>NC_138518.1:66853724-67453724 GCF_000230855.2 Cajanus cajan
ACCAAGGTGGCATTTTTTTCCTTGACATCAAGTTCCCAAGTGATTATCCCTTCAAGCCTCCCCAGGTACGTTGGAATCCCTTTCCTTTTCAAGTACCTCCCTTCTAATTTCAACACCTGCTCAAACCTTCCATGAAATGTTCAAAATGTCCTCTGAAAACCCTAAATTATCCTCCTTCAGATTTTCTTGATTTTTCATAAACTTCCCCTGACCAAGGAAGGTTGGTAAAGGTTTTGAAAACAAAGGGGCAATATGCAGACAAACCAGAAAATGTTTAGGGCGGTTGAAGTAATTTAATTGTTTTTTACTGTCTTAAATTAAAGAATTGAGCTTGCAGGTAGTATTCAAAACACGCATTTACCACTGCAATGTAGACCCTGATGGCCTTGTTAGTATGGGAATATTGAAGGATGATTGGAGTCCAGCACTGACAATTACTAAGGTGCTACTTGCAGTTAGATCAATTTTGACAAATCCTGATCCTTGTAAGTTCTTCCGACCTCTTAAAAGAATACTTATTGGTATGGCTACTATGGTCACTGTATTCATATGTCTTCTCTTCATTTTCTATCTTGTTTACATAAATTGGGGTTAATGATGTTTTTCAACTTTTCATGTTAGTTATATTCTTCAGCCTTTTGCTTTCAGTTACAGCAGTAGAGGCAAACCTTGTCTTGTTATTGCCCTGTCTTAGAGAAGAAGAAATTTTAACAGGAAACCAACTATTGTTTGTCTTTTTGACAATTTGGAATCAATTAACTTAAGGAGTTGTTTGATTTGAGAATACATTTTCTGTTTTTATTTCTTGTTTTAGAAATAATTACAAAATTGTTACCTTGTTATCACTTGGTTTCTTATTTTTAAAGATTTATACAGAGAACAATGAAATTTTTTTTAAAATATTTTGTTTTCATTGTTTCCTATGGAAATCTTTGAAAAAAAAGAAATTAAGGTAAAAACAATAAGACATTTTTGTAAAATAGAAAGGCATTTTCTTAAACTAAATAGCTTTGTAATTTCCAAACAAGTAATGTTATTCCTATTTCCTACATCAACATTTTACAATACTTTTTACAACTCATTTTTTTCTGTTCTTCGTCTGATCACTCATGTTATCCCATATTTTTCTTCCTATCAGTTTCTTAAATTGTAAAGAAGTGTTGTGGTAGTAGAATTCTCCTTTCCAAACATATAATATTAGTAATGCCAACATTTCCAATCAATATACCAAGAAGGTATCTATGATCTTGGAGTGTAAAGTTGTCATCATTGTTGCAGATAATAATGCTGTTGTCCCTGGTATTGCTCACTTGTATTTGAGAGACAGAGCAAAACATGACGATATTGCTGCAGAGTGGACTGTCAGATTTGCCAAGTGAATGTGATACAAGTGCCCTTTGATTGGTTTACATCTTCTATATAATGTTCCAATATTTATGTAAATGAGAATGATAGCTGATACTTCACAATAACAACATTATCTCCTCCATTCTCGTTGTTCCTGTGAGTGCCTTAGTTGATCTTCATAGTTACAAGTGGATAATGATCATTATGACATGCTTTTAATTATTTTCATAGTTCTTGTTTTTATTTATTTTGTTATATTAAATTTGTTTACTTAACCAAATATGGGGAAACATGACTTTTAAATTTACTGTCAGGGATTCTAAAGTTTTCTATAAAGTTGTGGATTCTATTTAACTGAGTTTGATGATATCTGTGAATAGTAAGAATGACCATGTATTTGTAAAGTGTTGGATCTGAGAAGAATGAGGTTCAGAACTATTTTTGGAAGAGCCTTCAGCCTTGACATGCATTGGAAATGGGACTGAATTGACATAATGACATTTGCATTGGGGGTTATGTTAGAATCACGAAACTGTTTGGATATAACTTATAAGTGTTTTCAAGAATTTTTTTTTTAAAAAAAATAAAGGATATTTTTCTATATAGAAATTTTCAAAAACATTTTTAAATTTGTATATAAATAGACTGAAAAAAGATAATGGTCATGTATTAGATCACGTAAATGAGGGTAACACCTACTTAACAAGAAGTCTACAATCCTGAGTTTTGGACATGCAATAACATTAAATAATCATTGATCACTCATAATAGTCTTAATTGGTTTGAATATAATTGCTTACAGTGGAGAATATTTATGATCTTGAACAAAAAAAGAATAATAATCAAACACACCCTTAACAATATTATAATTATTATGTTTTAATTCTATACTAATATTTTGATTTATAAAATAAAATAATATTATAAAAAATATAGTTAATGAATAATAAGTCATTGGTTCTAGTGAAATTGAATTGAATTTTTTTAAAGAATGTATTAATTTAAGTTTTGTAGATGAAAAAAATATTAATTTGAGAAAAGAGACTTCACTTAGTTAAGTATTTTGATATAAGTGGATAGGTATGATAATTAAAATAATTATACAATTAAAATATGTATTATTTATGGGTTAAAAGATAATTTTGAAAAATATAAACTTTATAATGTATTACATTACTGTTAAACCCATAAACTATTAGGTAGTCGATCATTTCAACTAATTCATTACAATAACAGGGATTTAAGTTTTTTTTAGTTAAAAGAACCATTAATAAATTCTGCGGGTAGGGAGTAGGGACCACACTATGTGACATTAAAAGAACGTCGTTGGAATCGCAGTCACCTACTTCCTCCGTTTTTTTTTTTTTTAAATAATAATTTTGACATTATTTTTTTTATTATCACTTTTTTAAAATTAATGATTTATTATTATTATTTTTATTTTTTATTAATAATTAATATATATTTATTTTTAATATATTTATTTATTTTTAATGTATTTATTATTTTTTCAACTACTAAAGGATAATAAGTAATAAATACAATAAAAAAAAGTAATAAATATTTTAAAATTTTAAAATATTAATTATTTTCTTAATTTTTTTTATATAAATCTTAATTAAAAAAAAAAATGGAGGTAGCACTACGCAAGAGTTAGGTGATAGCAGATATCAACGTGGTCAAGTTTGGAGCCTAAAACTGAACTCAACAACCCACCTCTCCGCATTTTTTACTTCCAACTTGGCAACCGGAAAAGAAGGGACACAGAAAAATGGGATCAAAGAGCGTGACGGAGTTGGGAGTGGAAGAGTTGGTGAATGCAGGCTTAACAGTGGCAGAAGCAAATGAATTATACAGCGTTTTGAAGAATATTGTGTCTCTCTCTCCCACCGACCCATCACTCATATGGCGCCACCTTGTCACTCGGAAGGCGCTGAAACCATCTTTCCCACACTCCTTGCATCAGCTTCTCTACTACTCCGTTTATCACTCTCACAATGCTTCTGCTTCTCTTCCACTTTATTGGTTCCCTTCTCTGTACGTATGCCTTTTCACTACTACATCTTACTGTCTCTCTCCTTTATTCTCATCTGCACTCTTCACTCTACTCATTCTTCTTTCTTCTCTTTTCAGAGACCAATCCAAACGCACCAACCTCGGTCGTCTCATGGAAACTCATGGTCCTAAGCTTTTAGGACCTTCCTACAAAGACCCTATTTCTAGCTTTCCTCTCTTTCACAACTTCTCTGTTCAACACCCTCAGGCTAGCAACCTAACTACCCTCCAACATCTAATACCTTTCTTTCATTTCAACATCTATTCTTTCTTTCTTAATCTTATTACCCATTGTCAATGCAGCTGTACTGGCCCCTTGTTCTCAAGGAACTATCGGTTTCATTTGTTGAACCTCCAAAGTGCATTTTAGACACTTCTGACCCTTCTAAACATGGAGGGACTTGGCTTCCTGGCTCTGTCCTCAACATTGCTGATTGCTGTCTGCAACCCTCTTCTCGTCCCTACAAATCAGATGACAGTGTAGCCATCGTTTGGAGAGATGAAGGTTTTGATGATTCCGAGGTTAATCAAATCTCGCTTAAACAACTCCGACACCAAGTAATGTAAGCCTTTCAACTCAAACTCTTGCCTTTTTGACCAAAGTTACGTTACTCATCATACTTGTGCTAAGTTAGTTTGGTGTGCCTCCTTTCAATTTCATCACTAGGTTGATTGAGTTGAGATTAGTTTGTATATTTTTCATGTTTTTTGGCTTGTTATTTCCAGGTCGGTAGCAAATGCAATAAGTGCTACATTCTCAAAAGGAGATGCAATCGCCATTGACATGCAAATGACAGTCAATGCTGTGATTATATATCTAGCCATTGTTCTAGCTGGATGTGTTGTGGTATCAATAGCTGATAGCTTTGCTCCAAAGGAAATTGCAACTCGTCTGCGTGTTTCTAGAGCAAAGGGTATTTTTACTCAGGTGATCTTTTAGATTTGGTACTATGTGTATGACTTTAATAGTAAACTAAAGCTATGATCTTTGGCGTAGTTTCTGTTCTTTCTCAGTTACCAATTTCAGTGTGTAATGGTCCCTCTGATCTTTGTATAAGAAACAAATGACTAATTCATCAACACCAATAAAAGTAGTTAATGTAATTAATTTTTATTAAAGGTATTATAACATTAAATTTTATTAATAAGACGATTCCTTAACCCTCACGCAAGTGGATGCATTTATTGATCTATTAATAATAAAAATTACACTTATTTGTAGAAAAAGTTATCTCTTAAATTAGGTATAGTGTGGTTGAATACTTGAATTGTTTAATAATGGTTGCATTTAACAACATTGCACCTAATTCAACAGATAATTTTTTCAACAAATTAGTGTAATTTCTATTGTTAATAGATCAATAAATGCATTCACTTTCATGAGAATTAAGTATGTGCCTTATTAACAAATTTCACAAGAAATAAAAGGTATTATAAAAGAAAATTAACAATTAATACATCTTAAAGTAGAGCTATGTTTTTTATAATCAAAATAAAAAAGAGTATCAATTTGTTTCTTATATAAAGAAACAGAAGTAGTACTACTCGGTATGCGTGAAGCAATTCCAAAATTACCAAATTATTATTGTGGCTAATTAAATACTCTTTATTTGAGTCTAAATGTCTAACTTGTGTTTCCTGTTTGATGAGATTCAACCAACAGTCAAAGTGCAAGGATTTATTTGATTCTTGGATACTGATATCGTGGACTTTATTTTAGTAAACTTATGGGCCTATACCTGTTTGACGAGGGTACTTACTGACTACATCATATAGCTTTGATCCTCGGTATTAGCAAGCAGCTGGACCTTGTTCAGGCTGATTAGTCTTTGTGAATGGTGCATTGCAATTAAGACTTCACAAGCTTGAGAAAGATCAGGGTATTTATAAGTAGAGTATTAATTAGTTAGAAAAGTAGCTGTATTCAAAGCTTATTGTATGTATCTTGTGTGTTAATGTAAGGGTGTCTTGCAAGGAATTGACAGAAATTAACAACCATCTTGATAGTAGTTTTAGTGCTCAAAACAGTACTTCTGAAATTAGATTTCAAGGTGGCAAGAATTTCAGGTAGAGTTAAGCAAAAATCAATTAGGAAATTAAGTGAATGAAATCTTAATGATGTCTAGCCACGAGAATAGAGGTGGACAGAACATCAACATAAAAAAATCAAATATTTGACTTCTAGAAGAGGATGATGATTATTCCAGGCTTCCCGCCTTTTTGTCCAGCAATTTCACTCTCACACTGCCTAGAAAGTAGCTTCTAGCTAAATCAAACTGATCATTACATAAAAGAAATTATTATATATTGTTAGTTAAATTTTGTTATATTCCCAACTATCTCTGGGAAGTTAAAGTTCCTGGGCTTGCACCTGAGTAAACTGTTTGAATAGTGTGTTCATGACATGATATTAAAGTCTATCAAATGATCAAGAGTTCAAACCTTACTGATAACTTCCTTTAATTAAATTATAATTTCACCAAAAATGTCAGAGGGTGCCTGTACTTTGTTTACACTTCAATCCCAGATGGCTTTATCATTAGAGAAATATTAGAGGTAAAAACCATTATTGGGTTGTTCTTTATAGCTTAAGCTTTAGGGCAGCTGTTAGTTGAAACTATAGGCTTAGGCTACTGAGTTGTATAGTTCCTTCACGAGGTCTTTCTATGCTTTCGGCTAAAGGTCCAATGCCGTAATCCTGGATACCTAGTTCTGTCTTCTTTAGATCATTCTTCAGGTAGAAACAAGTGGTTCCGATGTGTTAAATTTATGAAAACAGGCATTCTTAATGGGGGCACACATAAGAGAATAAATTCAATCATTTAGTGCTCTCTCGGAAGCTTAAACTTCTAAGATTTGGTGGTGGTTTATTAATGCTCTCAAATTTTAAAACTATTTTTGTTTTACATGGAGTTATAAAGATCAAAATTCAAAATATTGAAGAATCTGTTGAAATCATCAATCAAATCAGATTGTTTAACTCGTTTTGAAATTTTCATGGTGTTACCGTATATTTGATTAAGATCATACACATAGTACTCTGTTTTTAAGGAGGGAGAGAGAAAAACATGTTCTTGAAAGTAAGTTGCAGAGGTTCCCTATGCATTTTGTTTAGATATAACACATAACTAAAGCTTTTCGGAGAGAATTGGTCCTTGACATGGTATCAAGGTCTCCTGATCCAGTGGTAAAGAGTTTGATACTTAGCGTAAATCTGTTTCAGGATTTCATATCAAGAGGTGGCAGGAAATTCCCTTTGTACAGGTAAATTTCTTCTATTGCACTATGGAAATGCTGTTGTCTAGTTCTTCTGTTCAAAATATGATAATTGGCACCTTCAACTTTACAGGTTTAATTGTAATTACCCATTACTTTTGACACAATTGCCAAATCAATATTTGTTATAGTATTGTTATTTAATGGTCATCTGTTAAAGTATCCATCCTTTAATAAATGTTTTAATGCCATGATCCAAACAACATAGGAGTCCGGCTGAATGGAAGTAATGTTAAATCGCCCCATACACATTGTATTTTGGAACCTGTTTTTTATAGATCCCTCATCCCTGTTTTCTTTTTCTCATTTCTGCCTCACTTTGTTGTAGGCAATGAGTCTAGTTAATAGATATTTAATGGGATCACAAACGAATGATTTTTTGTGTATTACCTTTTCCGATTCTGACTCAGGATTCTATGAGGATAATTGTCAGAATCGGATGGAACTGGACAATCCGATTGGGAACCAATTCCCAAACTGGTTTGGTCAAGTCTCAAAACTGATCCTACAAAGAACTGCTGTAAAATCAGTTAAACTGGTTGAAAACCAGGCAAATCAGGCATGACCGGTTCAAACTGGTCCTCTGGAAAAATAATATTTTTAATTAAAAATTCAATATTTTGATGATTGATATAATTCTAATCCAATATTATTATGATTGATAGTCATATCTTTTATATTTACTTTGTTTCTGATTGTAGTTGTTTAAATATTATTTGTTAATGGTTCAACTACATTTAGAAAAATGAATTTTAAACCAATGTCTTTACTAGTTATGTTACCGGTCTAGTTTTAAAAACCTTATTCTTTTCTAGGCTAGCTGGATATGTATTATTCGTCTACCGCTTTCTTTCATAAAGTATAATTTTATGCCTTCTTCATTCCTGCTTGAATCCGATTCTTCTACTTGAAATGTCTCATTTCTTGCATGTAATTTTCTTGACATTTTGACGTGCTTAGACTTTCCTCAAAAGATTTTGGTTAGAAACGAATGACTACTGCCTCTCATTGGCCAAACTGTGTTGTAGATGTTAAGTTCCTAACTAATGCCTCATTGCCTCTCATTGGTTCAGTTTTACACATGACCACTGTCCTCATTCTGTTTATTTCTCCTTGCAGTCGAGTCATTGAGGCAGCTACATGTAAAGTTATCGTGCTGCCAGTGATAGGCAATGATCTCGGAGTGAAGTTAAGATCACAAGATTTATCATGGAAGGATTTTCTTTCTTCTACAAATCCAAATCCTAGGTAATGCACATTAAAATGTGTCTATTAAGCCATATATTCATCCGAATAAATAGTTATTTATGTGAACTAAAAGTCATTTCTAAAGATACCAAAAACAGAAAAAAGAGAAAGAGAAGTTGCATTGTTTGATTTGTTTCTCGTGTTGTCTCACCTTAACATTTAAATCATGGCAGGTCACATCAGTTCTATCCAATCTATCAACCTATTGATTCTATCACTAACATACTTTTCTCATCTGGAACCACAGGTAGAGATTCTCCCTTGAACACATCAAGCAGAATCTGCCACTGATATGATTTTCTGGTTACATTTTTTACTTTTCAGGGGAGCCAAAAGCAATTCCTTGGACTCAACTTTCACCGATACGAAGTTCTGCAGATGGATGGGCTTTTATTGATATTCAACCTGGAGATGTCTATTGCTGGCCTACAAATTTAGGATGGGTTATGGGCCCAACTCTTATATATTCATGCTTTCTATCTGGTGCAACTCTTGCTCTATACCATGGATCTCCTCTAGGCCATGGTTTTGGAAAGTTCGTTCAGGTGATTCCTCCAACTCTAATATTTTGGTCCCTATATTACTTATGATTAACATAATAACATGTATTATTCTATGGTCATTATTATATTAATCACCTAAAAATGTTCAACCTGATGTTCTCAAGATTGATTCCTATTAAAATAATATTTAATTAGCAAAAGTCACATCCTACGAAATTAAATTAGTCCTTAATTATCAAATTTGAGATATTATGTGGACTATGTCCATAGATCCAAAAAATCACCAAAGAATTTGGGACCATAAACAAAATAAGTGCTGACTAGTAGTAGAATAGAACTGAGTGGGAACTAGATTAGTTGTTATACATGCGAAGACTCTCACAGCTAGAGCTTGACTTAGATACAAAGAATTTAAGACATTGCACAAAGCACCATCATTCAAGTTTTCAACTACAATTGTTCAGGATGCTGGTGTTACTATTTTGGGAACGGTTCCAAGCTTGGTAAAAACTTGGAAGAGTACACAATGCATGGAGGGCTTGGATTGGACAAAGATAAAGTAATTTCTCTTGTCTGAATAATTAAGTAACTCATGTGAAAAAGTGAACTAAACTGTGGTTATATGCAGAACATTTTGTTCAACTGGAGAAACTTCAAACGTTGATGATGACCTCTGGCTTTCTTCAAAGTCTTATTATAAACCAGTCATTGAATGTTGTGGAGGCACTGAGCTTGCATCTTGTTATATCATGGGAAGTCAACTGCAGCCTCAAGCATTTGGAGCATTTAGCACACCATCAATGACAACTGGCTTGGTCATCCTTGATGAAAATGGTGTTCCTTATGTAAGAATCTTTTCTCGGTAGTTTCAAATCTTCGATGGTATGATATTATCTATGCTACCACTGACATGACACTTCTTTCCATCTTGCTAATACCTACGTATAATTTTGTTGTTGCAATGGATAATGGATGTCAAGTGCTTATTACATCATGACCAAACTATTTTCAATCAATGTTCATTATCTTATATAATAGCAATCCTTTCTTGGTGTAGACAAATTTTTTGTTGGCTTTCTAATTTGTTTAATCTCTTTAATCATTATGACAGCCAGAGGATGTTTCTTGTGTTGGTGAAGTGGGCTTGTTTCCTGTATATATGGGAGCAACTGATAGATTGCTTAATGCTGATAATGAAGAGGTTTACTTTAAGGGAATGCCTATGTACAAAGGAAAGGTATCTACTTCAATTAAATGCTTAGTGCCAATGTGATAAATGATTTTTCAACTGGATTATTTACCCATAATATGTCATTTCTAACATGATATAAGCAGGTTCTTAGGAGACATGGAGATGTACTCAAAAGAACTGTCGGAGGCTATTTTGTTGTACAAGGGAGAGCTGATGACACAATGAATCTTGGGGGAATAAAGGTACCATCTCACCCAGTATATTTATGTTTATAGCTTCTGAAAGCTATTGTGCTGGATACACATGGTGTAAGAATCCTATATCTTTCCATGTCAAGGTCCTGCATGAATTAATAAGAATGGAAGTTACACCTGTATCTGATCATGGATTCATCAGAAATTCTTAAAAATCCTACCTTGACATCCTTAATCTGACTGTTATTGTTACTTGAAATTTTCTGTTCTGATATGCAGACTAGCTCTGTAGAAATTGAGCGTGTTTGTGATGGGGCTGATGAATGCATTTTGGAGACAGCTGCAATCAGCGTGGCTCCTGCAAATGGAGGCCCAGAACAACTGATAATATTTGTAGTTTTAAAGATAGGATACAATTCCAATGCAGAAACTCTAAAAAGGAAATTCTCTAAAGCCATCCAAAGCAACCTTAATCCTTTGTTTAAGGTATCACCCTTTGTTGATTGTTAGCAATTATGATTTTGAGTTGAATACACTGTCAAAAGCATCAACTTAATGAGGCGTCGTGGTTAGACATCCTAGGCTAACAAGTTGTGGGGAAGATGTATTTAGTAGAAATTCGGAATTTGATTCTTGTTATGTGCAAAAATTCTTCAGATTAATGATAGTCACAGTATTATGAGTAAAATTAGTCTCTGACCCAATGGAGCAGAGATAACTGTGGCAGGATCCAAAAAGCAATAACTTAATGACTTATCTTTCACTAAATACCAAGTTTGAAGGGAAATTGGAATTTTATGGAAATTTTAACCTGATCTGTGATGATTAAGTTATTGATTTGATATTCATAAACTCATTTTGTTACTTTACAGGTGAGCCTTGTTAAAATTGTGGCGGACTTTCCCCGAACAGCTTCCAACAAATTACTTAGAAGAGTTTTGAGAGATCAAATGAAGCGTGAGCTATCAATTCAGAGCAGACTTTAGCGACATTATTAATTCACAAAAGAAGAGGATGAAGTTCTTGGCTTGTAATCAAATTTTTTGGTATGAAAAATTATACTGTAGTGTATTCCTAGAGTGCAATGCGCTGAGACTTTGGTTTGAGACATGACATTACAAACCCACCAAAATAATCTAAGACTGATTCTTATTTGCCTGCGTTATGATAACTTGATAATGTATAATAGTGGAATATATCAATAACTATTCAAGGAACATTTTTCCAGTAAAATATCCACTCCTATATGGTAAACCTTGGAGGGTGACTCTCCCTCTCAATTTTACACATTCTTAATATTCTCTTTTATTCTCAAATTTAGAGATGCATTTCACGTATTGCTGTGTAACTAGCCAAAAAGTTGTCTCGAATTAATATCTTTTATTTGTGTCCGTATACGTTCAGTTTATCCTTTTTTTATCTTTATTTCTAAAGTGAATTTCAATATTTTTAAATGTTGCCATTATTAAAATTAACATTATATTGCAATTTAAATTTGTTCATTCTAAATTTAAAATGTAATTTATATATTTAAAAATAATATGAATTTTAATAATATAAAAATAAATATTTATCATTATGATAGTTTTTCCAGTAAAATGCGGAAACTTGTCGGATAAACTATTTGTTTTTGTTCTTTTTTAATGTTTTTGGGAAATCAGAAATGAATTGTACAGAAGCTAGCAATTGTTTGCTATATCTTTGGTTTCCACAACAATTGAGAAGCCATTTCATGTCTATTTTCATGAAACCAAAAAAAAAAAACTGTTCCAAGAACTATTTTAAAATTTTGTCATAAATAATATTGAAACTTATGATTAAAAGTTATTAAATTATTTTATTTCATCTCCAACAATTGATTGCTTTAAATACTCCTACAGATAAAATTTATGTAATCTTACCATAGAAAAAGAAAGTCGTTTATTGTAAAATCACGTTTTACGAAATATATTCAAACATAAAAGCTTCATTTCATAAAAATAATAATTCTATTGTTAAAATAAACCACTTTCAAGAATTTATATCCACATGTCCTCTTTACTAAACGCCAATTTGCAGTGAAAGCAATCTAAAACAGACACTATAAGGGTGCTCTTGAAGAAAATCAAGATACTGATATTGGATAAACCAAAATGTATATGTTGACCTTTACCAACAACTCTGTAAATTGGCTTCAATGAGACTCGCGCTTTTCTATAGACCATTTAGTAATTGCAAATACACGCACACCTCTCATCTCAATCCAATTACATGTTCTGCTGATTGCAAACATAAAAGCTTTCAAAATCACCCCTCCCTCCCCCGCACAAAGACGAAAGAAGTTCAGCTTAAACGAATTACAAAGCAAGGATCAATTCACGTAGAATTTCATCAACATTATCATAACTAGATCTCAAACAAAAACAAAATACAAAAAACAAACAAGATGCATCATTCAATAGTAACAATTACTCGAATACAAAACTGATGACGCTGGATTATACCGCTTTTAGTACAGCAGTAAAAAACCAACCGAAAGTCCCTTGTAACGTGCATTTAAATGGCAGAAAATTGTGAAGAGGAAGTAGTAGTCATTTACACAGATACATATTCAACACCGATTGCAGCCATTTTCAAACATTAATCGTAGGAGAAAGAAACTGCACAGAACATACACACAAATTGGAAGTATTGGAATTTCATTGCTCCTGTCGGGATCACCAAATTGAAACTGCTGCCAGTAACACACAAAATTTGCTCCAAGCAATTATGAAGCAGAATAAAAGTCAATTTGCTATGTATTTCCCCAGCCTGGATTTTCACATCTCGGTTTCATTTCTTAGCCAAGACCTCCCCCTTACATTCACTACCAGCAGTGACCACAAAACCTGCTCCAACCTGCCAAGACAGGCAATGTCACATTCCCATTCAAGTTGCAATCATGAAAAATAACCAGAAAAGGGTGAAACGAATTACTTGGCAATCTTTTAGTACAACACGTTCTTGGAGCTGTACATTGCTGCAGATAACAGAACCTTGGATTGAACAAGAATCTCCAATAGTAACGTGATTCATGACTACTGAATTAACAACCTTCATGCATAAAAGCAAGAAAAAAAAACAGCATTAACATTATTGAATATAACTCATTAGAAAGACGCTAAGTCAGTGTTGCTGACCAATCATTGGGGTTGGAGATCATAGCATCACAGATAAATCAAAAGACCAAAAACTAACTTCCTGCTAACTTGTAAAAATAATATATCATCCCACCTTAACATTGGCACCTATCCGACAGTGACGGCCAATGACAGACCGTTTCACACTGCATTTGTCACCCATCTGTGAACCTTCCCCCAGCATACAATGTGGTCCAACCTAAAAGAAATCACAACTATTTATATGAACTTAAAAATGAATAACAAAAATAATGCTTCAGAAACAGTATATCAGACCACACAACTTAAGTAACTAACTCACAGTGGTTTTAGCCCCAATCTCTGCAGAAGGATCGATAATGTTGTTTTGAGCAGAAAAGGAATACCCCGATAAATGACTAACCTCTCCTATAACCTGTCATGGTAAAAAAAAAAATGAATAATGCCTAAGCAAGCAGAAGCCCAAAGATGAACATGTAAGGCAATATCTAGTGCCTGATAAAGGTCATAACAATAACAAACTCACATCTCGGTTTATGTCACTGTATGCTTGTATAGAATTTAAGCGAGCACAGTACTTGCTGCTTCCAGCTATATACACACAGCATTTATGGGTTTTTCGAACGGAAGTAGTGCCATAAGGATCCAGTGCATGACGTAGATGAAAGGTTGGTTCAGATGCATTAGCAAGTATTTGAGATAGCACTTGTTCATTGCTTTGAGAAATAACCTTTCCGTTTCCATTTTCTTCTGCTTGTGGCACACCATTTAATAATACTTCTGATTTCTAACTCTCATTTAGAAAATTCGAACCAGGTTAGACTCAGAATCCTTAAAAGTATAAGCATTCCCTAACCTATATTTGCAAAAGCCTTTAACAACTAACCAGTTGGCTCCGGACAAGATATGGCAAGACATCATGCTTTAAGCTATGAAATGAACTCTTCTGGTCCAGAACTTGTTGTAGAACTGATCTGCAAGAAAAGTTTGTTTCAGGATACAAAAATGAGTAATTCAAGACTAAGACAAAACAAGAAAGTTGAAAAGAGTAAATGAATATACCTTTTAAATGCATACAAGTGAGCATCCATTAGATCAGCCCTTATTTCTATCTACATGTAGGAGAAATAAAAATAAAGAGAAATAAGAATTTGCAAAAGTCTTGCATTTAATTTTCTATTGCTCAGATCACCAATTCATATTTTCACAGAAAATGCTATTTGTATGAGACTGTTCTTAATCTGAAAGCACAATAATCATTTTCATCTCCACACAAACAGAAAAGAACTCCAATAATAAAGTTGGTCAATGTGATGAATAAAAGATGCAGTAACTGAAAATAGCAGATGAAACTTGCAAGTATTGTTATAGATTAGACACTTAAATCTCACACTAGAAGTCTAATAGACTTGTAACATTAGAGAAACTATGGGCAGGAGGAGCAAACTAGGAAGATCCAGAGACAAGGAAAAAGAAAAGTACCTGGCCAACTGCAGGGAGCATGCTCTTCTGAATTCGAAGATCTTTGTCAACTTCAGCTCCTGAAAAGAGTTGCAAGATTCAATATGAGCACACATACAACAATAAAATGCCATATACAAGTGAAAGCTTGATATCTAACCAGTTGCTATGTGAACTAAAAACTGTTTAGTGGGATCCAGCCCTATCAAATCATATCGGCCAGGTTTCTTAGTTTTGTCCTTCCCACCAGAGGATACTGACTCCAAAGGTCCACTTACAGGAGCAGGGCAAAGCATAGCAGTGACAACTGCATCATGCCGTCTATGAGTAGCTGCAACTGCTCCAAGTGGCACATTGGTAACAAGATCACCACTGACAACCTGCAGAAAATCAGCACAACAATAATGAACAACATTATTTAAATCAAATAGTTAAGGGGCAAGGGAGAGGGATATTCCACCAAAATGTCTTTGGCAGTTAGGTGCTGTGAAATGGCCCGTATTGCACCTGCAGTTCCCACATCCTCGGCAACTGAAGCAACCTGGTACATTTTTAAACACAAAAATCATCACAAATTTGGACACATTATCAATACTTTTAAGGTAAAAACTAAATAAAACCATGTTTAAATAAACTTTTCAATAACCACCTATAAGAGAAGAAAAATAAAGAGCAAAATGAACCAAATTTCTTCCATACATTTAAGGGTCTGTTTGGATAAAATTCTCCAAAAACACTTATGGGAGAAAAAAAAATAAGAAAGAAAAAATGAAATAAACTTATCCATACGATAAAATTCATGCATAATTTAATTTGTAGACACTCTTTCTATTAACTTTTCCAAAATCTTATTACTAATATAAGCATAAACTAGTTTTAGCTTATAAAGAAGTTTATTTTACTTTTCTTTCGTAATTTTTTTCTCGCCAAACTGATCCTAAATCAACTTATGCACATCACCTTTTGAAAATAACAGATAAAAGAACTTCAATAAAAATTGAAGTGCATAAGTTTAATTCATTTACTCTCTTATTTTCTTACTAATTGATAAGTTTATTCATCCAAACAGGACCTGAGACCTACATATCCTTCTTTACGAGATATATAAAGGCCATGAATCATGTTCAGTAAATGGTAGAGTAGTATCTAAAGAAGCTATTACCTCAACATGGAGGCGATCAGCATAAGCGCTTGAAATCCAAGCCCCAACATGATGAGCCACTTCTTCGCCTTCAACCACCTATTATTAAATTCCATTACTAATTAACTATTTACCCTCTCCAATAACATCCATGGTTGCAAGAAATGAATTACCACAATGAGATCTTTTAGGTTGCTAAGCTCCAAGTACTCGAGCACGTAAGAGAGAACGGGACGATTCGCCACCGGAAGTAACGCGTTTGGAAGCTCCTGCAAACAGAAAATAAGCGCTTAGTACAATACAAGAAGATTGAAATTCGTTTGGTTTGGAGCATTTCCGTTGGGAACCTGCGAAACGAGAGGGAGGAGCTTCTTGGAGACGCCACCGCCGAGAACAACCACTTGGAAATCCATTGACGCGCGAAACAGGGTTCTGGGTTTTCGGAGGGTTTGGTTCTTCTAAATTCTAATTTCCCTAATCAAATCTTGGATTCTTACACTCACAGCGCTCAAACCCAAACACGCCTCTCATCCACCTTCCCTATTTATATGCCTTGTCTGATGTCAAATGCTCCCTCCCTAAATTGGTGCACAAATTTTGTTCTCTGTCCACAACTTTTATTTTATTATTTTTATTTATTTATTATTTTATGAAGAAAAAAATTATATTACAAATAAATCGGAATTTTTTCACATAGATATGACAAGTTCAAAATAATTATTACATTGTAATAAAATTTTTAACAATTTATAAATAATAATAATAATATAAAATTTTACACTGTAAGTCCATTATAATTAAATTCATAACAAAATATTTATTTAGTTAATTGTTTTACTCTTTTACTTAATGTTTGTTGTGAAACCTCTTTTAAAATTACGATTTAGATAATACATCGATAACATTTATTATCGCTAAATTATGATAAATTTTATTAATTAACTTTTGATTTTGACCTTAATGGGTAATTGTTTGACAAAAAATTATCAAGGAATTGAAATTTTCTTTAAAAATCTAGAATTTTTCACTTAAGAAATTAGAGTTTAAATATAGTTATATGTTATCGAATTAACTGTATAATTATAACATCGAATGAAAAATTAAAAGATTTTACATAAGAAAAGTTAGTGAATCAATATGTTCTTATTATTAATTCAAATTATCCAAAAGTTATTACTTTATTTTTTTCATTAAATTTAAACATTTATTGTTGAAAATTTTCAATTCTCATTAAATTATGTGTTTATTACCAAAATTATATTATATAATTATAAACCCAAGTTCACGTGGATTCAATACTTGGACTTCTATATATATAACTACCTGCGACAATTGATATACTTGCTAAATGCATATCAAGTAAATGATGTCGTTGTCAAAGAGTTGATTCTTATAATTGTTTAATTATAATACGATGTTATATTATGTTTTAATTTTGTTGTTCATTATTATTTTTTTTATTTATTAGATCTCACTTGTTCTTTCTCTAGCTTGAATTTGTTAATGTGAGGTGAAACTTTGTTCGTAGAGTTGTACTACAATCCAAAAATTGAAAGGACTTGCAGAAGAAACAATACTCTATGAAGAAGACAACTTCTAGCAAGCCAAAGCACTTCATCGTCTGAACTAATGGCAAAAGAAAGAGAAAATCCTAATCCCAATCCTATTGCTCCTCCTACTACTAATCCACAACCAGAAAGGAGGACGATAGCTAACAACGAACAATAACTAGCAAAATGGCACATCATGGCCCCCAAAGAGTTTAACAATATCGTCAGACCCACAACTACAATAACTCAATTCAAAATTTAGCCAGTGTTACTTAACTTGCTAAGGAGGAATCATTTTTCTAGAGTTAATAACAAGGAACCTCACACACATCTCTTTGAATTCATCATGATATGCAACACTATGCAATATCAGAGTGTTCTAAATGACACCATCAGGTTGGCAATATTTCTTTTTTCACTATTTGAAAGAGCAAGTCATTGGCTTCAGTCATTCTCACCCAGTAGTTTCACTACATGTGATGATTTAGCTAATAAGTTTTTGGGGAAGTACTTTCCACTGGAGAAAATTAAGTAATGCAAGATGGCCATCAACAACATTCAGTCAGAGGCAGATGAGTCATTGTCAGAAGTATGGGACAAATATCAGAATTTGTTGAGGAAGTGACCAAACCATAGATTTGATAATATGGACCAGATGTGTGCCTTTTCAGACAGACTATTGTATAATACTAAGCTTATTTTGGATTCCTTAGTTGGAGGAAATATTAATTGCAAGGCACCAGAAGAAGTAGTCGTCATCGTAAACAATGTTTCCAGTAGTCACAATGGATCCCATAGGATGAGATTTGCACCATGGAAGGGAGTGTATGAGTTGGGTCCTAGTGATGCTATATTGGCCCAAAACAAACTCTCGGTACAATAAATTGAGATACTAAACAAAACAATGGAAAATTTGTCACAACAAATCCAACAACTATAATCTTAGACATTTGCATTTACTTCTGCATATTATATCAGTGAGTGTGAAATTTATGGAGGCACACATTTATAGGGACAATGTGGAGTAGTAGTGAAGGAACCTCAATAAGAGGTTAACTACATAATCAATTGAGGAAGATATAGAGAAGGGAAACAACAACATCAAAATTTTGGATGGAATCAGAACAGTGCAGACACTTCTAGTGCACCTCTCGTAACACCTGAGCTTAATTTATATGATTGCCAAACAAGGTTGGAAGATACCCTTAATCAATTCATACAAACCTTCACTATTAACTAGAAAAATACACAGGCCATAATCAAAGATTTGGAGATTAAAATGAGGCAACTCTCTACCCAAATGGAAGAAATTTTTTTTGGTTAATTTGTTGCTCACACACAAACCAATCCTAAAGAAAATTGTAGTGTCATGGTTACAAGAAATGGCAAGGAGTATAAGGTGGTGGCAAAAGAGAAAAATGTTGAGGGAGGAGAAAACAAGAGTGAAATAGAAAAAAAAAATAAAGAAAAAAAATAGGAAAAAAAATGTGGGTGGAGGACAAGGTGAGAGGAAGCTTGAACACCAACTAGTGAGAGAATAAAAAAGTAAGATTCCTATAATAACAAAAGAGTTACCTCACCTTTTAGTGCCTACAAAAAAAATATAAAGAGAGGCAATACGCTCGCTTCATGAATATCTTTCAGAGGCTCCAAATTAACTTAGATTTCTATAAGGCATTGGAGCATATGCCTACATATGCTAAGTTTATGAAAAAGCTATTAACAAAAAAAATAGGAAGTTCATAGAAGAGAACACTATTGAATTGGAAACAAAATGCAGTGCTATCATTTAGAAAACTTTACCTCTGAAGTTGAAGGATCCTAGTAGTTTTACTATTCCCATCACCATTGGGAATCTTTTAGTGGGAATATTTTTGCTTGATTTAGGGGTTAACATCAACTTGATGTCCTTATATATGTTATTTAGAGTTAGAGAAGTGGAAATCAAGCCTACATGCATGACATTGCAACTAGTCGATCGCTCCATCAAATTTCCCCATGGATTTTATAAAGAACATGTTGGTGAAGGTAGATAAGATTATCTTTTCATCTAATTTCATCATTATAGACATAAAGGATGACTTGCAAGTACCTATCATTTTGGGGAGGCCTTTTATGATGACTACAAAAGCATTGATTAATGTGGCAAATGGTAAGTTCAAGTTAAGAATGCAAGATGAAGTGGTGGCTTTTTATGTGTTTGAAAGAAAGAGTCAACTACTTGAGCAAAGAGTTTGTTTAATGATAAAATAAATAAAAGAGACAAACTCTAAGAAGGAAAAAAGGAAAGGACTGACAAACCCACCTAAAGAGCAACAACTCCAAAGAAAAGGAACTTCTATCATGGGCAACAAGTATACCGTCTTTAGACTAAGTTCCAATTTTTCTAAGGAAGACGGAAATCCAAGTGATTAGGGCCCATTGTCATCAACGGTACACAACTGAAGAAAGGATTAAGATACACAACTGAAAAAAGGATTAAGATAGATGATCCAATCTTAAAAAGATGTTACAAGGTGAAAAAGGAAAGGTCAAGCCCTATCTTTAGGGCAAGTTGAAAGAAAATATAGACCTTTAAATGGAATTCAAGAACCCCAAAAGGTTCCGTCATCTGTCAAGCTAGTGACGCTAAGGAAATGCTAGCTCGGAGGCAACCCAATGGGTAACTTATGTATTCCTTTCTTATTTTTATTATTTCAAATTGTTTCTATATTGATATACTCGCTCAATGGTCACTTAAGTAACTATTTTTTCAAAAAAGAAAAACTTAGCTAGTGAGTGAAAAACCCATAAATAGTACGGATCGATAGTCCACATTTTTTTATGTTCAATTGGTTTTGCTTAAATTTTGCAATTGTGTTAAGTTATTTGTGTGTTAAGATATGACCAAGGTAATTTTACTTTTTGTTTAAGACACTAGTCAAAAAGCCAACCTAAAAATTATTGTTATTTTTAACATTTCAGCCAAATATTAAATTTCTTCTATTAGAATCCGAACCTATCGGAAAAATAAATTATTACCTTACACTTTTAGGAATAAAGAAAACAATTTAGTAAAAAAATAAGTGAAAAAAGTTATAAATTTGGTGTGGGCATACATTATACCCACTTTATAAGTAAGGGTTCTAAATTTGATATAAGTATGTTACACCCACAAAAATATCAAAAAAGTTAATGATAACCCAAGCACTTGCACAGAGTTGTAAGTAACCTCTGCTAAAGAAATTATTCAAATAAAAAAATATTTGACAAGTAGAAGAAAGGTGCAAATTTTTTAAATTGAAAAAAGTGATTTGGGAAAATCTAAAAATGATTATAAAAAATAATACAACTAGTATTCTCCTTAACCCGAGGTGTTTTTAATTTCTAGAAAAACAATATTTTCTTTGTTAGCCTGACCACATTATAATTGTTTTGAAAAGAAAAGATGAAAAACAAAATTAAATTGAATAGTGTTGAAAAATGTGAATAGAGTAAAACACTAGCTACATAAGTACACTTAAAATTATAATGATAGAGAGAATAAATGTATTGGATTACACAAATTGCGAGTGTCATAAGGATTACTCTCTTAAAAATTTCTTCATGTATTTCATGTGTGAATATGACGTCGTTTCCATAAGGACAAGATGATTGCTTAAATAATTTGTTAAATAACTGTTTGAATTCTAGCTTGTATCTTTTGTATACACTCACATTCTTCAAGAAAAATTAGCCACTATTTTTTACTATAAATATCATAGTTACTTTAAAAAAAAAAAAAAAAATAACACATTTATCTGAAACATGGTCACAATAACTCTGAAATCAGACATTTTGAGCGGAGAAACGGGGAACTCCGTGAAACAGACCTTACGCTCATCAACCAGCACCGACACTGCAACTATACAAGCAATGGTCACAATCACATGATCTGAAGTGCCAGCTTCTCAAAATCTCACTATTTTCTTTCAAGAATTCATAATATAATACAGTACTCACTAGGGAAGAGCAATATATTCCACTCGTTCATCGCATTCCCATTAATTGGTCCATTGCCAAAACTATACATATTGGTCCAATAGCACTCATGACCTAATTATATATGAATTATCCCTTTCTTATTTACACCAAAATCAATCTCAATGCTTTGATTTTCAAAACAATAAATATATATATATATGTAGCACTCGCATGTATGCACAAGGGCACCTTAGAAATAGTAAAGGTTGTTTTCTTCTGTTCCCTCTATTTGAACAATGAAAAAAAAAATCTGAATTTTCAAATTCCGGAAAGTAGCATATTTACAAGTGAGTCCCCGACTAATTATATTTCAACGCAGCACCCTGATTGAACAAACCCAGAAAAACCATCAGGCACGGTTATTTTTCTCAAATTACGATTCTGCCCTTGCTCCATTTCCATCAAATAGAAGCCATGCGGTGCCCCTTCGTATTCAGATCCAGTCAACACAAAGCTGGACCCAACCCTAACCCCACAAACCCCAACCCTGAGCCCCGGATCCAAGCCTCTCCAATTCACCACTTTCCCATCCTTCCCAATCCCAACGCAAGACCTGGGGCACCGACCCGCTTCCCAAACCCCCTCCACCACCCTCCACTGACCCGACCCGAGATCCAACACCTCCACCGACCCATCAAACATCCCTTGCCTCTCGGTACCATAACCACTCACAACCCAAAACTCTCCCCCAACAACAACCCCCTCGCACTCGTCCCGCTCCCGGCCCATCCGGCCCAACAAAGCCCACTCATCGCCCCTCGGGTCATAGGCCCACGCCGTGGCCAGCGCGTTCTTATTCTCGTCATGCCCGCCCGCCACATAAACCCGACCCATCCCCGACCCGATCGCAAAAAACGATCTTTTCTCCGGCATGTCCCTCCCCCGGCGCCACTCGCTCGTCCGGAAATCGTAAACGAACACCGCCGTGAGGGGCTCGTACGTGGCAGGGTCCCACCCCCCCATGAGGACAAGGCTCCCGTCGCAGCTGGCCACCTGGCAGAAGAGGGGCAACCCGAAGGGGTAATCCGGAACCGGGTCGACCCGGTCCCACGCCATGGCCTCCGGGTCGAAGACCGTGATCCCGTAACACGGTTGCACGCACCCCGTGGGCTTCTGGTGCGGCTGCTGCTGCTCACGTGCTTGGACGAGGCACGTGACTTTGTGGGTGCGGCCGGTTTTCTTGCGGTGGCGGAAGAAGGCGTCGCTCTGGAGGAGGGAGCGCCAGTGGGTGCAGACTCGGAGGGCGAGTCGGTGCGCCGAGTGGGGCAGGCGAGTTAGGCACTCGAGCCCGAGGTCGCTCGGTAACCCGGGTATCAACTCGTTGAAATTGATGAGGTTGGAAATGTCATCCATTAGCATTAGTGTGTGTGTGTGTGTGTGTGAAAGATGAAGTGGCGTTTGGAGCATTTATAGAGATAGAAGCTACGAGTAGAAGCCGTTAGATAAAATCATCATCATCCAAATGCTTGGCGCACACGGATAATGCCTTCTGTACATTCAGATATTTTCAACTTATTTATTACTACAATACTACCCTTTAATTTAATGCCACAACAAATCTATGTGTCACTCTTCGCTGAGAGACACCAAGAAGAGGATACACTATTCATATACCCGATTGTTGAAGGTGAAAAAGTTTATGGATAATATTGCATGATATATTATTTAGTAATAATATTTTTATATTTTATTACATCAATTATTCTATATTCTATTTTATTTTTTTATTTACAAAAATTATACAAATATATAATATAAATATGATCTCCCTAATATAATTTGTATAAGCTCATTATTTGTTTATCGCTACATTTTATGCAATGATAATACAGAATATGCCAATACATAAGATTGGATTTTAAAAATCGATAAAATAAAAAAAAATTATTATCCCTTCATCATTCTGGATTTTTTTAAAATTTTAATTTATCTATATTTTAGGCTTTTTTTTTAAAATATTTTTGTTGGTTTTTTATTTCTTCTGCTAACAAAACTTAAAAAGTGGTTTAATGACTCAATCGATTAATTTTTTTTTGCATTTATATATATATATATATATATATATATATATATATATATATATAACTATCTTTTTTAATGTTTTGCATGGAAAGTGTAAAACATTCCGGGTGAGTGTAAAAACTATTTTTTTTTTAAGATATACGAGTTCCTATACATATACTGAGACGATATTATAGATCTGAATATTTTTCTTTTTATAATGTTACAAATTATGTTATTTCCTTATTATCATTAATAGGATAACTCTTGACATTCATAGTTGTTATTATATCCATTTCGTAGATCACAGGATTCCTAATTAGTTGTAGAGAAACAATTTAAAAGTCGATTGAGTCTTGTCATGTAGCGTATTTGACTAATTGATGAATCATTAGTCGAAGAATTTACTTGGTTCACTCACACAGCCTTCCAATATTGAATGCCAAAGACAAAAAAAGTTTAAGTGATTAGACTATCAGAGACGAGTACAGTACAATTTGTATTATCTTTTAAAATAAATATACTATATATGAACAGCTTACTATATATTTTTAGCAGTGCAGTGTAGTACGGACTTTACACCAGTTGGAGTCAGTCAGAAAGTAGCCAGGGCAAACGTGGTTGTGTGGTGGCCAGGGGTAGGGTATTGTGTAAGTAAGATTAATATCTCAACTCAAAATATCTGCTGAAGAAGTTACCCCTCTCAACAATATTTTTCTATATGCATGAGAATTTATTAACTATAAGTCTACACAACACGTACACCAATTATATTATGCAACTATATTGCTACGAGTATGATCAAGTTGGAGTTATTGCAGTGTGATGCAATGCAGTTGGGGAACGATACAATAACAGTAACATGTGTATCATGCTATTGATTCGGATTGATCATCCTCCCTTTCCAGTTAGGAACTGTATGCATTGCTTGAGTTTAAAAAAAGAAACGACGTGCTTCAATTCAACCTCAAGCAACTAGCAAAGTTTCAAAAAGTTATCCACTAGTCGCAACGTCGAGGTTGCAATTAAAAATCACGACAAAACAGCAATCATCATTCATTTCCAGCTTTGGGATGAAGACACTTTTTTATTTACTCGCTGGAAAAAGAAAAAGAAAAAAAAACCAATTTCAAAACTATTGGCGGGATTCTTAGATTTTTATAAAGCAGAACTTATTTTCTATTTCCAAAAAACCTAAATATATGCTTAGTTTAACTATGTAAAAATAATCAATTTTTTTATTATATGTTTTCAGACAATTTTCGTTAATAAAAACATATTTATATTAATATATATGTTAATTTTATAAAGAGCATAAATATTCAGAAGAATATGAAGAATTAAGCAGTAACTTTTGGATTAAAATTAATAGTTGTAATTAATTTTCAAGTATAAATATCTTTATTATGAGATGATTAATATTATTATTTTTATAATTATCATTATACACCGTTGTCATTATTATCATTATCTTTGTTACAATTACTATTAATGATAATAAGAATAATGACAATAGTGATAATGGTAACTTAATTGTTAATACTACCATTACAATCATCATCATTAACGACAATAACAATAATGATATTGGTTATTATAAAACAATAGTAATGATGATGATAAAAGTGACAAGCATAATAATAACAATATTATTGCTATTATCACCACTATAATTAATATCATCATCGTTGTTACGATCACTATCAAATAATGATAAAATTATGAAATAGAAAAAGGAAATAAATTATTTTATAATTATAATTTATGTTACTATATTCTCATTTTGTTTAAAAATATTAAAAAAACTACTTATTTTTATATTTTCAATTTTGGCTTTCAATCTGAAAATATTTTATAGACAATATTTTTTAAAACTCAAACAAACATATTTTCACCACTATTTTCTATTTTTACTAAAAATAAAAACAAAAAATGGACATACCAAATCATATTCTAATTTCTCATAATTTTGATGATTCACAGTTTGAATCCAAATTTAGAGAGTTTAATGTTTAGTATCCAATCATATCTCAACAAGGTTACTTTTTAAAGAAATATAATTGTGAAAGAAAACAAATAGACATAAATGACTGAAAATGGTAAAAAAAAATATTACTTTTAAATAATAATTATATATGACAGATCTTATTTATAAGAATAAAATAATATGTTATTTATATTTTTCATATATTTTTTAAAAAATTATATCTTTTCAATGTAATTTTAAAAACCTAAGTAAACTTGATAAAAAAAATTACAATATTATATATTTTAAATATTTTTATTGAAATACATATTCCAAATATTTTTATATTTATAAAAAGATATTTTACATTTTTACTCAAGTATTAAATAAGGTTTTAATAGACTTTAAAGCAATACATTTTTACATTTATTCTCTTAATACAATTTTATATAAAATACAACTTTTTAGTAAAATAATTATTAACTAAAAAATTTGTCATTCTGGATAATCTACAGGTATATGTAAAAATGTTTTATATGATATAAAACAATTGTTTTATTAAAGGACGATAAGTAATCACATGAGAAAATAAAAATTAATTATTATGAATTATTTAAGTTTTTTTCATGCATCTATCACTATTTATTATTAAATAAATAAATAATTTTCAATAAATTATTAATTTGAATAATACTGTATTTAATTATTTTAAGAAGGATTTCAAATTTAAATTTTGTAAATGATAAAATTATAGTTGTAAGAAGAGACGACTCTACTAAAAATAATCCTTTAAATTTTCTGATAAGATTAGTTATCGATGAAAGTTATTGATATTTCAAATTAATAATATAATTAAAAATAAAAATAAGAATAAAATAAAAATATAATCAGTAGTATCCATGACCATATTGTAGAAGAGTTAGTGTTTATGACAAAACTTTCAATTATGCATTTGTCTTTTTCCTGTTAATAATTACTGTGACTTCGAAACCGTAGAAGTAGATAAGTGAAGGGTGGAGTGGATAAGGATGCGTACGTGTGTAGGACCAAATTGTTCAGACACTAGCCTCGTACGCGTAGCTGAATCGATAATGTTAAAAAAATAACATGTAACTTTCTCTGTAACACTGTCGAACTGTCATTTTCCTTACGAAATAATACTACATTCTGGACTAAACCTTTTAAATAAATAAAAAACTACATTCTGGACTAAATTTGAAACAGATTTATAACTATTTTTAGTGTTTCTTTTAATTCAAAGTTAAATTTTATTTTAATAATCTACATAATAAAATGTTGTATTCAAATTAATACAGATTATTAAATAAAATTAATTTTAATTAAATAAATAACACAAAAAACGCGCATTCACGTAAACTTTATCCAAACATGTCCCCGCGCCAACCTAACGTCTAGAGTGGTGTTGTGTCTTGGTTTTGTCAAGTAATAATTGTATGGAGAGAAAAAAAAAATTCTTCAAATGAGAATTTTTTTTTTTGAAAAAAAAATCTTGTTATATATTTATATGTGTTGATTGTAAATTAAGAGAATAAATTTTCATGATAATATATATTATCATAATTCATAGAGAAGAAAATACATGTATTTTGAAAAAAATAATCATTTACCAAAGAGTCTCAAACCCTATCCTCTCTTTCTAAAACAAAATCCTCCATCCGAAGAAATTCTTTTACGAATGTCTGCGTGTGGTGCTCGTGTAATTTACTTTTATCAGTTTTATGTATTAGTTTTTTTTTTTTTTATGATAGCTTGGTTTTAATTAATATTTCCTTAAAATGGCATTAAGAGGTTTTAGAAAATTTTAATTGCATATTTTTAATTAGTTATAAGTTATGTATTATTATTTCCAGTAGTTGAAATTCAGCATCAAAAGTATTTCAATTTAATCCATAAAATCTCAAGCTGGTATTTCAAGTTTACACGTGTCATCATATTATCTTCAGATTTTATTTTTATCATCGTGAATTATTTTTTAAAAACATTTAAAATATCACTATATTCATTTCAAGGAAATATTAAAGTAATAACACAGAATTGTTTTTTATTATAAACTTGCTCACTTTAAAATGTGTTTTAGACCTAATAATAAGTTGGGATAATAAGTTGGGCTGATCTTGATACAATTTTTATAGTTTAGTTATTATGCTGCGAAAAGATAAAACATTCATAATTAAACAAAGATTATCATGTGAAAATCTCCAAGACATATATGGAACAATTATATGTATATTTATATATATATATATATACTTATATATATATATATATATATATATATATATAATGTAAAATAAAACATAAAATAATTTTATCATCGGTCAATGTTTTTCTACAACTAAAACTGTATAAGAGCAATGTTATCACAAAGTTTGGTCATCTCTAACATGGTCCTCGAAAATTCAAACAAGCAAAACTTGTAATTTTATATTATTATCATACCAAATATGATCATTGTAATTTCAATGATTATGTACAAGTGATCATAAGCTTAACAATGATCATGGTTTTTTATGGGAGCAATACAAGATTAGCGGGACAACTTGTATAGTTGATGGTAAGTCACGTTGGTGGTAACTCTTATAAGTGATTGTTACTCTAATGCAACGACTGTGTACAAGTGTTTGATCAGCAATGTAAGGTTTATTTTGCATATAATTATGTATTGATATAGTTGTATATAAGTTTGTATAAGGTATGTCTATAGCCTGTGAGGATTTTTATTTTTAGTAGCTTATCCTTTTACCTATACAAATATAATTTACATGATTGTTTATATAATTGTTACATGATAACCTTAGTAATTTTGTAAGTGGTATGTTTTCCACTATGTAGTAATTGATTCGTGATAAGTGCAGGACATGTCGAATCATTACTTCAATCAACTTTAACTCAATCTACATGCTTAACATAAACAACAATAAACATATAATATATCACTATGTATGTCAACTACAGAAATATCTTATTACAATTTTGTGCCCTAGTAAGTTGGAAGATCCTTATGGCAGAATCGAGAATTTGATAAACAAAAATATTGTAGAAAGAGTAAATTACATCTCAATAATAAAATGGGTCAAAATTATATTTAAAAAAATTAAAAAATGATATTATTTAGAAGGAAAATAATGCTAAGAAAATTTAAATTATTTAATAATTAAAATTAATATTATTTAGAGAGTAAAACATTTTTAAATAATTCAATTATTCTAAAATATAAAATATTAAAATTCAGTGAACTCATGTATTTTTGGCAATCCTCCCCCTTGGAATCATATACCTCTGCTTACCGACATTTCAATGGTGTCTTTCTTTCGTGATGTTTAGTTCAAGTTCTTAACTCCTATTGCACCAAAAAAAATATTGTATCTTGAGGAATAAAAAATAAATAAAAAATATAATTTCAGATTATTTAGTCATTAAAATCAAAAACTCCATTTTATCATATGAAAATAAACTAACTATGCATATTTTCTTGAAATTTTAAGATATTTTTAGTTTTTTTTATAAATACTATTAAAATACATGACCAAACTTCCTAATTCAATGAAAAAATTATTATCGTGCAAGAATCGACTATTAAATTAATAGTGCAATTAGTAATAAAAATTACTATTACTAAGAGAGAGTTATTATGTTTTTTTTAGTAGTGATTAGAAAAATGTGTAGTGGCTAAATAGAAGGAGAACTAACGTGGATGGATGTGACGTGCAAAAACAAGATAATCTCAATTACCTTATCCTTTCACTATTTGCTAATCTATTGGTATGAGGAAATTTGCACATAACCTCAATGCATTTGTTTCCGAAACGGATAAATGCAAAAAGTGAATGGCCAAGAAATAAAAAAACCCACCCCAAAAAATAATAATACGAGAGACAGTGGAATTCCAGTTTAAACTCGCATAAAATCAATTTAATGGTGATGACCAATGCCATGATCCCATTTTACGTCAAAATTCATTTGTAAAATTGTTTAATGGAATGATTGTATTTTCATGCAAATTAATCATTCTCCAATTTTAAATGAATATTTTTAAACACATATTCATGACATCATTCGGACGCGTAAAACTATATGTTAGAATTATTAACTCCTAAACGAAAAAAAAGTATATAAAAAAAAAAAAAAAACACGGTGGTCAGAGAATGTATTATGGATTGGTAATCCTATGTAACAAATATAAATACCACGGAAGCGTTTGTAATACGGTTTGTTTCGATTTTATTTTTTTAAAGAAATAATTTAAATTTAACAAGAAAATTAAATTAAGTGCAGTTTAATTTAATTTAATTAAAATAAATTATGAAATTTGCAACTCGATAGGCTATCATATTTATTACTGAAAATTGAAATTTGAACGGAAGTTAAACATATATAATGTAAAATGTATAGAATAATAAATAAAATTTAATACATATATATATTAGGGACTAGATTAGTATAAAATAGCCTCTAAATAGATACTTGAGGACTTCAAAATATGATTTCACCAAGAGAATCATACAAAATAATTATTATCTTGCCAACTAATTACCTAATTATAATTTATAAAAAAAAATAGTTAATTTAGTTAAGAATATCAAATTTGTAAGGAAAAATAATTATTTTCCAAAATTATTCTTAACATCTCTTAAATTAATCTTATTTCTTTTTTACTTAATTATTTATCCTATAACTAATTAATATTTTAAAGAAAAAGATATTTATATATCTATTTATCTTCTCCGATCTTAATAAGAGAGAGTTTTTATTCAATTAATTTTAAACATTTATTACCCTTTGTCTAACATAATTTTTAATTAAATAAAAATATTTTAGAAGAGATATAGTTAATGCAAAATATAACAAGAAGGTCTTATAAAAATGAAAAAATTATAAAATGAAAGAATCTCTTATATATAGGGACAGTGATAATATACTTTAATAGTATATTAATTTTTTAAAAAAGTAAAAAAAAAGAAGACAAAAATTAGACGAACAAAATTTTAAAGAGAAATAATTGTTTAATTTAAAATAAAAGATAATATATATATATATATATATATATACATATATATATTTATTTATTTATTTATATACCTATTATAAATGAGACATATCACTTTTAATCTTCAATTTTTAAGAAAAAATAAATAAATGAAATAATGCTCGTATTTTTAAGTAACCACCTATAACCATCCACACAATTTATCCTTTATTTTATTTTATTTATAATTTCTAAAATTAAATGCCTCTTTTTCTTATTAGTCTATACTAATATATATAGGGATATCACTTTCAATAACTATTTTTAGTTTCCATTTTTACACCAACCATTTTATCCTTTGTTTATTTTTCAATAATTACATTTTTTATGAGTAATTTTTCATATTTTTCTTATTTTTTTAATACAATACAGGTACGAAGTAGGTTTTTTTTTTTGCTAGTATGTATAAAGGAGATACATGAGTTTATAATTGTTTTTTCGTCTTCATATTTTTAGATAATTTTACCCTTATATCTTTAAATCATAAAATAATATTATTAAAAAATAATTACATGTGTAACCACTTAAATAAGTTAACTATATCTAATCACTTAAATTCTTAACCATCTTTATTACTTAACTTTAATTTTATTTTTATTTTTAAATTTTTAAATAAAAAATAGAAGTATAATTTATAAAGTGACTCGATTTTATTAATATATATATAAAAGAGATAAATATCTTAAATAAAGTAGACTAAAATATTCTTTTAATTATTTATCTTTTCAAAAGATTTATTTTGATATTTTAATTTTAAAATTAATTTAATATTATCCTTATGAAATTATTATCATTTAAATTTTAGAATACAATTTTATATATTATTTATTTAATTAAAAAACTTGAAACTTATCTCTTTGATTCACCTCATACAAATTATTAAATATATACAACTAACAAGCACTTTAAACATATACAATACATAAGTTAAATATTTTTTTATATAACTAAAAAATTAAAATAAATTATATATATAAATAAATACATTGAATATATAAATTATATTTAAAATGTTTAAATAAATAAATATTTTTAAATACTTTAATTATATTTTAACGTAATTAAACACAAATTTTTTAATCGATAATTTATTTTAAGATATTAAAAATTAAAATCATGAATAATTATGATAAGAAAACTAAATTAGATATAAAAGTAAAAAATTCCTAAAAGCTCATTTATCAAAAAAAAAATCCCTAAAATTACCTTTACATAAGAAACTTATCCATATTTCATATATAAGAGTTGATGTTAATGAAAACATAATTATTATTAAAAGAAAATTGTGAAAAATAAATCTCACGTGCAATAAGAATTATCGAAAAGAGACTCAATTCCAACCAAAGAATAATATTAGCAACATCTATGGTATATCATAATTTTTTTTATCAAATTTATTTTAATTTAAAAAAAATGAAAAAATAATAAAAATATATACTTTTAATTATACTTTAAATATCAAATCTATTTTAAATATTAAAAAATTAAGGATGATTTACAAATGTTTTATTAAATAAAAATAATTAATAACTGCAAAAAGATAATATTTAAAAAAAAACTATTATTGTTCAATACAAAATTTATAAGATGAAAAATAAATATTTAATTAGAATTCAATAATTCCAATATATATTAAAAAGGTGCAAAAAATAATTAAAAAATATTTATGTAAGGAGTAAAATAAACAAAATATTAAATGCATAAAATATCATAATTTTATTTAGTTTCAACATCATTCTTTTACTTAACGTGATAAATATATAAAAAAATTATTTAAAAATCTCTAAAATTTGATTGTTTTTTTTTTTTTTTTTAAAAAAAGCAAAACATGATCGATACTTATGATATAAAATAAGAGTTTAATGGCTATATAATTTTATATTTTAAACCAATCAAATATCATAGTTGGTATAATTTTGTTGTGTTAAATAAGTCAATAACTTATCATGAATAATGCTTTGTAATTAAATGAGAGCATAAAATGAGTTAGAATTTGTTGATACCAAGTATAAATTTTAAAACTTACACTAAATCTTATTCATGTAATGAACTTTTTATGTAATGCAAGTTTAATCGATCCAATTGTTTAATTATATAATATTATATTTAAGATTATGTATATCAATTTTTACACAATTTTACAATTAGTAATTATTTAATCACATTATTTTACTTTAACGTATAATATGACATGTAAAATAATTCAAATTATATGAAATTTGATATACATACCCTTAAATATGATATTACACTGTTTAACAGTTAGATTATTTAAATTTATATTATACAAAATATTATTAAATATATAAGATTTTGTGTAAGTTTTACATTCTAATTTGTATAAAATTATTTTACATCGATAGCATATTACTTATTTTTTCATAAGACAAATAAAAAATGTTGTAGAAAGATTTAAAATTATTATTGGTAGAATAGGAAGCAGTAATAAACTAAAGAGGGGCAAGAGAGAGCTTGGGGTGATAGTGAAATTTTGTGAGTTGGAATTAATTGAAAGAATTTGAGACATGTTGAGAGAAAATTGGGGACGGAAGCATTTGTGATTTGGCAATGGGTGACCGTGATTGGCGTCGTGAATCATAACTTGATAGACTCATAGTATAGCACAGCACAAGCACAACCGTTTTATTAATTCCAAACATTTATTGCGATCTTTGTTTCTATCAAGAAAGTGATACCAAGACTATCAAGTGTGAAAGTCATTGCAAATACTCATCACTCATTCGTCTCAACACACAATACACGTTTTCCCACTTTTCTCCCATTGAATAGATTGTGACCCAATGTCAACCTAATTATGTTTTTTTTTTTTTTAAAAGAATTATTGAAATATTATGATTTACAATTTATCACTTTTAGTATGGTTTACAATTTTTTTTCATCCATGAGATCTTAAATCTTACTTTAAGAATCCAAAATCAATTGCGTTCTTCTTTTATTTATAAACACAATTACATTCGAATCATAAAAGTTGTATTTAAAATAATTTAAAATTAATTAACAAAATAAAAGTTGTATAAGAATGATAATACATAGTAATTAAACTTATAACTTTTTTTATTCAACTCATAATTAGATCGATAGGAAAAGAAAAATGAAATAATGTTACAAATTATTTTATTCGATTAAAGTGTAAGGATTAAAATAAGATTTTTTAAATTATAAAAAAAAATTAAATTTATGAGATTAAAAATAAATTTACCTTAAAATTGAGAAATAAAAATATATTTAAGTCTTATTTTTCAATTTTTTTCTTGACAATCATTATATTTATAACTTAAAAAAACTTTGAAAATGCATGCTACATGTCTTTTTCTCTCTAGAGAGTAACAGGCACGCAATTTTTGTATAATTAATGGCCAAAAAAAGTGGAATTAGAAAAAAAAAAATTTACTTGTGAAGGATACATCTTATAATTATAATAATAATAATTTTTTAGAAAGTATATTATTAAATTTGTAACAAGATATATCACATGCATTATAAATTTATTGTCACTACAAAAAATTGTCATATAGTAGCTTATACTCTATAGTGACACGATACGTGTTACTAAAAATTACTTTTATCCACACAATAAATATAATATATGTTGGTATATTGTTAAAAAGTGTGAGCATAAGATATAGTGATACACAAAATATGTTGTTAAATCTTGTTCAAAATCAACACTAAAAATGTATGTAACTATATTCAAATAAATATATACATACATATATTATATCTATAATGACATTTTTTGTATGTTTGTAACATTTCTTGTTGTGCATGATATTACAGTATTTCAAAAGTTTTAAATTATCATATTGTTATATATATATATATATATATATATATATATATATATATATATATATATATAATTAAGTTTTGTTGTACAATTTTGAATTCAAAGGTTTCAAAATGGTTAATATTTTGGTATGAACTATATGTAATTTTTATATAAAAAAAAGTATTTTTTATCTAACAAAATTAAATCACTATAAGTACAGAATTCTCCCTTAAAGAGTGAAGTGAATGGATTTAGTTCAGTCCTTAAAAAAAATTGAATCATATATAAATACAAAACATGACTCAATTGAATCTGACTAAATTGAACACAAAAAAAATAAAAATAAAAATAAAAATAAAAATAAAAAATTGTATATAACATGTGCTTCCTGTGGTCCTTTGGGAGTTATGTTTTCAACTAACCTGCTCAAATACGCGTCATGTTTCCTTTTTCTTAGGTTTATTACTTTCGATTTTTGTTATTTTTGGCATTCTTTTAATTTTTAGTTAACACGTGTAATTCATGATTTTAGGTTGAAAATGTTGAACTTGAGGGAGTTGACTTTTCATGAAAGTTGGATGATTTACTTGATTGGTGGTTGCATGTTTATTTTTATTTTTTATTTTTTATTTTTTTATGCCAAGAATGAGTTGGAGGTGTTTTAAATGTATGATATAATGTTTTGCATGTTTGGGATTTTTTATGTTTTAGGTCTTGGGGGTAATTTTTGTAATCTACAAATGCAAATTTATAGTATGATGTCGGGCTTTAATCAGAAGTCTCTGTCTTGATCACGTTGAACATGGATTGATTGAATCGAGCATGGGCGAGGCAAAGAGCTTCCTACCTCAGTAGGTGCTAGTGTGAGTTGTTTTGATGATACATGATGTTTGATGGGTGAATTAGTGAACATGAATAGAGTAATTGAGTTTATTGCATGTTGTATGATTATGACAAATGTTGAGTCTATATATATGGTTTTGTGATGATATATGTAGATGTTATATGAGGTATCATGATGATGAACATTGATATGCTATGTATGCTTGATATGTTATGAATTGCATGGTTGGAGTGTTAAATAGACATTGGTATGCCATTATTGAATAAGTCATTGAGTATTGGTATGCTAGTTATGAATGATGTGATTTGATCTCTATATGCATTGACTTAGGGTGATGTATATAGATGATATATATTGAGGCATTGATGTTGAGAATGTTGTAGGTATTGAAACATGTTGGTTGGCTTAGGACTAGAAGAGAAAATGTTGTTTGAAAATTGAAGATTCCATATAAGGAATCTCGACACTCTAGGAGGCCAATTGCCGAAAAGTCTCATTAAGTAGATGTGAACTCTTGGAGTGGATTTTGTTTGATCTCGTCCAGGTTCTTAGTTAACGCGGAGTAAAGCATGAAGTTAAGGACTACAACCCTTAACTGATTATTGGAGAGATTGCATGGTTCCTTACGGATAATTAGTGGGCTAACTCCATATGTGATTTGATAATGCATGTGAAGATCGTGGCACGCCTATACACAGCTATACTAACCCTGATGATGAAATCAAACTTTTCTAATGTAAGTGGCAATACCCTAGAAATTAGAGGATAGATTAGTATCTCATTTTAATTGTCAATCCAGTGGATGCATTGGGTGTGAAAACGATTAGTTTGGTTCGGTAAGGTTAAACCACTTAGACTGCTATGGTGTATTAGGAGATCTTTGTAGATAAATGCATGATGTTGTATTAGTGGTTGAATATGTATATGATGTGGTGTGAGTTGTTATTGTTGTTCATATGCATTGGATGAACATATTGTTGTGCTATATGATTGTGGTGAGTGTTTGATTGTTTAAGTGTTTTAACTTTCAAACATGTTGGTGATGTGTGGCTTGGTGAATGTTTTAAACCATGTGATGTGTTTTGGTTGGTTTACATGTTAGTGAATAATATAGATGTTCCTTCCTATATTTGTATGTTTTTAAAATATAGTTTACTCTTGTGTGTTTTCTATGTGGTATAGATTGCGATGATCATGATTTTTATAAGAGCATGATAAGGTTAGTTAGAGATAAGGATGACAATAAATTTATAGTCATAGATAATATTCAAACCCGTCCCGACTTTGATGGAAATACCCGATTTGATCAGGTACAGGTAAAACTAGAAATATTAAACTAGGGATGGGGACGGGGACGAGTATATACTTACCCTCCCTGTCCCCGTCCCCGTCCCCATCCTCATCCCCATTCCTGATTTAATACCTGTTCTCAATTTGATTGTGAAATATTTGTGATTATTTAATTATTGAAAAGTCTTTTAATTAAAATATGAGATAGACAAACAATTCAATTACCATTGTAACATAATAGAAAGATAAGTTAAAAATATTATGTATTTTTTTGTAAGGGAGACGAGGATGAGACAAAAATTACATACCTATCAGATATCAAGGACGAGGATGAAGACGAGTTTGAAACACCGGGACAGGGACGAGTATCATAAAATTCATACCCGCCTTCCTCTGTTACCATACCTAGTTGGAAAGAGTTAGTAAAACTGTCAATGGACCATATTTTAATTGATGATGTAATCAATGACTACTTTTGTAGTTATATAGTTGTGCTTGACTAATACCTTAAGTCATATTATAATATATATATATATATATATATATATATATATATATATATATATATATTTATTGTTTATTTTGTTAGAAATAAATGTATGATTTTTAGTATGTTACTATTATTTGAGAATTCAACAAAAGTATAGCAGTTATGATAAGTTGTTATAAAAATAATTATATAAATTAATAAGTTATTATACCTGAAAATTTGTGTTCGTATGATAGTGTAAGATTATTATATACTATTAATTGTATATTTTTTTCATATAAGAATGTTAATTTTTCATATTATATAAGGATCGTTTAACAAGTCAAAATCTTAGCCATTAAATGTGTGTAACCATTAGTCTCAGTCATCGGTCGAATTAGAATGAATTTCTCCGACGCAATGGGAGGACAGTTGAAATTTTTGGATATAATCCAAAAAGAAGGAAATATTTTATACTTATCCCCTAAGATTCTAGAAGCATTTTACTTTTTCACTTTGGATTTGGACTTTGGAGGTTGATACGTCACGTATGTGTATTACTTTCAGTTTAAATATCAACATAAAGATGACATGGACATTCTCCTTATCCTTTTCATAAAAGCGAAAATAAGATATCTCCTATTCGCCATTACATCAAAATCAATTGGAAACATTCGTAACATGGCTTCAAACTATGTAGGGTAGTTAATATCGCAAAAACGGTACTACATTTCCCCACACATTATCTATATTTGGTCTCTTTAACCCTTTAACTATGCTACCTTTTCTGATTCTGAATTTTGTCTCAACCAAAGGAAGTGACATTTCATATGCCATGAGCTCCACTTTGCATGGTTGTTAAATGGCCGAGACAAATCCAATTAAACTTCATATTATCAATTTAGGACTATATACACAACAACTACAAGTCAAACTTGCTGTTTAAGATTATTGAACATAACATCTTCAAGTGCTTTTACTGATATATTTTCTTTTACTGGTAGGTATACAAATTTGTGTACAAAGGGCCATTCATATCTTTAGTCCATTAAAAGTGTATCGGAGCTAAAATTATAATGATCATGCAAACCGATTTAGAAACTATTAATAAAAGAAACATTTGTTTTGTTAAATGAAGTAAGAATGTTACTAAAAGAATTTTTGCATAGTATAAGCATGAAATGAAAAAATTATAACTATTAGGAAAACAAACTGACGAAGAAAATTTAGGTGTTAGCTTGTGTTACCTTGTTGATTTAACTTTTATTTAATAAAAAACTATTAATGTAGATATTATATTTTTTTAGTAACTATATTATATAATATGTTAACATGGCTTAAAAGTACCTTTGGCCCTTAAATATTATAGTTGTGCAATTTTTTTCATCAAATTTCAATTGTGTAACATTGTGAATTTTGTTAGTAAATTGTTGATTTTAATAATTTAATAGTTGTTATGATTAATTGTTTAATTTCAATTGTATAACGTTTGGTAGGGAATAGGTTTTTTCATATAAAAAAATTATGATTCTTGAAAATTACAAATCCTAAAAATCATGATTTATACGAATAATTAAAATCTGTTTGGTTACTTACACAGGTTCTTAGGAATATTTATACAAAATTTTTAAGAATTAAAGATTTTCATATTTGGTTATAATAGTATATTTGTGAGTATATAAATATTTTTTACAATAATGTCCTTTATTGAAATAACCTCATTAGATGTATTTATTTACTTTACAAATATATCATTAAAATTTTTTATGATCTAATTACTTTTTGAAGATAATAAAAAAAAATTACATATATAAAGTATATTTTATATAATAATATTTACATTTGATAAAACTTAAACTATTTTAAAAAGTTGAAAACTTATAGTTAAAAGTATTTAAATACAAAATTCAACAAAAGAAGTAAACAAAGAGAAGTACTACCTTATAATTATAAAATATAAAAAATATATTATTTCATTTCATTTAAAAATAAATAAATAAATATTAACAAATATCATTAAACTATAGAAACAAAATATATTGTAATAATATTATTAAAATTGACAAGATAAAAAAATAATGAAATACGAGAGAAAGAAATAAAGATATGGGATGAAGAGAGAGAAAGAAGTAGAGATATGGGAGAGAGAAAGCGAGGGAGAGGGAGAGAGGAGAGAGGAGAGAAATAGAAGGAGAGAGAGACAAGAAAGATACTTTAGAAAAATGAAACTCAACTATATATTTTCTACTTTAAAAAGATATATTGTGATCTTTAAAATAATTAAAACTTTTTTAGTTAGGAAAGTTAGATTCCCAACCTATTTATGAGAATATTTTTGTGAAAAAATGAGGTAAAAATGATTTATGGGAAACAATATTTCTTGGGAATCCTTTTTTTTTTTAAAATAGATATTAAACATAGGAAACTAACATTCCTTATCTAAGATTTCCAAAAAAACTAAAATATTCTCCCCTACTAAACTCCCCCTAAAGATTAAGGACTTCTAATGAGTTTTTGTTGTTTAGAAGTTGTTTGAAGCTAAGGTCAAGTTGATCAATTAATGAGGGTATATAAAGTTAGTTATGTTAGGCGTGATTGACCATGAGCTTTCTATCCAACTCACACAAGGCACACCTGGAATGGCGTCGGGTGTAGGACAAACTAGAGGCTCTCTACCTTGATGATGTTGGACACAGGGAGAATGATGTTGAGTGTGGGTTACCAAATAAAATCTTGATTGTTATTTGACTAAGTGTGGAGCATGTGTTGAATAAAATGAAGTACTCATATAATATATGTTGATATATGATTCTAGTTCATTATGCATTGATTTGAGATGATATATAATGATGTTTAAGTTGCTTAAAGTTGTAAGTTGATTATGAATGGGAGTTAAACTATGGTAGAGTTGTATGAAGTGTAATATTAAAAGTAGTTGTGTTGTGAATGCTTGAAGCATGTAGTTGTATTATGTTGATTGATTTAGGACTAGATGAAAGATGTTATTTTTAAAAAAGATGAATATCTCATTGTGAGGATATGGTGTTATGGTGCTTTGTGAGCTCAGTTGTTGAAAAATCCTTCTTGGGTATAGTTGACCCTTGAAATGAAATATGAAGTCTTCTTTAGGTCCTTAGTTGATATAATAGTGGGGTCAGGTCGAGTCATACTGATTAAAAGTGACCAAATATGGAACCGTGTAGGAACAAGTGGAGTCGTACGTGTATGAAGTGACCAACCAAGTAAGGTAAAAGGTTGGGGCCAAAATCCCTAGTTAAGTACTAGAAAGGGCACAATATTTAGAGATAGTTGGAAGAATAATTTCATATAGGCTTAGTTATGCAAGCTAAGGTCATGATAGATTCACACCCAAGTTGTTCTATTCCTAACAAAAATACTAGACTTTCTTAGTTTAAGTGACGAAATTCAAGAAATCATGTTATGTTGTAGATTATTATCCAAATTTGTTGTTGATTTAATAAACTCAAAAAGATTACATTATTAAATTGGTTTGGTGGGGTCAAGCCACTAAGACTTTTCACCTATATTGTAAGAGATCTCTTATTTAAAATACGTGATGATGCATAAAATTGTTGCGTTATGCATATGTTGTGTTGTTCATATGCTAAATTGATATGTTGATAAGTTGTATGGTTGTGTTAGAAAAGACTAAACAATCAACTTAAAAAAGACTTGAGAGGAACTTTGAGAAAATTAGCTATCAAAACTTTGGTCAATTTTCTCATTAGGGTACAATATTATTATTGTATTTTATTCAATTTCAATTTTGAATAAATAATTCTTTTTTTATTAAATTATTGACAAATACCTTAAAAACATCGTTATCCTTAATTGTTTGACAAATGCAAATTAAGAGTCTACAAAGATTTTTTTTAGCAAGCCTAACACGCTATCTTGATTATGATAGTCTTCTAACGTTCCTACATTCTTTCAAAACCGAAGATTAAGATATATGTCTTGAAAAGTTTGCCATTTTGGACAAACATATGGGACCCAGAAATTACAGGAAAATGATGTTGAGGTAACTGGAAGAGCACACATTGTATTGAAAAGACAAAAGAGCTCTATAACTATCAAGCATCAACCACTTCATTTAAATAGCAAGTTAAGAATTAATAAATAAAAAAAAAAGCCAAGTTAAGACAAAAGAGAAGTTCTGAAATTTGAAAAGAAAGGGCAGGGAATGGACATATCTTCAGCTTCTGCAGATCTGAAATTTTCAATAAATTGTATCCACATATGAATCTCTCATAATAATATGAAAATTCACTTATTTAAGGAATTGAGATGTATTTATATGAAGTGCTTTCACGGTTTAATCCTTCTGTTTCTTTATTCAGTGCCTCATAAGATTTTGAGAGGCCGTGTTTGTTTTTGTCTAGCAAATAGCAATAATTTCAGTGAAGAAAGATGTTACTTTCCACCGAAAGCCAGCTAAGTGTGTCACTGTCATTCAAGAGTTGTCCCTTCCCTTTCTCTGAAACTCTCAGTTAAAACTGTAATTTACTTCCCTACTTGCACTTTCCCGTGATTTAACTCATAAAATTTGCTACTAACACACTTTAATAATAATATTAGTCATCAAAAAAAAAATAATGTTAGTCATTATTAGAATTAATCTTTAGAGAATAAAATATACACAAATAATAATAAAATATTTACTTAAATAAATTTTTGGTCTACAACACAGTTATACAATTTTAGTATTTAAATTTTAATTAAATAATTTTAGTCTTTCAAATTTTAATCAAATAAATTTAATTTTTTAATGATTATATAACTTTAGTTGTTCAAGTATTATAATTTATAATTTTTTTTATATATTTGTTATGTATATTATTAATTTTAGTAATAATGAATATATCATCTAATATATGAACAAAAAATTATAATATATATAATTTAAATAGGTAAAAAGTTTTTTAATTTTAATATTAAAATCGTACAATTATTATACTTAAAAGATAAAAATTATAAGATTAAAATTTAGGACCAAAAAATACACAACTATAATACTTAAAAAAAATTAAAATTGTTCAATTAGAACATAAAAACTAAAATCATGTCATTACAATAATTCAGAAATAAAAATAGAATTAAACAAATATTAATATATATAATTAGTATTTGACTATTTATTAGTTATGCAGATTAGTTTTTGCACTATTTCTTAGTTATGCAGATTATTTTTTTTCTCTTAAATAACCAGTGTCATATTCTAATTTTGAGAATAAAACAGTATAAAAATTATTTTTATCTTTTTAAATAGATTCATCCAGTTTGATTTAATTATTTAAAATATAAAGTAATTTATAAATATAAAAATCTCAGAAAATTTTTAAAAATTATTTTACTAATTTTCAACGATAGCTATAATTTATATTTTTTAAAAAATAAATGATTCACTTTAAATAAATTTACTTACGCCAAAATATCATTTTCGTGATGTTTTACCATATAATTCTCTCTCTCTCTAACTACTCGAATTACCTTTACCTATATTTAAAAATAGTATGCTTTAATTTAAGTTCAATATTTTTATTTAAATTAAGTATTAACAAAATTCAAGCATCTTATACCTTATGTTAAAATAATATCTATAAACTACATAAATTATGTTTATTAAAAAATGCAGTAAAGAATTGTAATTGCATATTCATTTTGTTTTTTCAAAACGTTTATTTGTACTAATAATTATTAGGCCGGTTAAATGAATTGATGGTATATTATACATCTTTAATTTTTGAAAGTGTTGAATGAAACATTAATTTTGCTAATAAATTTTGCAGTATAATTTGCCAATAAAATGTGTGGTACAAACTTAAAAATATGTGTTTCTTTTGAAAAAAAATCTATAAAAAATAGATAAGAGTTGCTTCTTAAATAAAGTAGAATTTTTTTTTATTTTTTATTAAATTAAATAAACACATCAAAAAAATAATAAAGTGCTTATTTTATTAAAAAAAAAGTTGTTTTTGAGGAAAAAAAATTAAACGAACAGACTGATTATGAAAAATTGTCAAATGTGACGTTTTAGATTGAGAAGTAATTAAAAGAATATTTTATGATTACTAAAATGAAACAGAATCACAAAACGAATGTAAATGTGTTAGAACATGCTTTTGAATTGGGTATCCTAACCCAATAAACCTTGGATATCGAGGCAACACTAAAGTCGTTGATTTGCAGGACATGTTAAGTTACACCTTTGTGTTTGGATCACTAATGGGCTAATGGCTTGTATAGTTGTATATCAATTCATTATGATATTGGGCCCAGAGTCCAACCGGTTGTAATTGAGCAAAAACTCAAGAAACCAACAATGAAATAATAAAATTAAAAACACACCATTTTACTTTTTTTTTATTAAAAAAATTAGTTTCAAATTTCATAAATTTTTTAATATATTATTTTTCACTTTTTAAAAACATGACTTAAATGTGTTTTTATCAGTAATTAAAATATACACACTTTTTTTCCCTATATTTTCGATGTTTTGAGTTTACTTCTGGGTTCATCTCCATACTCGTATGTTGAAATGGAAGTCAAACACCCCTATTATGAGGAAGGCGTGGAGAAAAAATTGAAAATCAGGAGATGTGATTTAGAATTGAAAAGGTGAGAAATAGATTAGTAAAAAATAAAAAAGAAAGAAATGAGTAGAAATAGATAATAAAAAAAAAAGATGAAAATAAAATTACTTGATTCGAAAGAAATAGATAAAAAAAAATATTAAAAAAATTGTACCATTTTAGATATAATTCAAGATGAACTTGTTCAGAAGAATCCATCAAGATGATATAAATTAATCCCTTTGTCTTTTAGACTTCAAACTGATAGACAAATATATTATCTCAGATATAATTCAAGATGGATCCAAGAAAGATTTATTAAGATGATATGAATTCATCAATCCTAAATTTAAAAGTCAAAGAAGTTAATTCATATTATTTCAATGATCATTTTTGAAAGTTTATCTCAGATTATATTTAGGATGGTATAAAAATAATATTATAAAGTTATTTGACTTAAATAAATTGAGAAGAAGAAAAAATAAAATTAATAATAAAATTATATTTTTACCCTTTTAGTACATAAAAAATATGACTAAATGAAATAATTATTTATTCGAATTTACCAATCCCACATTGTTTTATTCGAATAAACACATGCTTATTTAAATAAAACATATACTTATTCGAATAATTGAATAAACATATCTTTATTTGAATAAAGACACTCGCTTCCTCAATTTTTTGTCTATTTTTTCACAGCTTTGAAACAAAATAAAATGTATGTGGCATCCATTACTTTTAATTTCACACTTGACAAATTCTCACTGATTAAACGGCCAAACTTATTTCTCCATGACTATTTCTCACCCCTCTCCACTATTTTTTCACTATTTAGGTACAACCATACGTAACGTGAATCTTTAAATTCTTCAATCTCATTGTCAAAACATGTACAAAAGCTTCTTAACCAGAAAAACACACATAGTGTAACAACGTCCTAAAAACAGAGAGAGAAAACAAACTAAGAAATATGTATTATTCTAAATCTAAATCAACCACAAATTAATATATTAAAAATATGCAAATTATGATGTCATGATGTAAAAGTTTGTATATTAATAGTTCATAACTGTTACACTAATAAGATGTTTACTATTTGAATTCCTTAAGTAAAGTTTTCCATTTAAATTTCATAAATTAAAAAAATATAATTAAAAAAGAAGACTAAATCAAATGTGACTAAACAAAAGTTAGTTATCGACTAGATATCAGATATTTCCAACTAAAATACGTCACTCAATTGCTTGACAAAATGACAAGTTTACAGTATAAATATCTTCCATCTCATACTATTTTTTATACCTGCTTTAACACTACAAGGGCCCTACCATCCGGTCCACTTGCAGGAAGCAGCAATTAAGCATTACAGTGGGGTATTATGAGCAGAAGAAAATTTATTTTGATAGATTTATTTTTTATGTAATGGATCTGTATAATATAGATATGCACACTTTATTGGTTGATTCTTATATTCCCTTTCACGTGACATCAGAAACAGTACTTGCTTCCCTCTAGAGAGGAACTGACATCAATCCTCAAATCATATCTTCAAAACCTTCTAATTTAGTAACATAAGATTGGATCTAAAAATACCAATTTGAAATAAAAAAAATAACCACACATTGCTGATTGTTTAGGGAACGTAGATCGTCATCAATACATTTACATGACAAACTATACTTCAAACAATAATGACCGAGGAGAATCCAATTTCTCCTGCAGAAATATACATACAATATATGAATTATAAACAAAGATTCTTCTACCCCAAACAAAAACGTCAAATGAATCACCACCAACTATACCTACTTCTACAGAACATATTCATCTTCATCTAATTTATCTCCCACGCGGCTGAATTCAACCCACTTCCTAGACTTACAAAAATTCATAAAATAATATAACACAATGCCAAGACAGGTGAGAAAAGCACTAGCCACATAAACAATTCTGGAAGCAACAGTCATGACATACACCAAAAGCAAAGATGGCACCAAGCACATGATGATCAAACCGAAGAATCCCAATGGAACCTGAAAGGGTCTTTTCAAAGATGGGAACTTCCTCCTCAATCTTAAGAAAGCTGCAAACTCCAAAAGCATCCCCAAACTATACAAAAAATTCACAGTAGAAATGATATCTGTGAAAGTAAAAAAACACATAGCAAGTGCTACAATTGTTGAGACCAAAATGGCCATCCAAGGAGTGTTGAACCACTTAGACCTTTCTCCAAAAATTCTAGGTATAAACCCCAAATCAGACATCCCCAGAAGCTGATATGCAGCACTGCTTAATTGGGCTTCAAAAAGCCCAATTACTGACAGCACAGCACCAATTTCCATCCAAATTTTCAACCACTTCCCAGCAATGACCCCAGCCACATCTGCAAAATACCCTCCAACCCAATTTCCCTGATCTAGTGGCATAGCCCCAGTGGCAGCCAATAAGGGAAGAAGATAACCCAAACAAGTAAGCAACCCTGCAGACAACAAGGCCTTTGGAAAAGTCTTATGTGGCTCCTCAACTTCACCAGCTAGAGTACTAGCACTGTCCCAAAAGTTCAAGTTCCAAAAGATGGTGTTGAAGTAGAGTGTCCAATCCTTCTTCACACCCTCCTCACCCAAACTTAACCACCTGGTCGGGTCCAATTTGGGCAAGGAAAACAAACACAGCAACAAAAAGGGCAAGAGGGAAACAACACCAAGAGCAACTGCAGTGTAACCAACTATAGCCAAACCAGAATAGTTCAAAAAAGATAGCACACAAGTGGAGATAACGATGGACACATATCTAGGGAAGCCAGAAGAGAGAAGTGGAATCACCAATTTCAAATAATCCACGCAGAGAACTGGGTATGAGGCTAAGTTTATGACCCCACTGAAGAACTTCCAGAAGCCCATGAGGGAGCCCCAGAAGGGCCCAAAGGCCTCATTAGCCCATATGACAAAGCCACCATTGCCAGGGAAGGTTGTGGCCAGCTCTGCAGTGAGGAGAGCCTCAGGGATGCTCCAAATGAAGGGGAAAATGAGAAAGCCAAGGATGGCAAATAATGGGCCTGCAGCTCCCACTGCAGGCTCCTCCCCATAGGGCCCACCAGCAACCTCAAAGTAGATGAGAAAAACCAAAGGGAGAAGAGCTAGTTTCTTGTGTGATTTTGTGTTGGGAGTACCTTGCTCTGTCTCAATAAGATGTTGCTGGTGCCCCTCCATGCTGGCTTTCTTGATTGTGCCTCGGAACCAAAGGCTTTATTTATGATGATTCCAAATTCAAAGAGATTCTAGTCAGATGTAGATACCAATCAGAGGGTTCGAAAGTTGGATTGAAAAATATTATTTTTGCCAAAGTGACATGGTGTTTCCCTTTGCGTGTGTCCAACTAACAGGTTTTATATGCTTGTACTCCATCTCCTAACTTAGCCAACAAAGCGAGTCATGTTACATAATATCTTACTTAACGTGCACTCTAATTGCTGGACCCGGACTTGTTGGAGAAGTCATAATTCTAGGCTTCCATTTCGTCTAACATTTTTGTTTATTGACCCAACAGATTCGTCAAATTTAGAATGCAACTGTTTATGGAACACAATTTAGGTGCAACAAATTACCATGGAAGAAACCATGTTCTAATTGTTTCAGGAAAAGTAAATTTAATTTTTAATATAATTTTTTATTCAGATAAAACTTTCTTTTTATTTTTAATCAAATCACCAACAATACATCTCCTTTAAATAAGATTTCTTATTAAAATCTTGTATATGTATAAAAAATGTGATTAAAAATAGACAAAATTGATGAATATTCATTGTTTAGTAATACACGATTTACATTCAGCCAAACAAACAATTATTTTTGTTTTGATTTAGCATGATTTTACACTCACCGTGAATTCTTACCGCAAATTCAAGCAGTGACAATCAACTGATTTGGTTAATCCATGTCATTGTAATAGATTCAATCATTGATTGTCACCTTGTTCAACTTTGAATTCACATGACACATGACACATGTTTGCAATTGGTGGGACTTTTGGGTAGCATGTTTGTCGATTGTGCATTACAAATGGATAAGGGAAGGAGGAGGAAAAGCAAGAGCGAGAATTGAGGAAGCTTCTCGTGTTATTATCAATGTTGTTTTCTGTCATATGCTTTTGTTTTACCCTTAAAAGAAACAAAATAGGTTATCAAAATTCGCGGCTTTTTTTGACCAACATAAATTAAAAAAAATATAAACCATAAAAATAAATTATTTAAAAAACTATTTACTGAAATGAACAAAAAAACACAGTGTGAGCCCATGAACCCGGTTTCACCCTGTGAGTTCATGCAGTCAATTTTGCAGAGAAGGAAATGAATATTTATAACACCACAACCTCTTCACTTCTTCACTCTCAACTTCATCTTCTTCACTTACCAAGTGGTTCCTCTTTTCATTTTCTTCTTATTGGTTCTCAGCTTTGGTTATAATTTTGTTGGTGTTTTCAATATTTGGTTGATATATTTTTTTTCCCTGTCTCATTATTATTGTTTATTGGTTGCTAGATTATTTTTTTTCTCTCCATTTTTTAAGTTTATGGTCAATATATTTTTATATAGTAAAATACTATTTGTGATTTTTTTGGGTTGTTAATTAATTTGTTTGGTAGAAATTTTAGATGTTTTAATTTAATTTTAATTTAAATTATTAATTTATTGTACAGGTTGGTATAAATCAAATATTATCTGTTGTTCTTTTTAGATTTATATTTCGATTTAAGATTAGTTATAATATTTGATTTCAAAAAATTTTCTTCATTACTTAATATTGGTTAAGTTGTAGTTAAAATTTTATGTTCTTTAATATTTGTAAAAATGTTTATTTTATTAGTTAGTAATTTATTTGTGAAATATTATATATTTAATTAACTTTATGAGTAGAAATAAATAAATATTTATAGTTTATTATACAGGATTTTAAAAACATACATTTATTGATTGAAGTTAATTTAAAGGAAAATCAATGGTTTGAAGTATTACATTAGATGTATTTAATTAACATTTTTTAATTTATGTTAGAATTAAATATATAAGTTAAACATATGTATACTTAATTGTAAACTTTTTTATCTGAAAATTAAATTTTATTTAATTATAATTTTAAAGTATTATATAAGAACTTTAAAATATATACTCATGCATTTAATTATTATATTAAGGAAATATAATTTTTTTAAAGCATTGTATTAGATACATAAAATTAATATTTCATTAATTTATGTTAGAATTAAATATACAAATTAAACACATTTATACTTAATTTTTTTCTGTAAACGTTCTTTATTTGGAAAGTTAAATTTTAGTTAATTATCATTTTAAAGTATTATATAAGAACTTTAAAATAGACATAGATGCATTTAATTAGTATATTAATGGTTGAAGTTAATTTTAAAGAAAATAAATTCTTAAAAATATTAAATTAGATATATTTAATTAATATTTTATTAATTTATGTTAGAATTAAATATATAAATTAACATATTTATACTTAAAAAAAATTGTAAACATTTTTTTTATTTGAAAAAATAATTTTTATTTGATTATTATTTTAAAGTATTATATAAGAATTTTAAAATATACATAAATATATTTAATTAGTATATTGGTGGTTGAAGTTAATTTTAAAGAAAATCAATTGTTCAAAGTATTATATAAGTCCATTTAAGTAAAATTTATTATTTTATTTTATAATTAAATACATTTATACTTAATTTTTTTGCAAACGTTTTTTATTTAAAAAGTTAACTTTTATTTAATCATAGTTTTTAAATTATTATATAAGAATTCTAAAATATACACAAATAGATTTAATTAGTATATTCGCGGTTGAAGTAAATTTGAAGAAAATTCATTTGTGTTATTATTTTTTATTGTATTATAAAATGTATTGAATTCATTATTTAAATTAATTAAAAATATAATTTTTTTTTAATTTAGTTAGTATAGTTTATGTTTGATCACATAATTTAATTTATTAATAATATAATTTTTGTTTGATAATATTAATATAATTAATGTTTGGATTTAATTTTTTTTTTATGATTGTAGTATGTCTCAACAAATAATATATTTTGCACCTCTTGATAACTCGTTATTAAGGTTACAACTCGATCATTTGTCTAAGCATATTTGAAATGGTGACAAAGACATTGTTAAAGGTAAGAAGAGGCATAAGGAATGAATTTCGTGATGGGACAATCCTAGATGAAATTTGGCCGATTTTACACCAAGCTGAGTTTTTAGGAGTGACTTGGATCATGTAATTTTTGATTGACCTCCATTTAGTTTTTGCTTTGTTGAGCATTGAAGGCCTGAAACTCATACATTTCATATGACTTTTGACTAGTTTACAATTACCTTAGAGAGTATAATGACGGTTACCTATGTCATCAACCGAACTTTTATCCCATTACTCAATAGTAAAACACCACACGAAATTCTTTTTGGTTCACCTCCTAAATATGATGTCCTTTGTGTATCTGGTTGTCTTTGTTTTGCCTCACGTGAAGGATAAGTTTGGCACTCTCTCTCGTTGATGTGTGTTTGTGGGGTATCCATTTGGTAAAAAGGGGTAGAGTTTGTATGACTTAGAGAAAAAAATGTTTTTTATATCTTGACATGTTTTTTTGTGAACAATAGTTTCCTTTTTCCAATGAAGTCTACTTGCATAATACCAATGGTGTGTTTGAAAATAAGAAGTATTATGACATTGTGACTTATTTTGAAGATACTCCCTTAGCAAAGGGGTGAGGAGTACTTATGTATAGCAAGAGAAACCCGTAGTGAGGTAGTACAACACATAACACCACTTGCGAGTGGCAACTTGGATGTTGTCCAACAACTCGGTACCACTTAAGGTTAATATTAATGAAGAAAATGTTTTTTTTTGTGAAGCTGGTTGAGGTCATCGAATAAAGAAACCTTCTAGTAAACTCAAGGGTTTCATCATTGTCACTGTTCATGCTACAAACCTCATCCCATCACCTATTCCTACTTTGTTAAAGTTCTCAAGTACTCATTTTTCCCATTCCTTATTATATAAATTGTAATAAGTTTTCTATGAGACACACCTGTTTTTTGGCAGCAATTACTTCAGGAACTGAACTCACCTCTTTTAAAGAAGTTGTTAAGGATCTTGGTTGGCGTAAAGTTATGCAAGACAAAATAAATGCACTTGAGAGAAATAGACTTTGGAGGACCTTCCACCTAGAAAGAATGCGATCGGTTGTAAGTGGGTCTATAAAGTCAAATATCGATCTGATGGTATGATTGAATGATTAAAGGGGCGCCTAGTGGTGTACAAGAATCGACAAATTGTTGGACTTGACTTTAATGAAACATTTGCCCTTGTAGCTAAAATGGTCATAGTTTGCACATTTTTTGCTATAACAGTAGCAAGAAAGTGGGAGCTACACCAAATGGGTGTGCATAATGTCTTTCAACATGGAGATCTTGCTAAGGAAGTCTATATGCAACTCCCTCCTGGTTCTCACTCTACTGCTTTGGGTAAGGTGTGTTGATTACGTAAGTCATTGTATGGACTCTGACAGACGCCTTGGAATTGGTTTGTTATGCTCTCGACTGCTTCGAAGGAAATTGGTTTTAAGCAATCTTATGTTGATTACTCATTGTTTAGTTATTCCAAAGGTGATGTTGCTTTAAATGTCCTTGTATATGTTGATGATATTATCATTACTGATTCTTCTTCTTTTGGCAATTAGAAAATTCAAACAACAACTCAATGAGAGATTTCATATGAAAGACTTGGGCATTCTCAAGTATTTTCTCGGCATTAAAGTAAAGGATGGTTTGTTTCTTTTACAACGCAAATATGTTATTTGCATTATAAATGAGGCTAGCTTCCTTGGTGCACGTCCTATTTCTACACCAATGGAACAAAACCACCATCAGTGGCATTGTCTTTGGTGATCAAGAAAAGTATCAGCGACTTGTAGTGTGTGTCTAATCTACTTGACGATTACACAACCTAAATTGTGTTACTTTGTACATATATTAGCCCAAATTATGGGTGATCCTCGTGTTGAACATTGGGATGCAACTTTGAGAGTTTTGTAGTACTTAAAAGGTTGTCCTGGGTAGGATATTGTGTTGCAAGAGGAGAGCAATTTTCAACTCTATGCCATCTATGATAGTGATTGGGCAAGTTTCCATTTGACTCAAAAATCATTGATGAGTTACTTTGTTTTATTAGGTTCTTCTCCTGACTCTTGGAAAACAAAAAAATAGTCAACTATTTCCTGATCTTTTATAGAGGTCGAGTATAGATCTATGGCCACTACTACACATGAGTTAAAATGGTTGAAATCTCCTTTGGCTTGTTTTCGGATACAATATGTGCATCCCATGCAATTGTTTTGTGATAGTTAAGTTGCTCTCCGTATCGTGGCTAATCCAGTTTTCCATGAACGAACAAAACATATCGAAACGGATTGTCACTTTATTTGTGATGTCTTGCAAGATGAAACAATTTCTATGTCTCATATTCAAACTGGTGTATAGCTCGCAGATATTTTGTCCAAAGATCTTGGTAAATCACATATTTTTTTACTTCTTTGCAAGTTGAACATTTGCAATCTCCATGCTCTAACTTGAGGGAGAGCATTAGTGAAATATCTTTGTAATTACTTTGTAAATATTTTATATGATACAATATTTCAAGTTGAGTAATCTTCTTGATATAGTTTTCTATATTAATTTGTTTGTTTTCTTATATTAACTCTGATATTTATGAACATATTCCTTGAATACAAGAAATCTTAAAATATCTTTGTATATATTCATAATTTTGGACTAAATTCAATAACGAAAAATTATTCCACAAAACTTTATACAATAAAATCTCAATTAATCACTTCTTGTTATCTTGTTATTCCACTCAACTGCAAATTCACGTGTTTGTAATTGATGAAATTTTTGGCTACCTTATTACTAGAGTCGTCAAAATGGGTTCCAGCTTGTGGATGAATCTAACCCACCTTGGAAACAGGCCAGACTGGGCCAAAAAAATGAAAATTTTCATAATGGTTAAAAAATGTAAGGATTTTTATTTTTAGGTAGGTTAATATTCCTCTAATAAAGTTTAATATTAATGAATAATCACTCTCATGAATTTTGTTTTTATTTTTTTGTTTTAATTATTTAAAATCGTACACTTTTTAAGTTTAAAGTTATATGTATGATACTTAGTTTAACAATTTTTACTTTAAATCATATATTATTTTAAATTAAAATTTATTCTAAATTAATTTTTTTTAAAAATTAGATAGATTAATGAAATAACCCATTTAATTCATCAACTTATGATAAGCCAAACTAAATTAAAAAAATTTAAATATTAAAAATAATAAGTCAAATCAAATCAATTCACTTTAAAAAAAAATAAAAAAATAGTCGAGGTGGGACGGGCTAAATAAGCGGACCAACCCATTTTGAAAGTTATATTTGTTATAATGTCCATGGTTAAGTGGAGAAAGAGGAGAAAGCAAGAGGGCGAGGAAGCTTCTGATCTTATTAATATTGTGAATGTTGTGTTTTTTTTTTTTTTTTTTTTTTGGTTCGTCCCTGGAGTATTCATTCCCGACAGCAGTGACTAATCTCTAGCTGGTCCCAAGATTGATTCGAACTCCTGACCTTGCTTAAGCATGGATCAACCCTTACCACTGAACCACACGCTTGGGGTCGTGTGAATGCGGTGTTTATGTCATGTGCTTCCGTTTTATACGTTCAAAAACAGGAAGTAGTAGTTGCCAAAATTTGCAGTTCCCTATCAGTTTTTCTAAAAGAAGATATTGTCAACTGTCAAGGATGAAGGATCTACTTGCATATATTTATCATTTTTCCATATTCTTTTCTTACTTGCTGACGAATGGAACGTCATTATTTCTTTTAAATGTGTTCTTTGAAAATAAATAAAAAGTCTACCATGTGAATTCAGACATATCTGGTGCAGTTTAATGGATCATTTTAAAAGAGAATTTTACTTATATAATTAGTTGTATTAATTCCAAGGCTAATATATATATAATTTTTTTTTGGTTTCAGTTTTCTACATTCCTATCAATCAGAATTTAATATTAATTCAAAGACGTGAGTTTGTTTACGTCAACTAAGTATTTTGAATTTATTATTATTATTATTATTAAAGAAATGAAAAAATAATTTATATTTATATTTATTATTTTTATAAATAGTTATAAAATAAAAATTAATTACATCACATTTTAAATATTATATATAAATATAATAACCCAATAAACTAAAAAACTGTTATTTTTCTCGTAAAGGAATTCAAAGAAAAGATTTGCTAAACTCATAAGAAAAAAACAAAGGAGATTGCTGATTGTGCAGAAGTATTTATCCTTCTCTTATTTCAGTAAATTTCTCCAGAAGTATTTTTTAAAAATCATAAAATATAAATAATTTTTATAAATTAAAATTAAATTCTATATAAGTTTAAAAATATAATTAGGAAAAATTATTATAAAAAAGTTTCTATTAATTAACTTATATAAATTAATTTTAATTTAAAATATACTTTTTTCTTTTATAAGTATTTAGAAGAGAAAAAAAAAAACTCATCCGAATATACCAGGAGCAAGGGGTGCAAAAGTTATAATAAACCGAATTTTTGTTTTAATAAACTTCTTCAAAGTCAATTTTAGAAAAATAAAATAAAATAAATAAATACATTTGTAAGTTAAAATTAAAAGTTCTCTTATAATAGTTTTTCTAAATTATATTTTTTTAACTTTTGTATAAGTTAATTTTAAATCCTAGAGAAATTTATTTTAACTGTTATATTAATTATCATAATATGTAATATATATATATATATATATATATATATATATAATGTTCACATAAATTTTATAATTCAAGCTTTAATATTTTAATTTTTAAAAATAAATTACTAATTTAATCTTTCAAGATAATATTAATTTTGTGTTTTAAATATTTGGGATTATGTTCTTTATACATTGAATGACATAAAAATATTTTTATTTTATTTTAAAACAGATTCATAGAAATATTTGATATCACAAGTGTTTAATAACAATAACATCAGGGTTTATTTAAGTACTAAATAAATAATTTAGAACTTTTAAGTAAGTTATAATATTTTGTTTGTCGAAATACAGACTAGTATTCATAAAAATTATTTGATGATATTATTAATAAATTAATGTGCGGTATATCATAGTCAATGGCACACATGATGTATTCTTTATATCAAAATTAATGTTTCAACCCATGTGATCTACAGATATAATTAAAAATTGAAACATAAAAAATAAATAAAAGTTCAATATTTTTACATTATCGTCTGTTAGTATAAAATATATACATTGTCAACAAATTAAGAATTCTTGTTAAAATGATATTTAAAGTAATTATTATAAAGATTAATAAAATAATTATATATGACTATTTGTAATTGAATAACGTTGGGTATATATCGTTTTATTAAAATATAATAATAAAATAAAATAAATTTATTAACTAAAATGTGCATTATAATTTACTTAATATATATAGAAAAAAATTAAGTTTGATTAGTGTTCCGGTATGCCTAAAGGTCTCACATCGCTTAGGAGTCGAGACTAAGGGTAGTTTATAAACACTTTTCCTCCTTAACCCACCGAGGCGCCTTTTCAAGGACAAAACCGTGACGGCCCAACGAGCGCCAAAACGGACAATACCTCGGATGCGGTGACCCTAACGATGACAGCGGACTTACGGTAGGAACAATTAGTAAATTATTTAATTTTATACTCATTTAACCTTCTCTCCTGAAAATATTTCTACTTCTTAACATGTTGAACTAAAAATTAAATATTTGAGTTATATTTTTCAAATCGCTCAGGAGTTATAATTAAAGTTTGGTAATATTTTTTTTTTACATTATTTACTATATTATAATATTATATATATTAACTTTCTCATACCATTTAAGCATTTTATGGGCAACTTTTGTAAACTATTTTTAACACAAAAGGGTCCCATTTTCTTTTACCACAAAATTTTAATAAAAACCAAACAAATAATAACGAGTACAATAGGTATAATAACTTTAAATAAACTAGAAAAAGTATATTCAAATATTTTTTTTAATAAACTACTAATTTAATCCTCAAAAATAATAATTTTAGTCTTTTAAAAATTTGGATAATTAAATTCTTTAAACATGAAATAAAAATATTTTAAGTTTTAGCTTAAAACAATTACATTAACATGTTAATATTATTGTATGAATTTATTTAATATCATAACTTTTTAATAACAATCAACATCAACTATTGTAACGATCTGATAGGTCATTATATTTAACATAATACAATTATAATACATCATAAAACATATGATATACAATTAACTAGAATTCATATACAACAATACTTGATCATTTATGTAAGAGATATGTGTGTAAGGTGTAGAACATATAAAAACAATTCCCTCTTATATGATTGGAAAACATAAAGTCTTTTATGAGATTACATATAAATCATGTACATATATACAATATACATCAATTGTACAAAATACTAAAAGTATAAAACTTTGTCGTTGATCAAGCAAATCTAAACAAATGTTGTGTCAAAATAACACATCCAAAAATCACATCATCTCCAGCACGACCATCCACGACCTAATATTATCCTAATTTTATACCAAGTATGATCATTAGGGTCCAAAAACATGAAAAATAAGGATAAATTTGTGAAAGAAAATAACATGCATCAAGTAAGGAAGTAACAACTTCAATAAAAACAACTTAAAGTAATGGATTAGCCTTTCAACTTAAGAGCATAACATTTTCAACATCATCTCGTAACTTAGCAATTGAGAATAATTGAAGGAAATAAATTGAACAACTCAAAATCATTTAAACAACTCATCAACTAAAAATCAACAAGGTCACTAAATAGAAAAATTTATATTTAGCTATAAATAATTGAACAACTTACAACTTTCTCAACACAAGGACTTTTATGCACAACTTAACTTAAGCAACATCATAGCACAACATCAACTTATCATCATCATTTACAACTTTCACTCTTCAAATATAACTTACAACCTAATAAACATTCTCAACATAAACAATGTTAGTCATGAAATAAACAACTAATGTTTTGTCATGCATACCAACTTATAGAGATCTCCTACAACAGAGGTAAGCAGTCTAAATGGTTTGCCCCAACAAAACCACAACGTCTGACCTATCTTCTCTAGGTTAATTATAGGCAACTTTAGGCATGGTAACCTATTTAAAAACTTATTTTGGTTGATCTAGTTTTGCCACTTACATTAGGAAATTCTAGTACTACTATCATGGTAGAACAATTTGGGAGTGTGTATATCACGACCTTAGCATGCATATCTAAACCTCATATAGAATTAGTTCATCGACTATCCTCTAAATACTATGCACCTTTCCAGCAAAAAGTTGAGAATTTTACCCCTCAATTTCATATTTTACTCCATTTGACACTTTATACACGTATGATTTGATCTAACCCTCATACAAATCTACATTTGGTTGTTTTATAATCAGTATGGTTTGACCTAACCCCCATATTGTTCTACATAAGACCTGGAGGAAACAACTTAAAAACAACTACTCATTCAAGAGCTAACTTATTCACTGGAGGATTTTTAACTCTAGGCTCCCGGAGCACCATAACTTATATTTACACAATGAGATATTTTAATTTCTAAAACAACTGTACTCTCCTCTTGCTTTTATGTATATCAACGTAAAAATGTATCTCATTACCACATGTTCATACAACTCATCATTGTACAACTTCGTTAATAAGGAACTTTCAACTTTATTAACTTAAGGTTATAAACAACCTTCAACTTTAACAACTTAAATCAATGTGCAACTTTTGATTTAATCAATTTCCAACAATAGGCAACTTTTAAATTAAACAACTTAAATCATCACTATACATCATCATAAATCAATATATAATGAACTAAATTCAATATTTGTCATACATCATGTAAACAACCAACTCAATAAGATAAGTTGAGAAAATTATAAGTTCAAATGAGAAATAGCTACTTTAAGTGTCTTATAGCTCGCTTGAAGCAACTAGAATTCGCTCGAAGCGCTCAACAACAAAGTTGACATGACTAAATTCACTCTAAGTACCATAAATTTGCTATAAGCAACCAAGTCAGAGAGTAACTTTGAACAGCCTTACGTACTTGCTTTGAGCAACATCTATGGGCGCTCTAAGCAATCAATCCCAGAAAACATGCATGCATCAAGAACATGTCCAATAACTCACAAACACCAACTTACAACTCCAAATTCTCTCTTCCAAATACAAGATTCATGCATGCAACTCAGATATATTCATCTATTATCATCATACAACTCATAAATTGAAGAAAATTCCACATGCAACAAACAAGCACTACAAGATCATCAATTTCTTCATTCTTCACCAAGAACACCAAGTCCTATCTTCAAAAATTCAACTTAGAATGCTTACCAAAGCATAAATCAACAACTGAAAAACTACAATTACAACTTTGAAGATTAAACAAGTTTCCCTTGCCTCGATTGCTCCAAGAAACAAGGAAGAAGGGAACAAAACTTGAAAACCCAAAACCCTTGTACAATGATTTTTATCTAAGATTCACAGCTCCTCAGCTTGAATCTTAGCTTCTACCATACCAACTATCAATTAGGAGAAGAAAAGAGATTTTTCGATAAAACCGGATCATAGATTGGACTTCATTGGCTCTAAAAGCTTGTCTTTCTAACTTCTATTTGAAATTTTGAATTATAAATTTATGAAGTTCATTTCTCAAAATCCGTCTTATATACCTCAAACTCCTCAGACGAACTTTCACACACTTAACTTATATCCTCTATAACTTAAGTTTAGAGTTATCTCAACTCCAACTTCCCTTCCCACATAAGTTAAAAATAATAAAACAATATAAAATATAATTCTTAATTACATATATCATAAGTATACATAATTAAGAAATAACATGAAGTTACAACTATCTTTTAAGTAATAAATAAATAGTTTATAATATTTTAGATTAGTCATAATAACTTTTTTCAAAATATAGATGATGACATGCACCCTATTCTTTATCTTAACAATTCACCCTTAATTATTACGAGTAACTATTAGGTAATTTTAAATTAGTTATTAAGTAATTTTAAATTACATAATTATTAATTAGTTTCTGTATTATTAAATTTTATTGTAAATTAAAATATATAAATACATTTAATATAGCAAGTGGTCGAAACTGGACGATATTGGATTATGTAATACATTTAATATACTCATTTGCTTACACTTCAAAACAAGATGGTCCACATCATTAATTTTGATGTTCGTAGGTACTCCTCTGGTGCTGAAGATATTTTTATTAACAATTTGTTTGATGTAATTGTCGCAACTCTGTAGTCGTTAATGCTTATTTGTAAAATTTGTACTCGTTTGAAGTTCCATAATTTTCTACCATGCTATTTTATAGTTCTTACTGCAAGATGAGTATCCATTGATGATCAAGAACAACAACGTAGACAACCTCCTCAACTCGCATGTATCAAACATCTATACAATGTGAGACCAATCACCACCTAAAAAATTAATTTTGAAGTAGTATTTGTAATTTTGCTGTAGGGCCGATCAATATTAATTTTTTTGTATTAAATTTTAATGAAGTATTCCTTCTTTATGGTAAAAGTTTTACTTTTCAAATTTTATATGTTTCTACTATTAAATATCATATATGTTTAAAAAAAGGATTTAATGATAATATAATCATGATATAAAAATGTTTTCTATCATCATCCGAATAGAATTTATTGAAGATACATATAAATACTAAAATTGCTGCTCACACATGAATTTATTATATCCTTATTAATTGTTAGATAAAATATATATATGACAAAACATTTAATCTTAATAACTTGAAAACCATGAAAATCAAATATAAATAATCATAACTAAAAGTATTAAAATTACATATAAATTTACACAACTAATAAAAATGATATGTCTTTTTGATATATATATTTTGTTAATCGTTTTATTTCTTAACTTCTAAAATATTTTTTATCTTCCATATTTTAATTTAGCTTTTTATATTTTTTCTCAACTTTTTCGTAAATTTATGTTTCAAATATCTTGTACGCTAAATAACTATTTTTACCCAAAAAAAATAACTACTTAAAATAGTTCACATATTTAATTATTTTGTTCCTTTTTCTGGACCAGTTAAAAATAAAATTAAAAATGCAATTAATAACATTATCTATAAATGTTATAAAGAGGATACCAAGATGTAATTATTTTTGGTCTTCACTTTTTACTAGATTATTATATCCTTCAAATATATATATATATATATATATATATATATATATATATATATATATATATATTCTATGAATAACTATATACAACTTTTTTATAATAGTTGTGCATCACATCGAAGAGAGAAAAATATGAAAAAATATAAGATTTGCTTGATAATAGAAAAGTATATTATATCTCTTAAGTTTAGAAGGGTTGAGGCACTTCGTGCCTCTAGTAGTTATACATAAACAAAATATTAGAAGATTGCATATAATTATTTAAAAAATTATAATTTTTTTATATATATTCAAGAAATATAATGGTCTGTTAAATAGCAGAGACCAAAAAGAGTTATATATCTATCCCTTTAATTATAATAGGTATAGACTAGTATCAGATATATTTGTTTTAAAAAAGTAAAATAAAATTTCAAAAGTAAATGATAAAAAGAGATTATATCAAACTAGTAGAAAAAAAAATACTTCATGTCTTAAATAATTATTAACAATTTTAAAGATAAAACTTTCATGAAAAAGTCTGTCTTCTTTCTCATTAATTATTATCATACGATTTATATAATTTTTATATAGAGTTAAAGTTGTTTAAAAGAAAAAATGAATTGTCTTTTTGTAGATATATTTGTTTCTGAAGAAGATAAAAGTTCAAAAGTAAATGAGAAAAAAAATGCGTTTGCCGGGAGTCGAACCCGGGTCTATTGCTTGGAAGGCAATTATCCTAACCGTTGGACTACAAACGCTTGCTGTTTACTTAGCCTCTCAGTACCTTTTTATCTTTTTTATAAATGCTTGTTGTTTTGTAGTAATAATCTTTTTTATTATTTAGTGGATTCAGATGTCCTTGGTTACGTAACGTTCCCTACACTGCACTTGGATTTGTGTGTTGAAGACGAGAGACATGCAGGGAATTCCTTTGAGGAGTGTGATACCTTCAACCTTCTACTCTCATGATTTCCAAAGGAAACCAATCACACAAGTCTCATCCTCTCCAACAACCCAAAACAGATACTTGCGCTTTGCTGTTCGGGCCAAACTGTCTCGCACAGATTTTCAAGGTACCCACATAACAGTTTTAGCAGAAAATTGTTAAAAATCTAAACTTTGAACTTTTAGCTTCATGCAAATGAATTTCAATTTTTTTGGGGGAGAAAGTTAAGTCTTGAACTGGAAAGAGAAAAGAGAGAGAGAGAGATTGGTTTGGTTACATGTTGACAGACGGTGGGAAATTGGGAACATAATTTTAAGGATTTTACTCCTTTAGAAAATTAGAACGATGGATTCACTTCATAGGCAAAAGCAAAAAAGCATTGATATACTTAAAGAAAATGAACGGTTAAGATTTAAATAGTTTCCTTGTTTATTGAAATGCATGTATCCTATCGGTCTAATATAAGTTTTTTAATTAATGATTATAACTTTTAACTTTTTGCTTTAAAGTAGGCCGTAAGGGGAATCAAATATAATTCTCCGAAGGCAAATTAATTATTGATTAATACTGCGGGTATAATATCGGTGGAAAAAAATATAATCCTTTATATAATGTTGTCATACAAAATTGTCATATGAAAGGATTTATTTATATGTTGGTTGTCAAGACTGATACGGTTTACTCTTTACACCGATTTGCATTTACTTTTCAATGAATCAATGATCACACTTAATTATTCAATAGTCACGTCATTTACTTTATTGGGGTAGGTAAAGTATTAGTGAAATCTTCCACGTGTTTAATGCTGCAATTGCGACAGTTGCGAGATATTTCGGTGAACAAGATTATTGCAATGAATCTAATCGGTTGATTTTGGTTGTCCAAACAGTGTGTTGGTTTCAGTCGATTTATGTAATATTATAATATATAGCTACTTGTCACTTTAGCATCCGTGTTACTTTGCCTTCTTTTTTATACACACATTAAACTTGGCTTAACCAACTTCTGTTAAATTTCATACTTGTTGGGTCCAATGACTGGTAGTTACCAACATGGATTGCCTTCCACATTTTTTGGACCAAAAAGCACCTCCCTTTCTAATTTATGGGATTGATCAAAGAGATAGTTTCCCGATTTCATTATGCTCTTATCAGACACTTTTATTTGAAATGAAGACCCGAGTGATTTATTTTCCCTTCACATTCAACGGTTCTCTATTTTTTATTCCTAATTTGGGACAAAAGGGTGTAAGGAAAAGGGTTATAACCAATGACACATCATTTCCATGAAGATCATTTGTTAACTGTGTAGTTGGTAGACTATTTCAGTGATGGAGAGAGATAGACACAATTACACAAAAGTAATATTGTATAAATTGTTGTATAATTTTTGTTGTATGTGTAGTATTTCTCTTTCAATGAAGACCATTAGAGTAAACTTTTTGGTCACTTATGTTCTAAAGAAGTACTTGTGATGTTGCATATGTTTTTAGTTTATTCATCAATCTCTAATGTTACTGCCACAGATTTTCAGACCTATGCGAGGCCTTCACATCTTTTGCTAGCCTCTGATGTGAAAGTATACACAGATACATCAGTAGAAAAAATTGCATCATCTCTGAAGGAGGATGGGTCCAAATCTTTATTTAGGGTCAAGTTAGGTACGAGCAACTTATATGGCTCGGGTATTAGTAACTTAAATGCGGGAATTCTCCTATGCTTGATAGATGAAGATGGAAATTCCATATTGCAAAGGATCCCTGCGAGTTTGATGATGGATCATTCTACAGAATCAGGGGATATGACTAATGTGGACATGCTTCATTTCCAACCAGGTTCTGTAGATGAATTCATTTTTGAGGGTCCAAAAACTGCAAGACTTGAGGCTCTTTGGGTTAGTGTTGAATCAGGTATGTTGTTGTTGATTTGTTTCGGAGTGATTAAAAGGTTCTGTAGACTACATCATTCAATACCTACAATTTATCAATACTTATATACAACAAGAGAAATGTTGGTAATATACTCTTTATTGGTTAAAATTTATTACAAATCACAAAAATTTATGGGGTCTCACTTCTTATTTAACAAGTCTTGTTTGTGATTTTATAATTTCTAATAAATTTTAACTAATAGGACAGATTGTGTTAAAAAAAGCGTGTTAGAAAATGTGTTCTTATTACTCCTATCCACAAATTTGTTTTTAGGTACCCAGGAAAATATCTCTTCTGCATTCTTTGCTAGGAAGTCAGTGTACCGTTATATTTCTTGCGACATCTTTCGCTCAAATTATAGTTTTTAAAAGCATTATACAATCAATATGTGCTCTCTGTGAATGAAGAAATAATTGTTGGTACAATCATATGAGTTCTTATCCCATATCTTCAAGTTTAAACTAAGGTTTTCTAACAACACCCTTCTTTTGTCTCTAAGGTCAGGTCAATGGCGCCTAGGAAATGTATCCTTAATGGCTATTAGTTGTGAAGGGCAATCGTTAGGGCAAGAAGATGGGGTACTAAGGTACACAGGTTTCCAGTATGACTTTCTCATTGATGATGTGTTGCTTGGAGAGGGAACTGATTTGTCCATGTTGGAATTGAGACCTAGCCTTGTGACTGAGCTGGAAGGGACTGATCCTATAAGCATCTTGGTCAAAGGACTTAATGACCATGCCTTGCTCTCAAGTCCTAAGATCTCAAAAGAAGAGAGCATGAGGGAATATGCAGATTTGAAGTTCTCATTGTTATTTTATGATGCTATGCTGACACTTTTTGGTTCATCAGTTGCTTCCCTCTCAATTGGGGAAAATGGTGGGATTGCTTTCTTAATTGGTGGGATTGGAGGCTTCTTGTATCTGCTACTGTTGCAGAGATCTGTGGATGAATTGCCAGCTTCAGAATTAATCTCCAGTGACAAGGAAAGAACTGATGCATTGTTCAGAGGAGTGAAGGGTCCAATAGCAAGCGTGGCATTGGCTATAGTCTTTGGTGTACTTGCAGCGAGGTATGGCTCAGGAGATCTTCAAGTGATGCTAACCCCAAAAGATCTCATAGTTGGAATGATGGGATTTCTTGCATGTAAAGTTTCTGTGGTGTTGGCTGCATTTAAGCCTATAGCACCAGGTCCAAAGTTACCAAGTGATATGTAAAGTTGTAATTTTGACGCATGTTAAGTGGTTTTATTTTTAAACCAGGTTTAACTTATAATTATCTATACCGTGACCATTGTTGTTGTATAGTTCTCATTTGGTCACTTGTTTCTTACATACTCTGGCTGGAAAGGAATGGAAGGTGGAAATGAGATTTTGTTAAAAAATTGTTTATCTGGTTAGGTAGTTTGAAGGGATGGAGAGGAGTAATGAAGGTATTAAAATCTCTTAATTCTGAGTTAGAATATAGACATTAATGTTTTATAAGTCGTTTATAATTGTTGTGAACGCAATAAAAAAGACTATTATTTGTCCAATTATTATAACATGTCACCTGTATTTTTATTAGATGTGATACACATCAAAATAGAGATAGTGGCAGTTTTGAAGTATCAATATTTTGTTAAATAGGTTTAATAGGCATGTACAGTGTAAAAAAATCTACAAATCAATAAAGCAAAATCCAGTTTTGGGATATGTAGAATATGCCAAGACCTTCTATTCTATCTGATATAAAACCATTCCTTTTTCTTTTGATATGTTGAACATATTAAGACTGGCCAGAATTTATTGCAAACTAGCCAGAATTTGATTAGTACAAATGAGATTCTTCTCAAGATGAGTGTTGTTATTAACTGCAATCAACTTCAGTATTGATGGATTTTTAATTGAGATGTACTATACATACAACAATTTATATATTATTTTGTGTCTATCTTCATCAGAATATTATTAATTTTTTCTCTCTCGTTGTAAATTTTGTATTACAAATATAATTTCTCTTTAATTAACGTTTTTCCCTTGTGTTCTGGCTTGTCTTCTTCCTTGCAGAACCTGAGACTATATATACCATATGTCTTTATGACATAGACATGATAAAATTTGAGGAATTACCAATTACCATCGATCACTCTTCACCTTATCATGATCACTTATCTACTGAACATTCCTTTAAATAGCCCTATAAATGTTTGGAATTTTTCTTCAATGCACATCATCAGTTCCATGTTTGCATGTTCACACTTCAGACCTCTTGATCCTATCACTAGTTTCGTGTGACACCACAAGTCCAAAAATTTACTGTATGACACGCTTCTCAAATTCTCGACCATATGATATGCCTGATGTTGCTACTCTGACACTATCTTCAAGTTTCCCTTGGATCACTAGTATCATACCACAAGAACAATGCAAGTGACATACTTGCACATCCCTATTTAAACGCAATATTTATTTTCAACTGAAATGAACATGTAACCCACAAATTAATAACACTCATCAGTATCACCCAATAATAGAGAATGTGATTTAAAAAAAAATATTTAAGAGCCTTCAAGGACCAATTAATCAGTTAAAATAAAATAGCAGAAAACGCAAATTATCATCTACTGACCAATAAGTGTGATATATTTGCAAAAATAAGTTAATATATTTATGATATCCATAATAAAATTGAACAGCAAATAAAAAATTTCCCGAAACCGCAAAATAAACAGTTACTGAATAAGTAAGAAATACCTGTCAAAATATAGTAATAATAACGATGATGATCCTGTTTTAGATAAAAATAAATAAATATCAAGGCAAACGATGGTTAGAGAATCTCGTTTAGTTCTCACGAAGGTTAACGGAGTACGAATATCCCAATCGATCATGAATATCACCTTAAACTCATCACCAATAGACGCCTCCCTCTCGCTCTAAATATTTGGAAAATTAAGTCATTTCATGTAAAAACAATAAAACAAGACTACCTACTAAAATATAATTCTCAGAAGACGGCTAAAAAAATAGTAAAACACCCATTAAAAGATATGTTGAAGTATTATCCATCTACAGAAACCCGCCCCCTTGATAATAATCCTAAATTGAGAAAAGAAACGTCAAGAGAGTTTGCAAATAAATAGAAAAGGAAAAATTGGAAACAAAACATTAAAATTGATACATTGCATGCTGGAATGATACACATGCCCACAATAGCATCGCCTGCTCCTCAGCTTCCTCTTGGAAAGATTCAGTTATAATTCAACTAAATAACACATCCAGCGAAGCCTAACTTCGAAAATATAAGTATCAATATGATTCATGGCTCTGATTTGGACAAGTAGATGAGCTTGCACATTACTGCAGGGCATTAGTTGCTGTGCTGTAAACAGCAACCCAACCAAAATAGTATCATAGGAAATAATCAGGTGTTCTCCTAGTTACATCTGGTTCTCCCCTCCTTGGAGCTGGCTCAAACTGGAATTAAAAAAATAATTAACTTATGTACAAAAGATTAAAAAAAAAAAATTACACATCCAAATATTACTTGATGTAGCCGGCAAAAATAATAATTGTAGCATGTTTAAAATTAAAAGTAGGTAATAAAAAAGAAAGCTCAACCTGAATGAATGTGTGTCCTTTGCAGTCATCAACTTCAAGAATTGATGCCATGTTCCCACAACGATAACAATAGTTAGGTGCACTAAATATGGTAACCACCTTTTGATCCTGCAACAATGGACTATAAATCAAAAACATTTACCACAACGAATAAATATAAAAGCAAACTTAATGACATCAAGGATTTACATGACCCCAGTTATATCCTTCCATAACCAGCTGGTGAGCTCTAGCTATCAGCTTCAAGTTATTGGTATGGTTAAATTGCTCAGATATGTCCTACAAAAACAATTTGCATAAGCAATTAAAAAAGGATTAATGACAGTTGGAAACAATACAAGCTTGATACATTCATTTCTAACTTGATTACCTGGCCGAAGGTATATCCAGCACCTCTAGGAGAGATGCCCCAACCACAACGATCATCCGGATCAGACCATAGAAGATCACACATGGGTCCCTCATGAGGAACTTCTTGTACACGATCAAAATTACGTATGTTATCGAGGGTTTCAATAGATGGTGACAACCCCCCATGAAGACAAAATATTTCAGATTCAACCTATAAAGTTAATATATCACTTTAGCAACATTCAATTATGAAAAACTGGAAATTTCACTGAATTATGTGAACTGAAATTGATTGAGAAGCATATCATGAAGCTTACATAGAAAGTAATAAGAGTAAGCATCAGAAGCATATTTTTTCATATATAAGAGATACAAGTAAACAAGACAGCACAAAAAGAGGCATACTGAATTCAGAGAACCAATAACAAAATGCATATGAACCCAGGCAAGGAAGTTAAAATAAAAATCATAAAAAATCATAGGATCGTAAAATCCTACAAAATTCATAATGTGTGCTAGGCCTGTGCATGGTTTGGTTTTTCTCAAAACAGTTTGGTTTTTGTAGTTTGGGTTGGTTTTCTTTTTCACACCGATGCATGGTTCTGTTTTTCCAAAGAACTGAACTACTTTATGATTAGTTTGGTTCAAACCAAGCCATTTTTACATGTGAGCTAGAACGCCAAGGAAGCCCATGATTATTGAATCACAAAAACTACCTTGGACCTGAGAAAAATGACAATCTAACAAAATATCCGATGGTGCTTTCCAAAGTTATGTAATAGCGGACTAACCAATGCTGTCAATGGAAAGTAGTCAAACAAATCAGTAAAGATCTTCCAAACATTAGCACTACCATACCTGCAAATCAAATAAGAATATTAACCAACAAAGGATTGCACAACTTCAAATATGAAAGTTATTAAAAAGAAACAAAAAATTATGAAGGATCAAAAAAACAAATACCAAATACAAAAGAGAATGGAACACCTCAAAAGAAAAAGGCCCAATTAGCAGAATGATATGAATTCTAAATCAACTTTGATTTAAAAAATTAATTAGGTGTACTTTATATTTGTATAATGCATACAACTTTTTACCTGTATTTGGATCTCAATGTTAAATGTTATACAAGAGAAAGACACAAAAGTAAATATATTAGGATAGCAGGACAACCATTATTTGTATAGGGTCCATTAAAATATTATTTATTCGGTACTTTAATTCTCGCATCATGGAATCAGCATGTTAGTAAGGAGGATCCAAAGCCCTTAAACATAGGAAACAATTAAGATCAAATTTGTGATATTTATTAAATCACATCAAACCAATGAATATGCAAATAAAAATTAAGGGGAAAAAGAAAAGCTACTAACACTATAAATATAATGAATAAAATCAAGATATCTTGGTAATTTAATTAATAGTTACTACTTAACTCAGGAATACCATGTTGCTTGTGAATGGTCCACAAATCATATATCAAATCTTTACAATCTGAGTTAAAATTAACTTCCAATGAAAAACCTTAGTTACAACAATAATGTAGCATTCCTTTCTACTAATAGTGTTAGTGTCAGGAAAAGGATCAAATTAACAGTCCCATCATCTATTTGAGAGACCATTAGCATCATGCAAACCATGTAACTGACATAACCTAGTAGAATAAGATTGTTGTTGTCGTCTATTGAGGAATAAAAAAGATAACTCATTCTAATATACCAAAAAAAATTCATACATCAATCCTCAACAGAAGGCCAGAAACCAGAGAATGAGTACATACCAAATATGTCTAAATGTAGACAACAATGATCACTTATCAACGTTATCTTAAACAAAAGCATCCTATAAATAATGAATTCAGCAGGTACTTACTTCCGCAGGCACTCATCATAAAACCCATAAACTTGAGTAATCTGCAGCAGAAAACTATGATCAGCCATTACCATTCAAAGCTACAAACATACAGAAACATCTAAACAAACATATAAGTCAATGTACTCAGTGCTATAGTCAGTCTCTTAAAAAGTAAAAGTTCTAACCCTAACTACTTCATCAAAACCAATGATATCATTTTTTAAAACAAGCATATTTGGGTTCCCAAAATACTACATTCTTTCCATCATCTAGATGTGTGAAAGCATCCAATTGGCAGCAATATGAACTTACAGGTAGTATATTGATAGAAAAAATCTATCAAGAACTCGACAGATACTGACCATGCCTCCTAGGACAAAATAGGTTTTTAATCTAATCTGTAAGTAACTAGTCAGGAATGTCATGTGATTTAAGAAGGAACAAACCTGGCGACTTTCGTGATTTCCCCTCAGAATAGTGATACGCTGACGATAGCGCACTTTAAGGGCAACCAAAAGCTGCATAATGACTTAATTAACTTAAAAAATGTTACAAAACAAATACCATCTGAAAGCAAAATAAACACCATCTAAAATATGCAATTTAAAGAATAGTCGGCATTAACTTGTAACACAACATCAGTTTGAGTGTCATACACATCATCTCTGCATGTTAATGTTTATTTATCAGTGTATTACAATGGTATCCAACATGTTTTATAGACAATGCATTATTTACACATGAAACATAATCATGGGGGTTTTTTATTTTGGACAGCATAATGCACAACCACAAATAGTTAACTAATACCACGCTGGCAACCAATAAGCCCCCACACATACAACACACTGCATGAATAGTAACCCAACATTCTCATTGTAGCAGTATGCTACAAAAAAATATATATATATATATTAGAATTATGGTCCAGAAAAAAGAAATTTTTCAGGTAAAAAAAATGCTGATAAACAAAGTAATTTTCTATCCTCCAAGCAAGCAGATATCAAATCACTAAAAAATATATACTATTGAGGCCAGGTCACTTAGCCCAAGACCTATGATATTTCACTAGAACATCCTAATCAAATAATCCCATAACACCTTATGAAAAATGAATAATGACAAAATAAAGTATTTCAGATTGAAGTTGAACTCCATAACACCTTATGAAAAATAAATAATGACAAAATAAAGTATTTCAGATTGAAGTTGAACACCCAAAAAAAATCAGTATAATAGTTGATATTTACCGTAACAGTTTCAACAGAATAATAGCCACGGTCCACGTAATCTCCCATAAACAAGTAATTTGTATCTGGACACTACCAACAAAAAATGATAACTAGAAATCAGTAAGTAGAAGAAAATAATGGTTCAATCAAGAAAAAATCCTATAAATAAAAACGCATCATAAATAAATAAAAAAACTTCCAGGATAACTACATCAGAAATTAAAAATCAGATCAGACTGTTTGGTTAATCATATAGGTAAATAATCATCACCGATATAAATCCAAGTACAACCATCAATCCTTAAGAATATTCACATAAATTTAATGGTATGTTTGGTTTAGAAAATAATGTGAAAGAAAAGAAAAAGAAAGGATAGAAAAGAGAAGAAAATGGATTTTTTTTAGCTTGTTTGGTACAGGAAAATACAAGAGGAAAGAAAGATTAAAGTTTTCTTCCCTTTTATTTGGATGTGTAAAAAATGAAAAGAAAGAAACATCGATGTGTATTATATAAATATCCAGAATCAAAAATAAGATAATGTAAACAAGAGTAATTTTGTAATTTGAATAAAGAAAACTAGAGGAACTTCTTTCTCTCCCTTTTCTTCTCAATTCTGAGAACCAAAAATAAAACAGGACCCATATTGATTTTTTATCTCATCTGTCAAAATGTATCAAACAATGGAAAAGATGAATTAGTGCCTGCTTTCAGTCTGCCACCCCCCCCCCCCTTTCTCAAATGTTCCACGCAGTTTTCACTAAACAAAAAAAATGTGTAAATGCCAGTCGAGTATTTTTTACACAGGAAGAGAAACTTGAAAAGAAATTTTTAATGCATTGATGCTATCAAATTCCAAATTAAAATTCAGCATCTAGCAATTGGAATTTGAAAGGATTACACTATAATGAAATTTTAACTGAAAAGGGGGTTCTGTGAAATAAGATAAACCTAATTTCACAATAGAACATCAAAGGTGCATGGAACTACCTAATTTTCCAAGTACTACTTAACACGTACATTTAAAATATAGTTAGTCAAGCCATCAAAAATTTTAAAAATACAAGTTGAATATAAAACCAACTACCATAAAAAATACCTTTCCTCCAATGCGAAAAAGCTCTGCAAGATCATGGAATTGCCCATGAATATCACCACAAATTGTAACAGGACTTTTCACAGGCTGCAATTATTGGCAAATGAAATAATTTCTTTAGTTTTTTTCAGTTGATTAAAATCATCATGAGTTAAAGCCATACCAAAAAAAAAAAAAACTTATTAAACAAAGAAGAAATCACCATAAGGGGAAGTTAATAAGAGCACCCTAACAGAAAATAGTCAGAAAAAAAAGGGGCATGATACAGACAATGTCGGTGAAATATGAACAAATTCATTAAAAAAAAACCTACACTAAAAAGTACAAAATCATAAATGCGCTTGACGTAAATCACAAAAAGTTAGACACACACCTGGACATTGCTCTCTTCCATCAAAATCTCCTTTGCCTTGTCACACAAGACCCTTACCTGCATAAAAAAGTGCAATGTCAAAACAGAGTTGGATCACTAAATCAAAAAGAACAACAACAATTTCAATGTCAAGGCTACTTCCAGAAAAAAAAAAGAATAAAAGTCTTTAAAGAAACCAAGCAAATAATAGAATAAAATTTAAAATTGAAATTATTAATGGATTTTAACAATGCTAACTAAGCTATGTAAACTATAACAATGTCATTCATAAATCATATCAAAACAAACCAATCTAAACTTGGGACATAAACTGAGCATAACTTACTAATTGGTTATGCTTGGTTTTTTTTTATGAAATTAATTTATTATGTTCACTTTCTAGTTTTCATTTGTGAAAAGCAAACCAAACTCATATTTCAATCAAGGATGTTCCCTTTTATTGATTGGGAGAAGGAAAAACATAGGTAGATATGTGGAGTGTCTGCAATGCAGCTAGATTGATATGTGTTGCATGTATCAATGTAATTTACTCTACCAAAAAATATTGGCTTTTTATTAGAACCCTTTGATTTAACGAATGGGAATGAGAAACTGCGCGATTGATCCCCTAGAGAGCACTAAACTACACTTTTTGCCATGGTGAGATTTGGATTTTCAAAATTGTTCTCTCTGCACAGCTGGCCCCAGGCAATTTTCCGATACTAAAGATGTTATAGCATCCGCAACAACCAAGATGACAAACTACAAAAAAAATGCTTCTCCATAGCAGCCAAGTGTTGTGACATGTAGCAACAATCACACACTATTGACAACTATGGTTTGGACGCAGAGTGGATGCTGATTTTTTAATGGATAATAATGAGTTTCCAAGCTTCCAACTCTAACATCCCTCTGATTCAGCAAAGAGTGTAAACTGTTAAATCACTAAAAAAAGTAACTCCCTGGAAAGAACAAGGATTTCATCCTGCTCAAAGTTGTGGCTTCTATAAGTGCGATTTTGTCTGTCTCTGTGAAAGGCCGCAACCTCAGCCAGAACAAAGCATTTAAAATGGTCAGAGTATCCTCTGCCCCACATCACCACAATGGCATTGTAGATTGTCACTAGTAATTACTCGGCCAGAAGTATTTAAGCCTGCAAACACCTAGGTAGTACTTTCCTCTAAGTCCCTGAACCCACCCATCAAATACAATGACACATGCAAATAACCAAAAGAAAGTGAAATTAATAGGAAATTGTTTAACTTGACTAATAAAAATGCTCACAAGATAAACAGGAGAAAGTAGCAAGAAAAATTTATTCATTAATCACTAAAAAAATGCATTCAAAGAACCAACTGTTTTTTAAAATTTCACTTCAACTTTACTGTCTCTCACCGTATTCAAAGGAAACAAAATAAAGTTGTCATTAAATACCCTCTTTTCTTAAAGTATCCAAATAACACAAACATCACACAATGTAACCCTGACTCAGATAACACTTCTCAAAAGCTCTGCCTAAATTTTTTCAAAATCCAATACCAATCAAGGGTGAAAAAGAAAAGTAGTCTCTCCTTAAGCATAAAGTCATAACTCAAACAGTACTGCATGGATCAGCTATATACTTTGAACAAATCCACCTACCCCAACTTTTTGTGATGAAACCAATACCAACAAACTGAGAATTTTCTATTTTTTACCAGCTCAAGACACAAATTATTACTCTTAACTTTTCAAGTTAAGAGAGAGGTTTCATTCATAGCACTTATTGCCCTCCCCATAAAACCAGGTAAAAAAGTAAGGTATCAAACCAACTAGCCCGCTTTGAACAAGTCATATAACAATAGATATATATAAATAAATAAATAATTCCTAGGCAAACGACACAGCAAGTCATATAACAATAAAAAATAAAAAAAATCCTAGGCAAACGACACACAAGCATTCTGAAATAAATATTATCCTCCATTTTCAAATAATACTCAGCCAATGTTAACAATCTAACATACCCACACCTTAAATGCATAAACAATCACATTAATCATAACAATTTGATTTAGGTCTAAAACTGACAAATTTCAACTAACCAAAATCTCATGATATCCTTGAAACAAATCCAAAATAATCTAAAAACCTAGAATCCGCAAATCTGACTGAATATTCAAACAAAACACGCATTCTACTCGCAGTTTCAATTCCAAGAGAATCCAAATTTCGCGAAAGAGAAAGCGATTCAATTTTGGCTACAACAAACTACGGATCCATGGGCGAGAAGCATTTCCAGCAAAAAGCATAAAAGCGATGAAAAACTGCAAGAGATTTTTCCGATCTCCGCATCACATTTCATAAGAAATGAAAGGAAGGAACAAAACGCGGTAAAATGAAGAGGTTGTGGAAAGAACAATACCTCTTGCTCAGACAAGGGTTTGCACTGCATGAGCTGAGAAATCTGCTCATCGAGGTTTCCATGGGAATTCGAAGGCACCGAATCCATGCTCCACTACTCCACCTCCTCGTTGAGGTCGTTGGATCAATTTCCTGTTTCCGAATCGAAGGAAACCCTAGATCTCACTTGGAAAACCCTTTTGCCTTTTCGGTTTGCGTTTGTTGTTTCTGGTTTTTAGAAAGAGAGAGGCGAAGGGTAGTGGTGGTGAAGAAACCAAAGCGTTGGAGGCTTCGCTGTGCTCGTTTTGTTCGATGACCACTCCTTTTTCGGGGGTAAAATTGAAATTACCAATAATTGAAACGCTGGTGCCAAATAATATTGGGACTCGGTGAGTCCAGATTTCAGATTTGGATTTTAAAACTTGCTTACTTCCTTCAAAATGGACGAAAGTTTTTGAGACTCTAATTTACATGATAGTAACACTCTTTTTTATTATTCTATTTAATTTCATTAATATAGACCTGAATTTAAAATCATAAATTTTGATAAATGAATTTATCATTTAATAAATTTTTCTAATTTAAAAATAAGACTTACTAAAAAGATAATACTTTAATGTATTTTAGTAAATAATTGAAAAAAGTGTTACGAAAAAAATGTTTCAAGTATTAATGGCGTCGATACTAACTAGTATTTAAATTTTGTATTTTATAGTATAAATATTTATTTTTATATTATTAAAATTATTAACAAAAAATAAATAACAAAAATATGTTTAATATATTTAAAATGAATAAATTTTAATTTTGATACTAAAAAAAAATCTTTAATTTTAATTCTTCAACAATATAAAATCCTTATTGATAGTTTCAATATTTATGTCTCACTTGTTATTTGTTTACATATGTAATCCTTATTAGAGATTAAACGATTATTTTAAATAATTCTTACTTGTATTCGCATAATCATTAAATCATGTAGCTTGAGTCTCTGTCGAATATAGTCTGTTTAATGTCTATGGATTTTAATATTTTGAGTTGGAACATCAGAGGGGCTGTTAATGTCAAAGGTAAAAGGAGGGTTGCGGAGTTAGTAAGGCTCCATCATCCGTCTATATTTATTGTTTTGGAGACCCACTGTCAATTTTCTTCGGTGGAATCGTTCTGGTCAAAGCTGGGTTATCGGTTGTGCTACAGCATGGAGGCTACGGGGCATTCTGGAGGTATTTGGGTCTTGATGGCGTTGTCATGCTCTGCTAAAGTTTCGGACCTTGCTTCCCATCCTCAGGCTATGTCGTTTATGGTTGTTGAAGGAAGTAAGCGCTGGGTGTGTACTGCTGTTTATGCTAGTCCTCGGGTGGAGCTTAGGCAAGGGGTTTGGGCTCATCTTCGGGAGTTGGGGGGCCGGATTACGTTGCCATGGCTGGTGCTTGGAGATTTCAATGAAATTATGTTTTCATCAGAGTGTAGGGGTGGTCGCTTCTCGTCATCACGGGCCTCACAATTCCTGGACGTTCTGAATGACTGCAATCTTCTTGACATGGGGGCTAAGGGTTTACGCTTCACGTGGTATAGAAATCAACGCGGGGTTGTGCTGGCAAAGAGGCTAGACCGTGCGGTGTGTAATGTTGAGTGGCAAGCTATGTTTCCAGAAGCATATGTTGAGAACCTGTGCAGGGTATACTCTGATCACTGCCCTATGTTAATTCGGCGCGACGGCTCCAGAGATAAGGCTCAAGATCGACCTTTTCGGTTCCAAGCTGCATGGGCCACTCACAAAGGTTTTGAGCGAATTGTTAGGGAGGCATGGGGCCGTAGCACGCCGACTCTTGCTAATGGATTACAGGCTGTTCGTGTTGATGCCATCAAGTTTAACAAGGAAGTGTTCGGGAATATCATTACTAGAAAGAAGGCTCTCCAGCGACGTCTCAGAGGGGTACAATTACAGCTCGAGATAGGGGAATCAGAAAGCCTGTCGAGGTTAGAGAAGACAATACAAGCGGAGCTGGATGAAACTTGTCTTCAGGAGGAGTATCTATGGTTTCAGAAGTCTAGGGAAAAGTGGGTAAGGTTTGGGGACCGGAATACGTCTTTCTTCCATGCTCAAACACTCGCGCGAAGACGGCGAAATAAAATTCAGGGGTTGTTTCTACCTGATGGGTCTTGGCATACGGATCCTGGGGTGCTGAAAACTGAGGCAGTCAGGTTCTATAAGGAGCTTTTTTCGAGTAATAACGAACTTAGGCCTTTGTACATGCATGCTGGGGTGTCTCCTGGCCTGGGAGTTGCGGCCCAGTCTGCCTTAACGGCACCAGTCACGAGGGAGGAGGTTCGTCGGGCAGTGATGAGTATGAAGTCGTTCAAGGCACCAGGGCCGGATGGGTTTCAACCGTTCTTCTTCAAACAGTATTGGCCTATTGTAGGGGAGGAGTTATGGCGTACGGTGAAGGATGCCTTTCGGTTGGGGTTCTCGGATGTATCCCTCTTAGAGACACAAGTGGTGTTAATTCCAAAGGTGGACCACCCGGTTAGCCTTAAAGAATTTCGTCCTATAAGCTTGTGTAATGTTGCCTGGAAGGTTATCTCTAAAGTGATTGTGGCTCGAATCAGGCCCTTCCTGCAGGACGTCATCAGTCCATTCCAGGGCAGTTTTATCCCTGGGCGAGGTACTCGCGATCATAGTATTATTGCTCAAGAAGCTGTCCATTTTGTACGAAGGGACGGTTCAGGTGTGGGTTCCTTGGCTTTAAAGATTGACCTGGAAAAGGCATACGACAGGGTCGAGTGGGATTTCTTGGAGTCTACGCTGGTGCAGTTTGGGTTCCCAACTGTTACTACTAAGCTCATCATGTGGGGGTTGAAGAATTCGTCAGTTTCACTCCTTTGGAATGGAAGCACATTACCGTCCTTTGTTCCGTCTCGTGGCCTTCGCCAGGGGGACCCGTTATCTCCGTATCTGTTTGTTTTCTGCATGGAGCGCCTAGCTGTAAGAATCGCTGATTTACTCCAGAGGGGTCACTGGAAACCGATTCAGTTATCACCTGGGGGGCTTCCGCTTTCACATCTTCTCTTTGCTGACGACATTTTACTGTTTGGTCAAGCTACAGAGGACCAGGCCCGGTTGGTGGCGTCGACATTGGAGGAATTCTCGCAGTCTTCAGGATTGAGAGTTAATTTGACCAAGTCTAAGTTTGTGAGCTCCAGAAGGGTGTCACAGCGGAGGATAGATGCTTTGGAGGGATTGCTCGGGATTGGTCACACGGCTAAGATCGGAAAGTATTTGGGGGTTCCTATGACTCAGGGACAGCCAAGGTGCGCTGATTTTCATGATGTGATGGATAAGATCCAGGGGAGACTTGCAGCTTGGAAGTCCAGGCTCCTTAATAAGGCAGGTAGACTGTGCCTGGTGAAGTCTACCATCTCCTCTATTCCAGTATATAGCATGCAAACTTTGTGGCTTCCTCAGGCAGTGTGCAATAAAATTGATCAGGCTTGTCGACGTATGCTTTGGGCAAAATCTGACAATACACGGTTTTGGTCCCCAGTGAGTTGGGCCGTTGTTACTCAACCTAAGGAGCTTGGTGGGCTTGGGGTTAGGGAGGCGCGAAGAGTTAATGTCTCTCTCCTTGGCAAGTTAGTATGGGATCTGCTGACGGCTCCACAGAGGCCTTGGGTTCAAATCCTCAAGAGTTTATATCTACATGGGAACTCTGTTTTATGTGCTCAAAACAGGCGAGGTGCTTCTCCAATATGGTCAAGTCTAGTTAAGGCTCTTCCTTCTCTTCGGGAAGGTTTCGAGCCTCAGCTAGGGTCGGGTGCCTCCTCCCTTTGGTACACGGATTGGTCAGGTACTGGGCTTTGGTGCGGGAGAGTCCCGTACGTTCATGTTGCGGACATCAACAAAACGGTCGCTGACTGCTGGGTTAGTGGAGTTTGGAATTTTGATAATTTGTATACTGCTCTTCCGGCAGAGCTGACTAGTTCAGTCCAACGGTTGCGGGTCGTCAATTCCTCTTTGGGAGTGGACCACTTTGGTTGGAGGGGTGATAACTCGGGTTGTTACACAGCGGCCTCTGGATATCGTTTTCTGACCCCGGGTTTGTCAACAGAGGGGGATATAGTTTGGAAGAGGGTCTGGAAGCTAATGATTCCAGAGAAGGTTAAGTTCTTCCTGTGGCAGTGTCTGCATTCAGCCCTTCCAACGAACCAGGTACGGGCTGACAGGAGGCTCTCTGAGTCCGGCGCCTGTTCGCGATGTTCTTGCCCCCATGAAACCATTTTGCATGCTCTACGGGATTGTCCGTACTCGCGAGAGGTGCTGATGGCTGGCGGGGTCAGTACGGGGTGGTCCTTCTTGGAAAGGGATTGTTTTCAGTGGCTGAAGGGGATCATTTTGCACAAGGAGGCTATTACCCTATCCTTCACCTTGTGGTGGATCTGGCGGTTTAGGAATCACATGTTGTTCAACGGTGAGCTTTGGACGATCTCGGCGGTCCGGCGGAAGGTGACACTGTCTACGGTGGAGAACGAGGTGTTTAATGCTAAACGAGGTTTGTGGCTGGAGCAACCCCTATGGAGTCCTCCGGAGCATCCGTGGGCCAAACTTAACACGGACGGGAGTTGCTTGAGTGACATCTCTGCTATGGGGATGGGTGGAGTTATACGCGATTGGACAGGCAGGTGGCGAGGTGGTTTCTCGCGTGGAGCATCGACTGGGGATGCGCTACGTGCTGAGCTGTTGGCTTTGGAGGATGGCTTATCACTTTGCTGGGCAAGTGGGTTTCGGAAGGTGAGTTGTGAATGTGATTGTCTGGAAGCTGTTTCGCTGTTTCAAGCTAGGTCAACGGAAAGGGACCACTTGCACAATCATTATGATGTTATTCGCCGGATTCAGTGCATGCTAGCCTGGGACTGGGTAGTTTACATTAGCCATATCCCTCGTGACATAAATTCAGTAGCCCATACGCTTGCCAATTGGGGGGTGCGGAACACGAGTTCCATTGTATTCTGGAGGAGTCCTCCTGATTTCATCCTGTTACAGTTAGGAAGAGACTCGGTGTCTTGAGCTTTCTAGTGTTTTATGTTTCATTCTTTACCAAAAAAAATCATGTAACACTATAAAATAAATAGATATTTAATATTAATGTTATTTATCTAGATTTAAACTAAATATTAAATTAAAAATAATTATTTTTGAAAGATGAAAATAAAAAAATATATATATTTACATAACTAAAAATTAAAATGTACTCATTTTACATAAATAAAAACAATCTTTTAAATTTTAGCATTGAATAAGAATGAAAAATATTTCGTACATTATCATAAAATATTTCAACAATAATCAAATACATAATATTAAATAAGTATAAAGAATTTTTAAAAAAAAAACTCATATATCCAACACCCAATGGCTCGATTCCTTATACCCACAGGCCACAACTATGATTATGTTTCACAAATGTGCATCATCTGTGCAACATATGTACATCTAACAAAAGCAATAAGTGGAAATTCAAGGTTTCTTTTTAAAATTTGTAGGAAAGATTATGACAACAAGTTTTAAATTTAAAATTTTATTTATATTATCCAAACTTTTAGTATTAGTCTGATCTTAACGGTTTAGTGAAAATTCAAGTTTAATTTTTTCTTCCTACATAACCATCACGCTACATAAGTAATCATACACAAGACATTAGTTTATTAACTTAAATGAAAACACTTTTTTTATAAAAAGGTATAAATCCTCCCCTTCAAGATGATTCCTACAAAAGATAAAGTGGTATATTTAATTAACTTCATGCTCATGACAAAGTTCGAATTTCGAGATTTGGTGTCAAACGATTTAAGCTAAACAACTTTTGATCAATCCATAAATGACTATATCCAACAAGATAATGTTTTTTTTTTTGACAAATAACAATTTATTTTAAAATTTATTTAAAAAAAAGTTAGTTAAAATTCTTTTTTGGTCTTACAATTTTGTGTAAGAGTGAACATGAATGTGATATAATCTAATGATTTAATGAATTCAAACTAATCTAATTGTAAATATGGATTGGTTATTGTTAAGTAAAAAACATGGTCTAGAATGCTTGAATGTAGAATTTTAATGTCGACAAACAAAATATTTTTATAAAGAAAAAAAGGTCTGCAAAAATATCTTTGAAAAATATTTCTGAAAAACTCATCAGATGAAGTGTAAAATACAAATTGTCTATGAGACATTATAAATCAAACGAAACACAAAGTATGCCTAAAATACATTTAATGTTTGTCATTCATTTAAATTAACAACAAGTTTCTATTGAATGCTTCATTTTTTAATAAATCAAATCAAAAAGTAGTCTTGAAACTTACAAGTGTGTTAAAGAATAAAATCATACTTTCCAACATAATCAAAATCTCTAAAATAATGGAGAAAAACGAATAAAGTCACTATTGCAATTCTTCTGCACTAACATTGCTTTTGTAAGTTTCGTTTGATATGGAAAGTCGATAAGTAGTTTCATTTATCAAATAAGAGGTATCATTTGGTGAAATGCATTTGATACTCACATTAAATGAGTCAAACTGTCACCTATCATCTTAAGGAAAGACAATGAAGATAAACGAAGTAAACTTGTGAGTTGGACTTAAAGTATTGTAACAATCATATTTTATGATCTACTATATAAAAAGATTTAAAGCACAAGAAGAAGAAAAATATATAAATAGATATATTTGTTAGCAAACATATTTTTTGTAAAACTATTCTTTTTTTATAAACACTCATTATTTTAAATTGGTTGTATAACGTCTAAGTGAGTCAAACACAATATTTATGTAACTTTCATAACCATTGGTATAAGATTGAGGCTGAAGAGGCTTGTCTGTAAAATAATATTAATTTGTTTTGAGCTTTGAGAGACTCGTTTGTAAACCTATATAGGTATTAAGAATCTCATAGGATAAAAATTTTAACATCTCAAAACATATATTCTTAAGACAATTTTATAAGAAAATAAATAAATTAAAAAGGAAAAATGTGGGTTGAAGTAAAAGATGGGAGAATAATGCCACAATCCTTAAAGATTGATAAGTTGAGGAGCATCCGTCACTTTGAATTATAAAATTTAAGAATAAGAATCAAAAGTAGTTTCTAATAACATAGTGAGAGATAAATTCTCTCAATTGGAACAATATCCAAATTTTGATTAAATCATTCTCTACTGAAATCTTTGCAAAATGTTTCTATTTATAAGCTTAGATAGGCAATGAGACAAATTCTCATCAATACTCCACTTATAAATAAATTCTCACTAATTTCCACAAACACTTTATTTCTACTAGAATTGACTCCCCACTATCTTGCTAACTATATATCATTGTGACATAGGAAGCCTGAAAGCATTAAAAGTTGACCTAAATAATATAAAAAGACATTTGAATTATTTGAATAAAAAAAATTCAAAAATTACATTAATAATTAACAAAATGGGTTTAAACAACTATTTAACTTCAAAACTAATTAAAAATACTATAGCCCATCAATGATTCTTCTAAATTATGTGCATTTGGAATTGTCATGTTATTTCAAATTCGGCTCAAGCCTTCGTTAAGATGTAGCTATTTAAAAAAATTAACAAAATGGTTTTAAGCAACTATTTAACTTCAAAACTAATTAAAAAAACTATAGCCCATCAATGATTATTCTAGATTATGTGAATTTGGAATTGTCATGTTATTTCAAATTCGGCTCAAGCCTTTGTTAAGATGTAGAAAACAACACTAGGTGATATATTTGTTGTAGGCCTTGTCAAGCAAAATAGTTCATCTTCTTTATTCCTCAAATTCTTTCAAGTGCAACCTTTGGTAGATTCCATTAGAATACTTGATTGTAAAAGAATATTTTGTCGTTAAGTTTGAAGAGGTTTGTCGTTAAAAAAATTCTTGAATAATTACTTGAAGAGACAAGTCAATTAATACTTAGGATTGAGTCATAAATGGCTTGTTGTATGAATATTTATATATTTATTTAAAGATAGTGAAACTCAATCAAATTAGATTAAAAATTAAACATAGTCTCGGTTGAGATGAGTCAGTAACAAAAATTCTCAATGTTTCATCTGACTACTCTTCATACTCTATCCAACTAAAGTTACTATTTCATTATGAAAATCGTGCAAGTTTTTTTATATACATTATTCAACTCCTTTTTGGTGTTTATCTTCTCAAAATGGCCACTAGAATGAAGTGGATTTAGAAATTAAAAATCCAACAAGTTTAGTTTGGATATTGAATTTTGGTTTCTAAGAATCGATCCACGTGATTATATTATTATTATTATTGTTGTTTTTGTTGTTATTATTATTATTATTATTAGTTTATTAGATATTGTTTGGGTTAACAAATTTAAGATATTGGTGAAAGATAAAGGAATGAAGTGACCAACTCAATATATATGAGACCCCTTAATCTCAATGACTTGTCTAAAAGTACTTCGAAAATATTTTTAACAAACTGAACCATTTAATATCAAATGGACGTCCATTACTTTTTAAGTTTGTATTTTTTAATGTTTAAAGTATTACTTTACAATTTGTAATATTGACAAACAAGTTTATAATATTATGTTTCATAAAAAAACTATAAATTTATGTTTTATCAATTTATGATATGATAATATACTTTAACGATAAATTCAATGAATTGATTCAATCCAAATTGAATATGATTAGATGAAAGTAATTTAGAATAGAGATCCAAAAATAAAATAAAAAATAAATCAATCCAAACTAATTAAAGTTGATTGAAATGAATCGAAATATATTTCAAATCTAATTTGGACTCATCTATGTAATTATGCAATTATAGCCCTAAAAATTTGTATTGCATTTGATCCCTATGTCTCAATTGAACAATATTGATCCATCTCTAATATTAAAAAAAAATACTAACTTTGCACTAACATACCAAGATAAAATTGTCATAATACTTTGACGTGTGTTAAAGTGACACTAACACATACACTAACTTGTTAAAATAACACCGGAGACTAAAAATATACAAATATAATGTTTTAAATACTAAAATTACATAATCTTAATATTAGAAACATATAATATCATGATGTATGACACCAACTTTGGTATATATATATATATATATATATATATATATATATATATATGTTAAAACAAATAAAGTATAAAAAAAACATCTTTGTAAACTTGGTAAATTCTCTGACGGACCAGTTTAAGAAGTGGTGCATTGGTGGTCAATTAATAATGACCGTAGATGAGAAGTTTAAAAAAGTAAACGGTTGAGATTGAATTTAATGTTTAAATTTGAACAATTGCATATTAGTCCTTTGAAATTTGATATTGACGGACATTTTCTATTGTTTAGGGTTCCGTTTAACATGGGTGAAGTACGAGTCTCCGACGGTGGTGGAGGTGGTGGTGTTTTGTTACGATTGTGGCGGACATTTGATATTGACGGACATTTTCTATTGTTTAGGGTTCCGTTTAACATGGGTGAAGTACGAGTCTCCGACGGTGGTGGAGGTGGTGGTGTTTTGTTACGATTGTGGCGGACATTTGATATTGACGGACATTTTCTATTGTTTAGGGTTCCGTTTAACATGGGTGAAGTACGAGTCTCCGACGGTGGTGGAGGTGGTGGTGTTTTGTTACGATTGTGGCGGTAGTTTGTTGGGAAGCATGGGTGAATTACGAGTTTGGCACGGTGGTCGTGTTTTGTTTGTCGCAGGCCGCAACCCCTGTGAAAAGGGTTTGTTGATTGTGGAGTGGGAAGAGCGGATTGATGATGCGTTAGTGCAGGGTATTGCTTAGAAGAAGAAAATAGTGGTGGGTTGAACATCGTTGATGGCTGAAGTTTTGGTTTTGTTGTTTGTTAACATTTTTGTTGAAAATTGTGTTTATGGTAATGGTATTATTTGTTGAGCATTGAAATATGTTTGTTACTAGATTGATTTTGTTTTTGTAAAAATCTTATTGACAAATTTGATGTTTGTTAGATTTGATTACATGAAATATAGTTTTACATGAATGGAAGACAGTCGGGCGTGGTATGCAGAGTAGGCGAAGTGAGTTTGAGGAAATGCAGTGTGAGGTTGTTAGATTTATTTTAGGAAGTTTATGAAGTTGATCCTTGATTTTGTGTGTATACGTTTGTACTGCTGTATGTGCCCCCCTGTATTGTTAAACAGAAATTTTGGTTAGTTGAAGCATAGAATGCAGAGATATAGCTGCAGCTTAAAGAAGGTGGAATAAGTAAGCAAACTTTATGAGGAGGTGGTCGTGATGGTTAGGTGTTTGTGTAATCGTTAATGTTGTGAATTGTTGTAGAATGTTGTGTTTGTTAGCAGAATACAAATAGGATGATGATGTTATGTTAGGAGTACCTAATTGTAAACTGGATGTGAAGTTGAATAGAAGTGTTACAGAAGCAATTTGAGTAGTCCCAATTGCCACTACTGCGACCCCCCCATTTTGTTTTGGCTGAAGATGAATTTGGTTATGTACACCGTGGAGTGGTACCTGATGAGCAGGTTGTTGCAATGATGAGGTATATGTTAACTGGTGCTCAGGGTGATGAAGAATTTTTGTCAGAAATAGAGGTTTTAAGTTGAACACAACATCGTAATGTTGTGATGGTTTAGGGTTTTGTGTGGAGGATGGAAGAAAATTTATGGTTAGTATGTCAAAGTCCAATAATTTTGTAATGTTAAAATGTATGAATGTAAGGTTGTTTGTTAAGTCTATCTTTTTACCATTGCAATTAGTAGGTTGATGTTAATCTTGTATGTTTTTTTTTTGCTGCATCTTTATTATAGTATGTTATTAGGTAGTTCGTGTTACGTGGTTATTCTGAAGGATTGTTTATGTTAATATAAAGAATCATGCTTTCAGCGGATAAGATGTCTGAACTAAGTGCGAGTAATGGATTTAGTTGGAAAATTTTGGCCTTGGCAGGTGGCATACGAATGGAGAAAAGGATGTGGAAGTGGAAAGCAGGGTGGCTGGAACATTTGGTTAGTGTAGTACTGAATGAAAGACAATTGTTTATCATTAGTAAGTGATGGTGGAAAAATTGCTCTTGTATGGATACGTATTTGACTCCAGAATGCACTGAAAGTGGTAAAATCAGTAAAGAAGTTGATGTTTTCTCCTTTGGGGTAGTAGAGCTTGTTATTGGATGTAAAGCTTTACATAAAAGCAGACCCAAAGGGCAGCAATGGCTCCATGAATGGGTAAGATTGTTAGTTACCTATTTACGATTCATGAGTTTAATGCTATCACATTTATCATGTATATGAAATTGGTGTTTAGGTATTGATTTGAAGTTGTTAATTTCATATATATTGGTTTAATAATGTCAGTAATGAATAATTATTAAAACCATGTGATTAAAAATTGATTCGTGTGTTTTTGGATCTAGAATATAATAAAAAGCATGTTTAAATAGTACATTAAAATTAGAGATAACGAAGTTAGTTTCATTTAATAATGACAAAATATGAAATACAAAAATGTGATTGTTTTTGCTGAGTGTTTTAAAGTTGTGAAGAAAGGTAGAATTATATTGGACCTCTTGCAATATATATATCCAAAAAACTAATCAAAAAATAATTGGGCGAAGTGATACAATATTTTGGTTGCAGAATAAGGATCCAAAAATGTGCAGCCCAGCTGATGATATTAATCCTAAACGTGTAGGCTCAATCGTGAAGTTGTTTTCTGAATTCAATTTATGATAGTCCAATACTTTGACAGAATTCTGCAGCTCTGATGTGGATGGTGCGTTTATATTCATTATGATCACCGGAAACCAAATCTAAAGCAATTTTCATTCGAACAGTTTCTTCATCAAGGCTCTGAAAATGTTACATTGTTTGACATATATTAATATGCATAAGTAAAATACAATGTAATTTGAAATGTATTGCATTATTTGCTCACCACTTTGATTAAGTTTGGTTGAAATGCATATTCCATATCCATCCATTGTAAAACCCAAATAATAGAGTTGTTACTGTTATGCATTGGAAAAAAAAGTTGTGAATATAAAATTCATTATGAATAAAATAATAAAGTAAATTAGTATTGGTTACCTATGGCCACAATTTGGAACTGCCCTTCCTTGCAAAATATCCCAGCTTTCTCCATGTACTAATTCTTTAACAAAATTTTGAGGATAAAAACTTGATTCCATCAATTGTATTATGACGTTGGACTGAAACAGGAAAATAGTATATATGAAATTGATAGTGAAGTTAGGATGGTTGATTTATTTGGAGTTATTTGTGACATACAATTTGCATCATGTTGTGACGTCTACGATCCATTGTTTGGTCCTTCAGATAATAATCCAAATGGTATATTACATTGTCTTCTAAGCTAAGAACCATCAAATACCAGTGTCCGCTATATTCCTCAATTGGCACATATATCTATGAAAAGCAAAATATTTTATTAAATGGGTAAATGAAATGTAGTTAAATAAATAGTTTAGTATTTCATTTGAAAGAAATATGGAATGCAGTATACATATTTTAATTTTTGATATGGTTTCATCCAGTGTTTTGCATATGTTTCCAATAGGTCTTCAATTGTGTCTCCTTCAATGATAGCTCTCTGTAAATATGACAATTTTGATAGATGTTATTAGGTGTAGTAAAGAAGGAAAACTAATGATGAAAATGTTGATAATAGATGTTATTTGAAGTTTATAATTATACATTAAATAGATAGGAAAATTAAAATTACAGTAATTTAGTGTAAAAGTTATATGATAATATTTACAAATTGTGAAAATTATTAGTCAGAAAAGAAAAGTAAAGTGTATTGGGTTGTGGAGTTGAAAAAAAAAAGTTAGAAAAATAATAAGAATGAAAGGTTACCGCAAATTCAGGAGGAAGACACCAAATGGTTTGATCAGTAATCTTGTCCTGCATATCAGTGATCTTCATTGACATCCAAGCAACAACCTAATGAGGTTAGAGAGCAGAGAGGGTAATGAGTATTGTTGTAGATGATTAAACATTATGAAATATTAAATTTATACGTATACCTGACGTTTGATTTTATTTCCAGGACTTAAACATTGTAATTGTTGTCTTGTAACCTCTGTGTAATTCATCTTTAGGAGCACTTCACTAGAGGAAAAGAAATAGAAAAAAAAGTATAAATAAGAAGACAAAATTGTAGTTGTAAATATTTAACACAGTATGAATGAGTTATGAAAATGGTAACCTGAGTTTATAGTCAGGGTAAAAAATATAGGTGGAAAGTCGTAATTGTTCTTTTGTTAATGCCATGTCTTGGGTAGGCCTAAAAATTGAGTTGATTTTCTACAATAGACATGTGTTAGAGGAGTTGTATTAAAAAAAGATGGAAAATGTCAAGATTTTTACCCGTGGCAAAATGTGGCCTACAGCAACGATACCATGTAACTCATCATCACTTGATGGTATATCTTGCACATCTGTCTTGTTTGGCTGTTGAACCTGGTTTTTTGCATTCTGTGTTAACTCAGTTGGTATGTCAGGTATTTTAACATTGGTTTGTGCAGCTGAGTCGTTAAATGTCAAGTTTCTGTATACATTGGATGGCAACGGTGTCTCCAATGACCCTTCGTTAATTATTGGCTAAAAAAAAGGAATTGTAGTTTTAGTGGAATGGAACAAGTAATTTCATTGACTATTTTTTTGAATGTATTATAAAGTAAATGTAAAGTAAAGTATGCATACGACCTTCCGTTTGAGTGGAATGGAAAAACTACTATTTTGATTGTAGTTGGGTGGTTGTGTTGACTGACGATGATGAACTCCCAGTTGAATTGCATTGGTGTTGTTCGAAGATGAATATCCAACTATATTGTTATTGCTCAAAATGCTTTTACCAATCATCTTACGCTTACTTGGTCTTGTATCAACTTGATTCAGAATGTGTGACTGATTCATAAATTTCCGTTGGGATTGCTTTGACAATGGAGATGAATTCTGACAAAATATTCGCTTAGGTGTGGTGTTGAGTCCAGTATCTGTATTTGTTGTTGTTAATGTTGGAGAATTTTGTTGAACATTCATTGAGCGAGAAATTGCAGTCATAGTTATATCTCTTGTAATATTAATTTGAGACTCAATGTTTGCAAGCTTCGTATGTATTTCATTTTGTTTTTTCTCCATTTCCTGAAGACGGTCATTAACACCCTATAAAAGAAGGTTGTAAAAAAATGAAGTTAGTATATATGAGGGAACCATATATGACATTGAGGTTGTTGCGTAAGGAAAAAAGTATAAAATGTTTGATGGAAAACCTGAGTGATGTTAGAAATGAGTTTTGTTGCGGAGTATATGGCCTGAATAGTTTTGTCAAGAAGTAGTACTTCAAATGCATTCTACAAAATGAAGCATTAAATGATTTGAGCATATAGATGTACATAATGACAACGATTTTTGAGATGTAGTAGAATAAGAGTATTACCTTGGAATGATTTTCATGTTGGTTGGCTGTGTCAGGATTATTCGTTAAAGCAATAACTTCTATTGGCCTGTAAAAAAAGATTTGTTTACCAAGCATGGAACTTTGATGAATGAATACAACTGTTTTACAATAAATGCATTGTTAAACTAACCCAAAAGAAGTTGAAGTGTTTTCAAAGGGTTCAGCATTTGTTGACGACGTAATGGTTGGAGTATTGTTTGTTGCTGGCGCTGTGATTCCCATAGTAATTGCTTCTGTGTTCATGCGGGTGGCATCAGGAGAATTCATAGCAAGTGGTGAAGAATGTAGTTCCTTATTTGTGTCCATTGTAAAGGAGTAAAGTGTGTTAAGGTTTTGTAATTGAGATTTAATTTTATTATATAAATTTTGTAGACTTAGGGTTAATAATGAAATTCATTAATAGTTGATTTAATGTTTGACATGTAGCAGTGAAGAATTAATTGCATGCAGCAGTGAAATATTGTAAGAAATGTGTGGTGATTTTGTACTGTCAGCCGTAATAATTAATGTTGTTAAAATTATTTTATAATTTAATGATTTGTGACATGAATACTCATATTGTGACGCTTCGGTGGATGCTAGGTTAATGGATTGTGATAGTTGGATTAATAATTTAATATGGAAATGTTATGGATTTATTGATGAGTGGGACGGAGACAGGTGTGTTGCCAAATTAATGAGCTTCCTCGGGACAGTAAAAGGTTCATCAAACCTGTGATAGACCGTCCATCATTATGTAGAGCAGTAGGTTGTAAGATTTGGTTGGGCAAAATTACGGTGCTTTGTTTGCCCTTCCGTTTTGAAAAGTTTATTTGTTAATGAATGAATATTCAAAAACAGCATATGTAAAATGAATTATTGATGCAGCAAGTTAGTGGGTAAAAATGTAAATGTTATGTCGTGAACAAAAATAAATAGTATTATAACAAAATTACTTATAATTTAAAATTGATGATACTTACATAATATTTTGAAGACTTTAAATTCATTTGTTTCATACTTAATAAATTTCATATTAATGTAATGTTTATAGTGTACAAATGCAGAACCTTTGATTATGATAGTTATTTATATAAGACTTTATAATAAAAAATAATATAAAAAAATTAAAATAAAAAAAACCAATACAAAATTTGTGTGATTTGTTAAAAGAATGGTTAATTTATTTATTATAACAAGATTTGAATAATATAAAATCAATGTATATAAGAAATCATAGGAAGAAGTGATTATATTGGAAACCATAAATGTTTAACGGTACACAGAAATAAATAATTTATAGTGTTTATAATATTGGTATTTGAGTTAAAAAATTTTAATAAAAAAAATGTAATTGTTATGAATATATAATAATTGTTTTTTAGTGAAGAGAAAAAAAAAACAATTGTTACAATAACATATTAAATTTATATATGTTGTTATAATATATATTAAAGTTGTTACCATTAAAGGCTTTAGTCATACAAGTTAGGTTTAAGTATTAAGTACATAGTTCAAAGAATGAATGTTAATATGAATAGTATGAAGTACATTTTTATTAATTGTCATGTATGTGAGTGTTTTGGGTGTAGGATTTAAGGTTAAGCGTTAGTGTTTAAGGTTTATTTTGTGATGAAGCACTTATATAAGTGGTATATAAGTGAAGCATGAATTGTAACCTAAACCCTAAACATATAAAGTAATAGAACATAAGAGACCATATTACTATGGATCCAAATTTTCGTGAATTTGAGTTAAAATAATGAATTGATTTTAAAAACCAAAAAATATGACACGTGTTACGATGTAGTGCATCAGTTGGTAATGATTTTCGAAATATGTCGTACTGACATAAGAACGGCCCGTTGGAGATATCAAAATAAGACAGGAGGAATGGATTAGAACGAGGTGTTGCGAAATCTCAGCGGACCGTTCAGACATTACGTCAGGCCGTTGCAGGTTGAAAACATAGTCAATACTAGTTAAACGACAACAGACCCTTGTGCAATCGGAACGGTCCGTTGTAAGAACATATTTGTGATAACAAATTTATAAAGGAAAAATATATATTATTTTCATTCTCCTAAATTACATTTAAAAATTAAAGTATACATTTAAAATCCATAATGTTTATGTATTACAATTAGAGGTTTACATTAAATTAAATATAGTTTTTCATTTTATAATGTGTTTGTATTACAATTAGAGGTTCACATTAATTATATGCGTAAATTTGTAACTGTAATTAGAAGATAACAACAAAGAAAATTTTGTATTCTAAATATAGTTTTGTGTCATTGAAATTATTGGAAAATTTTGTTAGTTTTAGTTTTATATATTGTGTCATAAGGTTTATTATAAGTTATTAGTTTAGATGATTGTTATTGTCAAAACTCATGGTGAACCATGCACGACTTCTTAAAATGGTGTATCACATGACATATGGCAGCATTTAGGATATGTACGTAAGACTTTAAAGTTTAGGGTTAAAGACAAAAGCTTAATCCTAAAATGTAAATCATAAATAATAAAAGAAATGCACAATTTAATGTTTTTTTAAAATTCTTTTACTTTCACTTATGTAGTTGTTAGTTTGTATAAATTGTAATTTATATATAATTATATATGTATATATGTATATATATAATTAATTGAATTTATATAGTTATATTTTTTGTATATTATGTTTAAATAAATATAAATGTTTGTGTTAAGATGTTAAGGACATAGGTGTAGAAGTTACAGTTAGAATAATGTATTTACTACATACTTGAGATAGGGAAAGTTAATATGAATTGTATTATGTAAATTGAATATAAATTCTAATTTAAGTAGAAGTTACAGTATGTATGTTTGGGGTAAATATTTGTAAGATTTAGTCATAATATAGCATAAAAAGGTAAACCCTAATCTGAAAGCCACATACCATAAATGATATACACAGAATATTTAAATGTTTGATGTTTATAGTTTCAGTTTTTATTTTATTGTTTTTGTTAGATATTTATAATATTGACTATAAATATTTTATTAACAAAATAAGACAATACTTATAAAGCATAAACGAATTCACAGTATATTTATAGAATTTTTGTGAAAATGTAATTTGGTTATAATGACGTTTACATTTTTATAGGTCATACTTCGATTTTTGACAACTGAACGTAGAGTTTGTGACAAATTGAACATAAAATTCATTATTATAGTAATTGTTAAAAGTTATTTATTTTATCATAAAGATTATTTATAACAATTTTGAAAATTAAACTTGATTTTTTTGAATTATTTATGAAATTGAAAGTTCTGATGCATTGACGAGTTGGTAAGCCACGATACCAGAAATATAGGAATATTTAATTGTAATTATGCAGCAAATGAAAATTTAACAATGAAAATAAAACATTTAATAACAGTCATCCATATTTAAAAGCAACATACACTTAAAATACAATATTGTTATGATGATTAAGTCATATATCCTTTTGAATTACCTGAGACAAACATGCAACAAACAATTAGTAAATAATATTAATTGGTTTATATGCAATATAAAAATGTTATTAAATTAAAATTGACTGTGTATACTGACCCGTTGCACGTTATTTTTGGTTATGTTTAAAAAGTATGGACCACGAAAACGGCCTGGGGCAAGGACCACAATCTGGGAAAAAGTTAAAGTAAATAAATTGGACAATTAAGTTAAATTTGATATATTGTTAGTACAAATATTACCTCCCTCAACACTAAGACACAACCAACAACAATGTGTTGGCCGTATTGTGGGTGGTCCTTTGCTTTGTAATGTAGGCTTGCCCCAATGGTTGCAGTTGGGTCCTAAATTAAGCATTATGTTATTATTAAATGAAATATTTTTAATGAAGTATACGAAAGTTTAGTATTGATACCTTCAATTTAAGTGTATAATTGCCGTTGCCTGTTGGGGTCATGGAGTCGACAAAAGCAACAACAGTTGCAACCCTTTCTAAATTATGGTCTATGTTAATCAATGGTGTCACTTCTGGTAGTCCTATTGTTAATAAACAGATACAACACATTATTTTAATTGCGTTGGAATATTTAAAGAGATAGACATAAATAATGGAAGAAACCTCTGGATTTTACATAATGTAGAGCATAACGCCAGGGGTTAGTATTGAAAACCATGTTGGCAACTCGGCCAATATTTGAATGCAATTGTTGTGTTGATAAAGGATTATCAGATTGCCTGTTGGTGATCTCAGCTTGCACCATACCAGCAGGTCCAGGAATAACAGTGGGTATGTTAAATGACCTAAATGTGTGGTCATCATTATCGTCTCCAAGTTCCTGCGGTGGTGGTGATAATGGAGACAATGGTCGTTGTTCTGTAGTGTCATCAACTTCCTTAGCTGCCCTAATCCTTCTCCATTGAGATAGTAATTGTTCATGTATGATTTCTTCCTCTGACCGAAGTAAGTGTTGCTCCTCATCGCTGTCTGGCACGTAATCCACTCCTCTACGAGACATTTCTAATAATAAAAAAACAAATATTATTGTAATATTATTATTTGATTTTGTCATTTATTTTATATTTATCATGTATTTCAATATAAATAAATTAAAGAAATTTGATGTACAGTTTTTATTTACAATTATTAAATAATACATTCAGTATATATATATATATATATATATATATATATATATACTTTTTTTAATGATATTTATAGTATTTTATAATTTAGTTAAACACGGTACGTACAATTATTTAAATTAATTGAAATGATTTAACTTATAATATCTGGAAAATAATATCATTTGAGTAGGTTGAGGATATTTCATACGTTTGTGTTTAATAATTTCAATATTTTTACTTAAATGTGTTTATTATAAAAATTAAAATACTGCTTAAATATTTTATTTATATTAACTTAGAATATAAGTAACATATATTCAAATATAGGTATTTTTTTTATTAAATTATTTAATTTTAAATTTTTTTATCTTACATAGCATTTATTAAGTATCAAATTTATTAGAATATGTGTTATAATAAATATAGTATTGTATTTTAATAGATAGTTCATATACATGACATTTGATTAGAACATGAATTTAAGGATAAACTGAAATATTGAATTGTTATATTAGACTTACGTGTAAAGATGAGTAGTAAATACGTCAAAATAATTTCAAACCTGCAATCCAAGAAGACAAGTATATTGACAATATATATATGAAGTATTAACAATTTATATTATTGTCATATAAATATGATATATAAAAAGATACATTAATAGGAAAATAACACTTACAGCAAGGAAGTCTAGCGGAGAACAATAAATGTAGGCAAAGCAAAGGATGAACACTTGGGCGGAGAATGAGAGGCATGATGTATAAATAGAGAAACTGGAAATTACAAAAAACACTGGGTCCACGCGGCATTAAGGGAATGGTTGGTCAAAGGCTGGTGAGAAGTGATGTGATGCGCCATGTCCGTCGTCACAAGTCAGACGGTGCTGAGTGGTCACCTCATGCAGCAATAAAACAACACAAGGCGTGAAGTAGTACAACTTGTGTAGGCAGCATTTCATACAGAACACAGTACAGAAGTATAAGTAAGAGAATCGTAATATAGAACACCACGTGTTCTTAAGTAAAATAAATTAGTTAAATCAATATAAAATTTCATTTGTTGTACAATACATATATTTTTTTAAGATGTACAGCAAGCCGAGGACATGAGACCTAAGTTCCAGCATTTTGGTTGTCTATAAAATTAACTTACCATTTATACAATACATATATCTTTTGAACATGGACAGCAAACCGAGGACATCAAATCATTTCAATTGTCATCATTATTTGACACCTTCATCCGCAGAAGCTACTGACCGCATAGTGGTGGAATGGAAGTGATTCATTTATTTTGTGTGACTGGCAAAGTTGAAAGATGGAAATGGTTTTCCAATAGTTTATTACTTTTAATTTCGTTGTCCAGTGTGTAGACCTTTGTTTTGGTTTTTCATTGACGAAATAAGATGCGAAAACAAAATATCAAATCATATGGTATGCTTTTTTATATACGTGTTGTAGAATATTAATAAAATAATAAATGTTTTAATTATTATTTATTAGCGTCGTAATTTGATTATAAATGGTAATGTGTATTGTCATTTGTGAGGTTCAGTTCATCCCTACCTCCTCTTTGTACAGGAAAAAAATGAGTACAAACAGCTCTCAGCCAAAGGTTTATGTCGTCTTTGAGGGACGGAACCCAGGAATTTATTACTGTTGGGAAGAATGTGAAGCACAGGTTAGTGGCTACAAGGGTAACAAGCATAAATCATATGCCACGTATGATGAAGCATGGTCCGCTTGGATAATGTACTGCAACAAAGAAGCCAATCAAGACAAAAAAAATAAAAACAAAGGTCACACAAAATGTCGAAAAGAATCAACGAGTAGCGGAGAAGGTTGATTTTTCCATTAATTTATGAATAAATATGTATTTTAAAAATTGTTAATTACTTTTTGTTTTTTTATTTTCTTATTAGGTAGTAAGCCACATGATATTGCAGAGGACAGTAATTGTGAGGTGTTTCTTGTTCATCAAAGCATGGGAATATTGTTGTCTGACATATGTGCCGTTCGTGGTTATCCTGACCCAATGTTCACACTGGAGCGAAAACAGATTGTTGACGGAGTTGAGTATCATAGGTACTATGGAACATTGGTTACGGGTGATGTTGGGAACCTGGTTTCATTGGGAAAATTTGCAGCAAATGACTACGATGCTCAAGAGGATGTGTCGGCTTCATTGATTCGTCGACTACTAGCAGCAACGGGTAAAAAGATTCGTGACTACAACTACTATAATGTTCAAATCCTGGAGGAAAAACTTGAAAAAACAATGAATGAAAATTTGGAGCTGGAGATGGAGGTTTGTATGTTGAATCAACAGATGGCAAATTTCAGAGCTGCGAAGGAAAAACAAGAAGAATGATTGTTTGAAAGACGTTTCCTACTCCGCCCTAGTGACTGAATGTTTTGCTGGTATGTTAAGGACATCATAAATGTATTTCTTGGTTTTTTGATGTTTTTGGATGGGGGGGTGGTTATTTCCTTTTATGAGAATGTTTTGTGATATGCTGTATGTATATAAGTTGTCCCTTTTTTAAAAATGACGAATGTGTTATCTTCGTGATAATTGTTGAACTTCCACTCAAGTCACCGAACATTGTCTTTATTTATTTATGCACTCAACAGTGACTGTTTGCGTTATGCGGTGCAATTATTTGTCGTGAATACACATGTTACATACACTTGCATTTACTTTTCTTTTAACATCGACAAATTGATTCATATTTGTTATTTCATGGGAGTCTGGCTGTTTTAATTCAGTCGTTAATTATAAACATTTTGTGTCTATAATTTGTGTTCATTGAATGCAGTCAACTTCATTATAAACTAACAATACAATTGTAGCGTGAATGATTACAAATTATAACTCAGAACGAAAGTCATGTAATACAGTATGTCTTGCAATAAAGACAAACACCATTACCCTTTTTGTACATATAGGATCTTCGGATCATGAGTAAAATAAAATTGAAGTACATCGTCGACCAAAAAGTTGTTTGAACACACAAAGTCATACCATCCTGCAGCCATGTACCTTTTATGACAACTTCCCTTAAGTTGACATAAATATTGATTACCTTCTTCATCTTGTATGACTATTTTTTGTTGTTCATTTGAGATAAAATCTCTAACAACTTCAGATGGAATAGTCTACAATAACAACATTTTATAATTAGTCATCAAATAAAATATTAATTAAAATCATTTTGAGTACTTAATTACTAACAAAACTTACCAACGGTTGTAATTGAAATAAATCATCCTGACTAATTATTTTGATCCAACTTTTGTCAAGCATAAACGATTGTAAATTATCTTCGTCTTTTCGAATATCATAATTAATCTCGAATTTGCTTGCAGAAAAAACCCTTATTAAGAACTTATTATGCTCCACATAATGAATCCATAGCAGATGATTCTTTTTAAGCTGATAACTTTGTACCAGTTGCAAAGCACCTCTCAATTGGAAATCAACTCCACGTGAGTCGTATTCTAATTGAAAACAAAATTCATTTCCTGCAGGATCACTAATCAGCGCAACGCCAACATTCATCTTATGTTGCCAAAAGAAATTAAAAGTTCCTCCAAGTGGCAATATATCCTGGTATAAAAGAATATAACATCAAATTTAAACAAATGAAATTACATAATGATACAAAAAACTACACACATTTTTTTTATGGAAGATTAAGTGTAAAATGAGTACCTCTTCCTTATTTAGGTTGGTTTTGAAAGTTTGCCAAAAGTTGGTTGAAAAGTCAATAGTACTTGGGTCCATCAATCGGTTTGGAATTGGATAATCTATTTCAACATATTTTTCATTGTATATACGTACATGGAAATAATTATTTCCTATAAAGTGCAGGAAAATAATATGAACTGTCTTCATTTCATAGAAATTTGCCATACGAGTGCAGCCACTTCTAAACCAATGCTTATGTTTTCTTTTACAAATTTCAAGTGTGGTGACATTCCCGTTCGGATCCATGGCATAACATAAATCAGTCAGCAGATGATGACCCCAAAATTTGTTAAAGTACTTGCATATTTTCATTGAATCCTGTATATTCAAATTTAAAGAGTTGCATTACAAAAAAAAACGACTTTATAAACAGTACTACTTAGCATTAAACATAAAATTAACTTACTATTCCCGGGGTTAATTTTGAACCGGAAGTCTGAAACCAGTTTTTGAAGTTGTCATTGTTTAGGGTTGTGGATGAAGATGCCATTTTTAAAATCTGAACCAATAAATTTGTTTACTAACAATTATTTATGTTGTTGCATTGTGTAGTTGAAATAAAATTGAAATTGAAACTGAAAGTGAAAAGCGACATACCTGGATGACACAACGATGAAGTGAACTGGAAATAGATGGTTTTGGGTTGTGGAAGACGGAATGTGAAAAGCCTGTGTTTCGTGAACAAAAACAGCAGTGTTGCTTTTAAGTAGAAAGTTGAAAGGGTTTACATATAGCCTTTTCCTCATGAACGGTTCCTATTTCAGAGTTAAATTCTTTACATAAGTTATGATTACTCTCCGAAGAATTCAATAAAGGGTTTCACCTTTTTGAACGTGCACAACCCATAATGTCCCTTTCTATTCAAAAGACAAATTTCGAATTCCACAAGCAATAATTATCCGCAGTATTGAATATCGGGATGAGATAGTCTAAGTCATTGCATATATTATTACCTTGCATTTACTTCAAATGCAATATTACGGAGTTTTTTTAATAAACACCAATAATAACGTTTAAGTTATGAAATAATTTATATCAATTAATTAACTGTTGGAAAAAATAAATTAACATTTTTTTTAACATAAACATTTTGTTACGCACATATAGTTATACTTCAATAATCTTAAATAAACCCTAAATATATAATATCATTTTACTTTTGTCATTTGGTCATGATTAGTTAACATTAGAGTCATCATTGTAAGTAACTAGCATAGTGTATTCATATTTTTCTCCTTACACAAACATACCTAAACTCTATTAATGTTAAATATAATTAAAGTACATATAATATGACTTACTTTAATTAAATATAAAAGTCATATTTAACCCCCTTAAACACATACACGTAAACTTTAATTAATAATTTTAAATATAAACTACATATAATATGACTTCCTTTAAATATATACAGAAAATAATGTATTTAAATATAAAACACATTTTGTTAGTATTTACACACATACAGATAAAGTATATTAATATGAAGTATACAGTACATATAATTAATTTTGTATTTGTTAATTCATTTATTAAAAATTGTAAAGTAGTTAAATTCAAATATGCGACTTTAATTACGCAAAGGAATGAACCTGATCCAGTTAAATTCACTTAAAATAAACGAGTCATTAAAATTAAATAAAAATGATGCAAATTAAAATTAACGGTTGTAATGTACGGACGTGGGACCGAAGGGAGGTCCAGTTATTGGGAACAGATGTGGGGTATATGGGGATGCAACTTCTAGTATACATATAACTCTTCGTATATGTCATTTTTGGTATAAATATGACCAAAGGGATTTGTTAGTCATCATTGCTTTACTGCAGAACACAGAGTGTACGGTAATTATCTACAGTAAACATCATCCTCAAAAATGGAACTCCCAACGGACTTAATAGTTGAAAGTTTTGTTCGAGCACCCGTTAAATCAGTGTGTAGAGCCAAAGCGGTGTGTAAACTTTGGTTTTCTTTGTTTGCCCGATCGGACTTCGCAAAAAGGCACTACAAAGAATCCAAAATCACTAAAAAGGTAATGTTCTTTTCATGTTTCTTAACTGAAGTACTATCCGTAGACGCAAGCAAGCCTCTTCTTGCTGCAGATGCAAGTTGCATTGTTCCATACCCAATGACCTACTCCAATGCATACATGAAAATTATGGGTACATGCAGGGGCATGATACTTATTTGGCTTCCTACATACTTCTTCATTTGGAATCCGTCAACCGGGTTTACTCGTTGTTTTTTTGCATATCCACCTACTATGAAAATCTGTGGTGATTATTTTGGTCTCAACTACTATGGATTTGGTTATGACCCATCTGAAGACAATTATGTTGTGGTTCAAATTTATCTTAGTAAATGTGATCCGTCTCATCGCGCTCTCGTCTATTCTGTGAATGGTGCTTCATGGAGGGATTTCGAAGATGAGTCCCTTTTGAGAATTACCTATCCTTGTATTTCTGTTCATCAGGGAAGTATCGGTGTGTATTTTGGCGATTGTCTTCACTGGATTACTTCAAACTGGGAAACCAATGTTGATGTTATTTTGGCTTATAATTTGATTGAGTCAAAATTTTATCAACTAAATATTCCAACGGAAGTTAAATTACAGGACTATACTCTTTGTTGTTTGAGAAATATAAGAGATTGTTTGGCATTTTGTACTGTCATGAGAGATGAAAACTGGGACTACATGGTCGACATATGGGAAATGAAAGAATATGGTGTGGACACTTCTTGGACTAAGTTGACATCTATGGAAGTCAGTAATGACTTTCCAGGATTTATGTTGCCGGCTTGTTCTTCAGATGATTCTATTTTATTTGTCAACAATCAAACGGGACTTTTGGCAACATGGAATGCAATAGATGAGACATTACAATATAGGAATTTTGGCCATGTCACAGAATGTGAGCACGAGATGATAGTGTGTGAAGAGACATTGCTTTCAACCTAAGTTTAATGTAATTTTATTATTTTTATGCTTTTGTTACATTATTTGATGTAGTATAATCTTTAATATCATGTATTAATTTATTAAACATATTATGAAATCCAATTTCTTGACTATATATTCAATTATATAAATATAATATTTGATATTATACATTTTATATCTGATTTTTTCAGTGCAGTTTCAACGAACAACTTAAAAAAAATGGCTTATTCAATACTTTAAAACTGATCATATGATCTAACACATTTTTAAAAAAAATAAGTAGCTAACAAAATGCCTTATTCATGGAATTAAACCCTAAACTCATTAAACACAGACCATTCGGTTGCTTTTCAGACATACACGTATGCAATTCAAATTCCAATACACGAACGTAGCATCAAAAGCTAATAATTTCAACTACTGTAAATTGAATTTAGTTTTTAACTCACTTAAGTGCACTCGAAAATCAAAATATCAAAACTTTGTTATAATTTTTTCTCCTTTAATCTCCAATTTTGTTAAATGTTATTATTCCAAACTTTGTTACTGCTTCATCTTCATAATTAATAAATTTGGTTTAGGGTTTTTGTCTCCTTTTATCTCCAATTTTGTTAACTGTTATTGTTAAAGTTTGATTACATTCATGAAAAATTAAAATCCTATTGTTTAATTATAATAATATAATGTAATAAATATTAACCACGGGAGATGGTTTGGGAATACCAAAGACATTATTATACGGTAAGGTACACACCTGTGGTTTTGATTTTCTCAATGTACAATCATTAATTGCCCAGTACCGCAACTCTTAACGTTCCAAACAAAAATCGTGGGCCGAATACAATCGGTCACTTTATCACTCTCTCAAGAAATACAAGACAGCAACAGCAACCCCCTTTCATCTTCTCCGAAAAATCATATTGTTGCCACAGTCATCTCAAAAACTTCAAAATCGTTGGTTAGTTAACTTCATCATCTTCATTTCATTATGGTTGTTTAGGCAAAAAATCCTTTATTTTACGGCTTAATGATTTTCATACTTCAGTTAATATAAAAATCAAAATTTTACATGTTAAATTCGTTCATATCACTGTTCTTCGTCTGTATTCTGTAATACAAAATAAAAAACCCATTGTTCTTCATTGCATGTATCCTTAATGATCATTTCATACATTGCATATATTCTTTTTTACATTATCTATTTTTATGTCTACGGTTTAGGGTTTATATTGGATGCTGGAAATAAACCCTTCAATTTACTTGTCTTTCTTCCTGTTGAAGACATATAATGGATTATTTTAACGACGCTGATGACCAAAACCCACCAACACACTTCAGATCTGACGTTTACCCAAATAAGGTAAACTTATTTTATGTTAAATAAAATAAAATAACAAAATTCAATGCTATTAACAACTTATGTTCTTCCATATTTTTGTTTTGTTTTTTGTTTAGGGTCGCATCCATTTAAATGGTCAATTTTACAAATACTGGATCTGTAAAATTGAACCAGGGGAGTGTCTCATTACAGACCCTCAAGGAAACTCCTTCAAGGTTTACCTGAAAAATTTATGTAAAACTGTTGGTATCTTTAACAAAGGGGTAAATGACATGATTGCTTTTTATGGGATAAAAGAAAAACATATTGCTGAGTTTTGGTACAAGGGGTCAAACGAATTTAACTTGCGGATCTTTACTGCTGCTGAAGAGGAAATATCCTATCCTAAAATTAAAAACGAAATTGGCCAGAGTTCTACAAGGTACATATAATTGCGAACCTATAGTTCATTAAGTTTAATATGTTAATTATTTATTTATTTATTTATTTTATAATTAATATGCACTTTTAATTATCTCAGCAACGTTAATGTCCCAGTTCTCCACCCTGACAATGAGATTATAGATTTAACGGAGGGTGATTCACCACCACGTGAAGAACAACTTGTACAATTGCCTTTTCCAACAGATCATATGCCAAGACATCCTGTTCCTTGGTTTCACACTATAACCAAATCTGCAGCAAGTGGAAGACAACCTTTGGTATGGAATTACATCATTATTTTAAAATTAACAAACAATTTTATTTCATTAATCAATATACATAATGATGTGTATAATTGAATTTCAGTATTTTCCGGTCAAATACTTTCATGTTTGGGGCATTCACAAATACAATTTGTGTGTCTTAATCAACGAACATGGAGACATGATTGAAGCTGACATTAAAAAAACATCAACACAGCGAAACAAAAGGGAGTTTTATGTTGGGAAGGAATGGGGGCAGCTTATTAAAGGCCAACGATACAACACAGGCATAAGACTTAAGATTGAAAAAGTTCAAAACTTCAACTTCCTGATCCTACAAGTTAACAAAGCCTGACTTGGCCTTCTCATTTTATGCTTCTTTTAGAACTCTTTCACTTAATTTAACTGGTTCTGTATGATGACATGGTTTTTTGTATGATGACAATCTTGTTTTTTTTATTACTATCCCTATTAATAATTATCACAAATGGCACGCTACTTTTAAAATTTTCTTAACTTATTGCGTAATTTAAAACAGCTTTATTTTTGTATACAATATTATTTTTTAATTTATATCATAATTGGTTGCTGATGTTTTTAAAAATATGTTTAAGGTTTTATATATATACTAATAATGACTAAATTGTCAAATGTGACAACATATATTATGTAACAATTTTCATCGGCCATTGTGCTAAAAATTAGTTTGTTTGTAATTATTACCATGCGAGATGTACAAATGTACAATAAAATTTTAACTTTTCATTTCTTATACAACATTTTAAAAATAAATTATCTACAAATATACTTAAAATATAAAACAAAAGATAAATGTATATAAACAGGTGCATACATAAAATAAGCAGTTGTACGCAATTTGAACAAAACATTTATTAAATAATTTATATAATCAAAGTTATTAATTATTACTTTATGACGAAATTTGTTTTTATATAAAGCGGTAACCAACATTAACACAGATGGGAACGTGAAACCAAACAATGCCTATTAAAATTTTAAAAACACAATTTTTAATAAATTTAAAAAAAAAATTCAAAAAACAAAATTTAATCAATTAGAAAAAGGAAAATAATGAATAATGTAATTAAATAAATTAATAATATTATAAAATCAATAATTAAGACTGAAATAAACTTGAAACATATTAAGAAAATATTTATTTATAACACATCGTACATTAAGATGAAATTTAACATATATAAAAAAAAAATTTAAACACTTAACAAATTTGATAATAAAATAAAATATATAGATATATATGCCACGGTTTCGGTAACTAATGGGAACGTTAAACCCTAAACACATGTGACCCTTCATTTGGTTTCCATTGATACACGTAAGCATTTATACTTCCAAGTTCCAACTCCGAAACGCACGATCAAAGAGAATAATTACACGTTTCAGAAAATTATTTTTTCTTCATACACAGTTACACACCATTCCAAAAATCTAGTATTCATCTTCTTCGTCTTCCATCTGCCAAAATCGTAATATCCATTCAACATTTCAACGGATTCACCCAAAATCACCGCCTTTCCATTTCGCAACGCTAAACAGCATCTACTGGTATGCTTCTATTTCATTAAAAAAAAAATTTGTTTTTACTTAATTTTATTCAAATTTATGTCTTAACACATAAATATTCAGGAAACTTATACCCTAAATGTTGTTTTACCTTTCACTAACTTTGGGTTTTAAATGTATATAATTTTTTCTTTTAAACCCTAAAATCAAGTATTCATCTTCTTCCTCTTCCGTCTGCCAAAACCCTAATATCCATTGAACATTTCATGGGTTTCACCCAAAATCAACGCCTTCCCTTTTTGCAACCCTAAACAGCATGTACTGGTATGATTCTATTTGCATTCGACAAATTTATATTTTTAGTTGATTTTATTCACATTTCTCTCTTAACACATAAATATTCAGGACACTTAAATGTATGTTGTTTTACCTTTCAGTAACTTTCGGTTTTATACTATAACGAATATCATGAAATATTTAACAAACCTTGTGTTTTTTATCATTATTATTACTGTTATCATAACCAAAATCATTGATTTTAAAACTCTTTTCTTCGTCCCATGTATTGTCTTTGTTGCATGTTGTTCTATATTAAATTAAAACATTCAAATGCAGAAAATGGACACTCTTATGATTTCTGAAATGGATAACATACTGAAACACTTCAGATCTGAGTTATCACCGAATAAGGTTAACTTGTTTTATATTTTTTCTTTCGAATTCCATATAAATGGTTTAATACTATTATAAAGTATTAATAATCATACTGATCGTTGGTTGAATTCTTTTGTGATTGTTAGGATCGGATATTTTTAAATGCTCAGTTTTACAAACACTGGAATGGTAAGATAAAAGTAGGAGAGTGCATCATAAGAGACCCAAACGGGAACACCTTTAAAGTTAATTTGAAAAATTTAGGTCAAACTATTGGCATGTTTTATGGTGTAAAACAAATTCTAAATTTCTATGGTCTGACATCCACACACATTGTTGAGTTCTACTACAATGACACTAACATTTTTGATATGCGTATTTATAATCTTGCTGAGGAGGAAATATGTTATCCTCAGTTGAAAAAAGAAACCAACAACACTTCAACAGATATCGGGTAAAGTTTACATACACATAAACCCCAATGTATTATTATTTTTATTAATATTTGTACTACTAAATTAAACGTTTTTATTTTCTCAGCATCGATACTGTGCAAGTTATGCAACCTGAAATTCAAAATCAAGATTTAGTTGACAATGATCAAACCATTCCAGCAACCCAAATTGAAACACATCCTGCCACCCAACTTGAAAAACATCCAATGACCTGGTTTCCCACGCTGACAAAAGCCGGTTCAACCGGACGACAGCCATTGGTGAGCAATAAAATGAATTCTATTTTTTTTATTTATAAAGCAATATTAACATTTATGACCAACAACTATTACTCATTGCAGTATTTTCCAGTAAAATTTGTTCATGTCTGGAACGTTAACAAGTACAAAATTTGTGTGTTGATTGATGAGCAAGGAAATATGGTCAAGTCTGACATCACAAAGTCTACAAAGCGAAACAAGAACGAGTTTTACGTCGGCAAAGAATGGGGTCACCTGATTAAGCGACAAGGATACAACCAACACCAAATGTTGAAAATTGAAAAAATGAATGACCCCAATTATTTAGTTTTAAATGTTCAGAAAGCTTGATTCTCACCATGCCCGGCTTTACGGGAACTACTGCTACTTCAAATTTAGAACTCAACATTTTATATTTTGTAATTTATTTTTTTGATACTGGTACTTTAATATTGTCATCCATTATTATATTTTTATGTGTTTAATTATTACTTGCATGAAAATATTTACTTTCCTTCTATGCTGCCCAAATATATATTTCGTTCTCTTTGCCCTAAACACCACACACCGATACACCTCCACAATAACAAAGGTTTCTTTATTAATAAATTAATTTTTTTTTATTTACACTTTTTATTTTCTAACAATTTTTTTATATCGTTTTTTGTATTATTACTCCGTTGCATGATTTTATTTTTTACTTTAATTTTCACCGTATAATTTCAGGAATAAACCCCAAATTTGGGATTATACTTTCCACGTCATATACAACACCTACCTCAATCGCAACCCAATATTTTCATAATATATAAATATTATAGTTTCATATTACAAAATATGTATTTTTAAATTACAGTAACACAAAAGTTCAATACAGAAGCCTCATTAAATTTCTACTAATGACTCCATTTCATTGCAATCAAAATACAATTCTTATTATACTCCTATAACCGAGAACAAGTTCAAAAATGACACTTACAAAAAATGCTCATCATATAACATTTAACGTGATTAAATACCAATTATTACCTATTCAAATTAAACCATTAACCAACCCTAAACGAAACCCGAAATTCATTCAATAAATTCAATAATTTACTAATTTATTATTAATAATCAACTCCTTTGTTAGTGTATAAAACAACCAGCCCTTTGTTTTTTCTATTATAGTAAAATTATAAATTAAATCTAACTAATAAATTATTTTTTTTCTTCTATCAACATACATTATTTTAATGCATATTGTATGTTCATATTTTTCTTAATTACAAATCATCAAAATATTAATTATATCTTTTATCAATTGAACTAATCATATTACAAAATACAATTGCTGCAAAAATAAACAACATAACGGTATTCCATCTTTAATTTTCCATCCAAACTACATCAACTGATCTATCATAATTTCATTACTGCATAATATTTACCAACTTCAATTAAAAACAATATAAAATAAAACTCCTCCATAAATAACCAACAAACATCACATTCATCTAAATGTTCAATCCAAACTATGTCAATTCATGGATTTCCATTCTACTGCATCCGTCATCAATTGTATATAAAACCTGCAAATCAAAATTAATATCAATTATCAGCAATTCATTAATTGCAATATTACACATACACAAGTAAAATACTATAACATCATAGTAATACAATAAAATTTAACTAACTACTCCTCATACAGCTACAATAACAGACTTCACTTACTAATTCATAAACATTACCTGCATCACTGAATGCTGGAGATAACGACACTTCATAACTATATATTGATCCTGACTGTGAAACAGACATCTCAGCAACACCATTATCAAATTCATCGCATTTGTCAAACAAATCTTCAATGTATTCATCTTCCTACAATCCCAACAATGACAACATTACACACATCACATTTAACTCTGTTTATAAAACAAATACATAATTTTAATATAACTTATATTCGTTACCTCTTCATTTTGGTAAGCTACATAACTTTCTTCAAATTCACAACTCATTCCACCTGTGCTTTGTTCCATATCATCCAAATTTTGTTGTCTTCGACAGGTTCTCATGTTATGACCTATTTGTTTACACAAACTACACTTAATACTCTTTTTTGATTTCCTACTTTTGCCCCATGAACCTTCAACAACAGACCTTCCTTTACTTCTAGCAATGGCAGGATTTCTTATAACTACACTGGATTCATCACCCAATGCATTGCCTTCTTCGGATTCATGACCTTTTTTACCTCTTATTTCAACTAATTCATTTACAACTTTATCCCTTTTATCAACATAATCATCATATGTTTCACATGCCAAAGTACTAAGCTCTTTAAAATACTCCATTAATGACAAGTATCTGGCATCTTTCTCAGAGTCCCACCTATGTGTACTAACATTGCCCTTCACTTCATCCTTCGCCAACTTAGTCCACCTTTTTAACACCAAACATTTTGGTAACTCTGATACATTCAGATGAACCAACACTGCAAGTATATGATCACATGGAATGCCGACTGATTCCATTCTTAAGCACGAACACTTCAAATCACACGGTCTTGATTGATATGACACATGCCATTCTTTATGCATCATTTCATATTTTCTCACTATGTATATACAACAACCAAATGTCTGCTTGCAACCAATGACCCTCATCAAACATGAACTATGAAGCTGATCACGAAATAATTTGAATATTTCTTTCGTATAACACTTTGCCCCCGATACCTCAAGGTTATGAAAATCTGTTTCTGGAACAGGATCACCATGAATTGATGCAAAGTCAGCTTCAACTTCCCTATGACGCATATAACTCACAAGACGATTAAATTGTTGAACAAACTCTGTCAGATTAATCTTCGGATGAATATATTTTTTCAACTCAGAATGTAATCCTTCACACCGAGAAGTTGCCCTAAAACCAGCAAAGAAAGCCCCTCTAATATAAGCTGTACACCACATCTTCCTCTTTTCAAATAACTCTATAACCCAAGGATGATCATGCAACTCAAACTTGTTCAACATTTCAGACCACTTCTTTCGAAATTCACCAATTTCATACTCACCCAACATGCATTTTCTTAAATCCTTTGTAAATGCTGGCTTCTTAATGTTAGTTGTCGCATTTCTTAATAAGTGCCATGCACACAACCTATGGTTTGAATTACGAAACACCTTTCTTATGGCATTTTTCATTGCAACATCACCATCAGTGATAATAGATATTGGTGACTTTCCTTTCATGGCTTCTGCAAATTGCTCAAGTACCCAAATATATGTTTCTTCACTTTCATTTGAAACAATAGCACTCCCAAATACTATCGTATGATTGTGATGATTAACACCAGAAAATACAACTACAGGACATAAATACTTATTTTTCCCATATGTTGCATCAAAAGCTAACACATCACCAAAAACTTCATAATCCATCTGCATCATGCCATCACACCAGAACAAATGCTGCAATCTGTTTTCCTCATCAACAGTGTGACCAACATACATTACAGGATCATTGCGTTTTAAACCATTCAAAAATTCCAACGCACATTTTGAATCCAAACCTTGCAACCTTCTTTGCCTTCCAATTTGATTGTATATGTCCTTTTTACAAAAAGAAAGTCTCTCATAACCTCCAGGCTGATCTGCAAGTGACCCATAAATATGAGGACTACTTATGCCAACTTTTCTCATTTTATTCAACTGCATAATATCTAACTCACTCATATCTCTATGAGAAGCTAACATTCTACAATACTTATCTTCCAAAAAACTATGGTTGTGATCATCCACAAAATATGTAATGTACCATAGTCCACATGTGCTATCAATATGCACTCTTAGTTTTGCTTCACATCCGCACCTTGTCACCGGTGTTTCCTTTCGCTTTCGATTCTGTATGTTCATACGCCGCTTATCTCTAAATCCTTCCTTGAAACAAACAAATGTTTGTTGTAATTTTTCCCCCTTAATATTTCTCAAAATCTTGCTCTTTCTTGCAGCAAATCCATTAACTCTTGCAAACCAGTAATAAAATAAGTAAGTCATCTCAACACTTACAAATTCAACATTCCTGAGTTCATAGGGACTTAAATGCAAATCTAAATTAAAAATATCATCCAAAGTAGAAACTATCACCCCGTTTTCACTGTCAAAAACCTCAGATCTTCCTTCATTAACAACATTTTCCACTTCTTCTTCACAATTCTCCTGTAAATCAATAACCAAATTCTCATCTTCCTCATCCTCATCCTCATCCTCATCCTCATCCTCATCCTCATCCTCATCCTCAACCTCATCCTCATTTATATTATCTTCTCCTTCATTTATTCCTTGAAAATTATATACTCCTTCATTTATGCCTTCAATGTTTTCTACTCCTTCACTTATGCTTTCACAATTATCTACTGGGACCTAAACAATTTTAATCCTCAATTAAACCTTTTATGACCATAACAAAGTTAAAAACAATATCCACATACATCATCACAGTTATGACACACATGACACAACGCAATATTAAAGGACGCAACCCTAAACATCACACAAATGTCATTTACCTCTATACTCCAATTCTCAAACTCCATTCTACTTTCACGTTTACAACCAATAAATCAATGTATGAACCTGAAAACACTTCCGCACCAGTTAATCTCTCTATTAACTGTACACACCAGCAACAGATGTATCAACAAAATTGCACATACATATCAAATCAAATGCAAATTAAACAAATCACGTAAACCTGCAAAACGGCTTCCTTTGGTACGCGACAATTTACCTTTAAAAAATAAACAAATCGATTCCTCACCTGTTAAACCTAAAAAATGTTCGCACCGCTTGCCGACTTCCGCCAACAACAAAGGATACGCCCCCGGAAGACCACTACGAAGATGCTCTCCACAAACTCACACCGCCGCCTATCGCACCTGCTAATCGGAACTCCTACAACAAATACGACACAATAACCGGATCGCAAATCAACTGATCATGCAAAACCCTGAAAAACAACATAACCCTTCATAAACATACCAAACACGGGCAAATATAAACATTACAAGGACGACTATGCAATTCTTCAATTTTCCTCATTACATCATAATCTCAACCGTTCAATAATTTAATATTATATCTACGGTCATCCTAATTCCTAAACATGCTGCACGGATGGACGACTTACTAAACTTCACTATCAGAGACTTCACCTGTAAACTTTTTGTGATTCCACTTTCAAGCTACTCGCTAAATATTTTTAAAATGAATTATCCATTTTTTTTAGTGAAAAATAAATCATCTTCTTACTTATTTATTCTATTCTTAAAATTATCCGGACAGGTAACCTATCTTTAGTATTTATTATCTTTTCATTTAACTAGTTTTTTGAAATTTTTATGAAAATGTATTGTTTTTTCCTCACGAAAAAAGATTGACGTATTCCGACATTTTATACCCAAAATCCACATAAATATGGTTAATTGTATGTGTAAACATGATTAATTTCTTTCGCACGTGGTTAAAAATAACAAACTTTAATTGTATACGATTAATTATCTATGTTTATGATCAATAAAGTCATAACTCGCATGGTTATTGAAATATTTAAATGTGTTTAATTTTACATCTCAAATAAATAATAATATTATATAGATTAATAAAAATATAATGATAGAAGTAATGATAATAATGGTTAAAATAATGGTTATGACGATAAAAATGATATAAAAAATCATGATAATGGTGATGCGTGATAATTTTATTTATAAATTTTTTTATCTAAATCATTTATTTTAATCCAAGATTTATTATTTGTTATTCTTATGTTTTAAACACTTGTTTGAAAAATATTACACTAACATTCCTTTTTGTGTTACATTAACTTTATTAAATTTTTTTAATCATACTATTAGTACAAAATATTTATCAATTTTGTTGGTGTTTAATATCTGTTAAGGAACCTCACTAATCATCTTTAGTCATATTTCTCTTTCCAATCATATTTTTTTCATAAACAAGATTTCAGCGCGAAACCTTACTTAAAAAAATCGAATTTAATCCCACATAGACGAATAACTTGTTGGTACCCATTAATTATTTAAAAACATTACAATGTAGATTAGGTAAAAAAAACATGAGAGTTAACACGATTTATAAGAACAAAATCATCAAATGAATCTAAGAGGAGTTAATATGTTTTAAATATGTGATATGTTTTAATAATTGAAATATTTTTAACATGTTCTATTAAAAATTAAAATATAAGTTGAGATTTGAATTTGTGACGAAATTTTTTTTTGAGTTTTTCTAGATTGGTATATATATATAAACAAAAAGATAGGGCGAAAAGGTAACTTTTAAAAAGCTTAACAACATATATTAAACAATTGTTTTACCAATATACTAAAAATTAATAGTACAAATTATTTGACACTTGTATTTTTTAACTAATAATTAAAATTTGATTATTGACTAAGTATGGAGACGTGATTAAAGATATTACTCTACCTTTACTGAACTTTATTCAATGAAAATGAATTATATCTTATTATTAAAAAATATATATATTAATGAATAAAGTAATATTTATTATTAATTTTTTAGAACTTACTAAAACATTAAATAATTTTATTGTGTTGAATGCTAATATTTGTATTTAATAATTCATACATTTAATCTCTTATCTCAATAGCATATATTGATAATATAAAAAAATTAAAATAACAACGCACCATGATAAATGTAAGGAAAATAGATATATCTGAGAATAATATTTTTTTTAATATTTTTGTAGGTATAAACTTGATTGATAAAAGATAGAAGCTGAACCATTAAGGTTGGTCTAGTAATAGATGTTAAGGTAATATGCATAAGGTCTTAAGTTTAAAATTTGTTATTATTATTGTAATTTATGTGATTAAAAATAAAATAAAAGATAGTTGGTGGATCTAAATTTATACAAATCGATGTATTTTATAGAAAAATTATAAAAAAAAATATTTTTATTCAAACTTAAATGATTGAGTAAGGTGTGAGTTAGAGTAAAGTCTTTTATACTGAATTCAATTTCAATGAATAAAAAAAGTAAATATTTTTCAATAACTAATTTTTTTCAAACATAATAATGGAATGTAAGTAAGTTGAGATTCACCCACGTAACCCAACCCAATTCAATAACAATTTAATGAGTTAGTTTTGGTCATTGGATTAAGTTGGGCATTTTATATTGATCCAATTACAATCGAAGTGATTAATTCTTAACGAGATTTTAATCAGATTAATCAAACTGAATTAATAATAATAATTAATTATCTAATCTAATAAAATCTGATGAATATATCAAACATGAGACGCATTAGTTAGTGTTATTTTCACTATAAAATGTGTTGAACTAAAGAATCCAAATCCTAAAAAGTTGTCAAGTCTGGACGATAATAAAGATTTTTTTTTTCTTTTTTTATAACTTAACCAAATTGCTCGGATGTACTTTTTACGCCCAATATTGAAGAAAATGTACAGTCATTTGTATCCATAAGTGAAAAAGAAAATTGAACTTAATAATCCGAACTATTTAGCGTCCATAAAATGATCTTTAAAAACGAGTAAAAAACATTTAAACCATAATTTGCTCGATTAGTTAATTGAACCATCAAGTTGACGAGCGAAGGTTAAATTAGTTCATCAATTTGAAAGTTTTTTTTTATTTATTTTTTTTATAATAAAACGTAGTAAAAGTTGTCATAGTAGGAATCAAAACCCTAACCGGTTAATTAGTTTAATCATCATGTTAGCGAGTCAAGATCAATTTTTATTTTATTTTAAGGGAAGTCAAGATCAAAATGATTTATTAATTTAAAAATATTATTTAAATAAAACATAATAAAAGTTGACAAATTATATAATATTTTTTTAGTTGTGATTATTTAATCACCTTAGTAATCACTAAACTATTTACTAAACTAACATGTTTTGTTGTATATAGTTGACTTAAATAATTCATATGATATGTTCTTATTTTAAAATTATATGTTAATTCATGCAGTTTAATATCAATTTGTAATTTGGTTGTTTGGTAAGTATTTTATTGACTATAATTTTTTTGTGAGCTTTTTAAGATATGGTATAAAATTGATTATATTTTATAAGTATAAAATATATGTGACATTAATATTTTAAAAAAATAATAGAAATTAGATCATATAATTTAATTAATAATACGTGAGTTTAACCTATAACTTACTTATCAATAGTTAGATTGATTCAATTGATCTAATTTTCAAAATATTTATCAAAATACTCATGAAATATTTTACAAAATGACATAAATAAGAGACACATTAATGAATTTCATAATAGTAAGCCTAAATTTGTCTGGATTTGTTTCCTCAACACATTATATATGTATATTTTATGATATTGAAACTTTAAAAGTATTTCATTGATTTGCTATAACGAATAAACATCCTTGCATTTAATGAAAATGTTAAAATATAAATACAATTTCTGGTGAAAAAAAAATAATGTTTCTTACGAGGAAAGTAAAAAAAAAAAAAAAAAAAAGCAACAAGAAAAAAAGAGTGTCAAATATAATAATGTCAATGCCAAATGTTGGTAACACCTTTTCGATGGAACAAAGATTATTCCCTAAACTGTACTACTTGTTTTGAGGCAAACCCTTATTATATTAACGTGAAGGTCCTCCCAAGCTCTTAAAAGCTAAGTTAGCACCAAAATTATTCTCGTATAACATCCTTAATAGACACTTAAGTGGACTTTGTAAATACAGGTATCAAAGAGTTATCGAAGAATAAGTGATTTAATTCTAGTGTAAAAATTATGCCAAAACACTTTCTCGCTCATAACTTGTGATTATTTGTCCATTGGATATATTGTGTACTAAGCTTAAATACTTATATCATTTGTTTTGCAAAGTTACTTTTGTACCATGCTTAAACTTCTAACCTTGTTGGTTTTGAAAGTTTGGAGAGGTTTATTAGACAAAAAAATATTTGGGTAGTAGTTAAACTTGAGTTAAGTTTACTTGTGTAACTAGAATGACATACAAAACAATTGTTTTAACATTTATTGGTTAGTGAAATCTTCCTAGATTGAAAGAATCGAACATAATTCAGGTTAGGTGAATCAATATAAAACAAGTGTAGTAAGATTATTTGTCATATCATGTATATCTCTCGTTATTTGCCTATTTTTATGTAAGATATTTGATATATTTGTGCATAATCAATTGATGTATTAGACGAATTTTTAAGACAATTTTCTAAAGAGATTTTTTAAAATTTTTAAGATAGATTGCTAGATTGATTATTTGATATATATTTTGGAACAAATTTTTAATGGGATTCTTTGAGATATCATTCATATATGTGTATATATATATATATATATATATATATATATATATTAATGTATTTGTGAAAAGATGAATGTGTTATCCTTGCTTTTCCTCACTTTTTTTGATGATTTTTTTTTTACAAATATTAGTGTGTCCACTAAAAACACTTTAATTTACATTACAAACATTCAACCTCTTTTGTGTGTTTCTTTATGTTTCACCATACTCACAACTTAACCTTTAAAGCATATGCCAAAAAAGCTTATAGCTAAATACCCACATATAAATTTTGTTATGGATTAAAAATTGATTGTTAAAGATTCACTTATTAATTGAGTGGGGATGGATAATAAGATACATGTATATGTGAGTATTGCACTTTAAAACTTTTAAAATCACTTTTAATTATATCTAAAATAAATAATTTGGTCTATCTTTTTTTTTTAGTATAAATGTATATTCCAAATTTTTTAGTACAAATATATGTTACCAAAATTAATTTTAATATAAATAATGTTTTAATTTTTTAAAATATATTTTATTTCTTACCCTCTTTCTTTAAAAAATATACCATAACAAATAATCACACATATATGGATACTTACAATACATACATGTATATATTATTACTTGTAAAGTAAGTTTTGGTAAACTTACTCCACTCAATAACTCATATTTTTACATTAAATTTTAACGATTCATCCGTTAAACTAAAAATTATTAATATATAAATTAAGTATATAAATTTTAAAAATTGAAAATTATATAATACTTTGATATGTACATTCAAATAAATGTATAATTTTTTTTTATTATTATCAATTGATTTGAATTAATAAAATAAAATATCAAATAATTTTTAAATTTTAAAAAAATATATAAACTTAATTTATATACTAAAACCTTAAATATTAACTATTGAATCTTAAAAATTTATTATAAAATATAAATTATTGCATAAAATGAGTGTAGTAAAACTTATCCCTAGTATTTCGGGCAATTGTTAAGTCCCAAACATATTTCACATTACTTCCGTAAAGAAAATCCAGTTTATAATCATGAGTTGTGGTCCTGTAATTGGCACCAGTTGCTACAACTTCAAAATCACTGATAACATAAACTTTGTCTTCTTTTAATTGACTTAGAAACCTATAAGTCAATGTTTTTGTGACAGAAACATCCATCTTGTTCCCTGCAAATAAAAATATAAATAAAAATCGTTAATGTGCAATCTAGTTATTAAGAATGAAAAGGGTAAACATAAATTAACAGAATCACACTTTATCCAATAAAACCATTAATGTTAGAAACTATCCAAATTCCAAAAATGGATTATCTTCACCTTGATCATCTAAATTTCTCTTGATTCAGAGCAGACAGAAGGTCATATAGACCAGCCATTGTGCAATTGTGAAATAGAAGGAATATATATAATTTGAGAAAAAAGACAGAATAGAGAGAGACTTCTGAACTGATGCAAGTGCAACTTCTCAATAGCACACTCACTCATTTTATAAAACATTGCATAAAGCAGTGTAAATGACATATAATTCATAATTGTCACTGCACACCTCATCTAAGAAAATTATTAGATAAAAAAAAAGGTTGTTGAACTCTCCATTTGAAAACAAAGTCACACCTCATAAGCCATAAGGAATAGGAATAGTCTGTGATTATTGAATGTCGGCTACAGTGTCCATTTACACTACACAAGTTAAAAGCTAATACCATATATTGCATTGAAACAATGATAAACCTTCTCGGAAATACAAAATCGAGTGCATAGATCATTCATGTACATGCAGCTGTACACCATATTGTTGTTGCACTATTTTTATTTTTTTGTTTTCTTTTATAAAATTGATATTAAAAATTTGAAATTACAAACATATTTCTAAAATAGGAAGTTTAGGAGGGTAATTCACAGTGGTTAGCCTGACTTTTCATGAGAGATTGCCACCTATAAAAGTTTCCTTCTAGTGAGAATTTATATATGTAGGAAGAGAAAAAAAAATCATTGGGTATAAGACTAACTCTTGATATATTTATTTCGGTCAATAACTCATATTATATATTAAAGTTAAGCGATTTAACACTTAAGTTAAAAAATCTTACCACAAAGATCAAAATTACAATTTTTTTTTAAGAGATTTGAAAATTATTTTATATTTTATTTCATTTATTCAAATTAATATATAAAATATTTTTATAGATATATATCAATTTGAATTAATGAAATGAAGAGTTAATTAATTTTATATTTTTTTAAAAATTTGTAGGATTGATCTATGTAGTGAAAAAATTTAATTTAACGGTTATATCACTAAAATTTTATGTAAAATATGAGTTATTAAATTTAGTAAATTTATCTTAAAATAGATTGATCCCTTCCTTTTTAGATATATATATATATATATATATATATATATATATATATTATATTATTTATTTATTCTCCTTTCTTATTTATACTTGATGGTACCATTTAGTGATTTTTAAACCTCTCACTCTCACACTTTAAATAATTACTCATTATTTTTTCTTTCTTTTTTTTAAATAGACACAAAATGCTTTCCCCCTCTATTACTTACTATTAATAATTGGGATATATCCCTTTATAATGTACACAAATACTCTAATAAGAAAAATATTATAATCAATAAAAGATAAAATTTATAAGTACTCTTAAAATACTAATTAATGATTTAACAGTATTTTTTTAACATACTACTAATATTACCTTTTTACAATTTCAACAATTATTTTCATTCATTAACTTTTTAAACAATTAGTATTTTGTATATGTATATATTTAAGAAACCCGATTTTGAAATCGTGACTAAGAACCACGATTACAAATTTTAAATATGAATTATTATATAATTATGACAGTTTTATTTTCTCTTTAAATATTAAATTAGGAGTTTAGTTATTATCAGGATCAACTAAATGGTGGGGCTGGAGTAGTATGTTGAAAAAATCATTGGTTCAAACATTATTTTTTTTATACGTTATATGTATTTTTATAATAGATGATATGAACAAGTCAAATAAAATTAGTATATGCAACAAAATTTTGAGTTTGTGAAAAAATATTTAACACAGTTATATATAAAGGCTTGCACTTAAAAGTATTAATTAAATTGAAACAATTATGGACACTCAATAATAATTATCTTTTATGCATTGTTAATACACATATTTTAAATATCAATAATTAATAAAATTATAATAAACAAAATTTAAATAATTATTATTAAAGTTAATAAAATATAATAATTTTCATTAATTAAATGGTAATATAAAAATTTATCCTATCAACATATTTGTTTGGACCAAATATTTTTATTCAAAGTTTAATTATATTGAATGGTTAAATGTAATATTGTGCATTATCTTAATAATTATTGATTTAATTAAATTATTATGTGTTGTGAGAATTTGTTGTTTGATTCTTGATAAACTTTGAGAATTTAGGAATTCTCATGAGTTTTAACTATTTAGGAGTTTCTCTGAGCAAATGTCAAATTTGACCTATTGGAGGAGTGTATATGAGATTTTTCTTAAAAAGTAAATTTCATAAGTTTAGTTTCTTAAAAAAAAAAATAGAGAGAGAAACTACGGAGTTTGAGAGGATTCCTTCTTCCTGAAGTCTTTCGTAGAGAACTATGACCTTCCTTAGAGATCAGTTGTTGGATTGGTGTTGAGATTCAAAACTTAGAACGTTGAAAATCAAGCAGTGGTAGTAGTATCATGCAGAGTTTTCTTGGAGGAGCTTGTTTTCTTTTTATTCATTCTCTTTTCTTTTGGAGTTAGAGGTAAGGGAAGATAGAATTTCATTTTTAGATGAATCTGTGAAGTTGTGTGTGGTTAAATTGTGGATAAATTGATGAATTGTGAGATGGAGTCTATGCATTGTGGGTTTTTAGTGTTTTATTTCCAACTAAAGAGAAATTTATGAATTAGAGTCACTCATTTGTTGCATGCGAAAGTTCTTGTTATATATGAATTGTTAGTGATGCATATATGTTGTTTAATGCATTGTATGCTTAGATTCTTTTGAGTTTCAGGTGGTTTTGAGCCAGAATGTGAATCTTCCACGTGCAAAATTCAACATCATGTTGGATGCAACTTCAAGGCATCAGACATGATGCAAGTCGGAGGTTCTTTATCTGACTTACATTGAGTGTGCGATTGGTAACATAAAGTGTGAGTTAGATAAGATCTTTCTGACTTTGTCACATTAGTGTAGGTTAAATGGCGTTGGGCGTGGATGACAATGGAACTCTATGACACCGTGATGTTGAGCCCCGGTTGTGTGATCTCGAGTGTGATCAAGATAAAAGCTATACATCTATGTGACACTGGGCACCAATGTTGTGACATTAAACATGAGTCAGACAAAGGCTCGTTGTTTAAAATGGGGTCGGGCATGGGTTTGACCACGCCAAGTATGATTGTCACATGGACTCTCTACCTCATTCACATTTGGTATGGGTAAATTGGCATCAAACATGGGTGAGTTAGAGAGACTTTGTCTTAAGTATGATTAAGTAATAATGCTTATATGTTGTATGTTGTTGCATGGTGTTAGTTATTTATACATTTATTTAGAATGATGTATATAGATGATTAAACTGTTGAAAGTCATAAGTTGAGTTACATGTTGTATTGTTGAGATGGTGGTGTGGAGAATGCTTAAGGCATTGTGTTGAGTTGTGCTGATTGACTTGGGATTAGAAGAGATGTTTGTTTAAAAAGTTAATTATCTCATTATGATGATATTTTGTTGTGGTGCTTTACGAGTCTAGATGTTGAAAACCCTTTTTTAGAAGTTGATTCTTTAAGTGGATTGTTAAGTTTCCTCTAGGATCTTAGTTGATGCAATACAAGGACAAGGCCGAGTCATACTTTTTGTAAGCGACCACAATATAGGATGAGGTACAAAGCAACTAAATGGAGTAAGGTATAAGGTTTGGGGTCAAAATCCCAAACTGAGTATTACAAAGGTGTAATATTTGGAAGGTGATTGAATGACTAATCTCATAGGAAACTTTGTTATGCATACTAGGGTCATGCTTGACCCATATCCAAGCTGTCATACCTTGACAATAATACTATACTTTTTTAATTTAAGTGACAAAATATGAGAAACCCTTTGTTGTAAATTTTTATCCAAATTAATTGTTGATCTATCTAGCCCAAAAGGATCATGTTGTTTAATTGGTTCGATATGGTTAAATTACTTATATTGCTCACCTATGCTGTAAGAGATTTCTTAGTTGCATGTATGACAACACATTTTGTTATTGTGTTGAACATATGTTTTTGAGTTTATGAATGGTGTTGTGCATATGCTATGTTGTTGTGTGAATAAGTTGCAATCTTGTTGTGTTGCTCAAGTTAAAAATGGTATTGTGCGGTTCATATGCCATGTTGATCTATTGATGGTTGATTGATTATGTTGTAGGTTGAGAACATGTTGCGTTGAATAGTTGGGTTGTAAATGGACAAATGTTTGTACATGTTGAGTTGTTAAAGTTGTAGTATGGTTAGTTAATTCTTTTATTCTTGTCGATTATTTTTGAATAATAGTTTACCCTTACTTATTTTCCTGTAATTGGTTTGCAATGATCATACTTAGTATAAGAGTAAAACATGAATAGGCCAGCGAAAGAGTTTTTTTGAGAGACATATTAGAGGATGACAACATTGTTTTGGACTACCCTTAGTGTGACATTTCTTTTGTAGTCTTGTTTGATTGACAACCTAGGTTTATTCTTTCAGTATTGGATTACTGTATATGTATGTGTTGTATAACTTTTCCTGTAGTCCCACCGATGGATTTATTTATGATAGTGAAAATATTACATTAAGTTCAATTAATATTACATAATTATCTAAAATTTTCACTGCCAAACATGTTATTGATGACATAAGAAATAGTATAAATTATTTATTTAAAATAAAAAATATAATTTATAAATTTAAAATATTTATTTATATAAATTTTAAATATAACTCATATTCAAATATAATATGTTTTATTTATATAATTTGTTATAAATTTAAACTTATATTTTAAGAGATAAAAAACATATTTTCTATATTTAATTATAAAGTATAATTTATTACAAGGTATAAAATCAAGTGTGCAGATTCTATATATTTAATTATAAAGTATAATTTATTGCAAGGTATAAAATCAAGTGTGCAGATTCTATGCCGCTGAAAGTATAACTGTATAATCCAAATCTATATTTTCCATGGTATTATAAGAGTCTTAAAAAAATATTTTATGCTTAATTATAAAGTACAAATATCGTTAAGGCGAGTTTAACTGATTGAACGGGTATGTGAGTATTATAAATCTTTTAATATTAAGAAACTTAATATTAAGTTTGATATTATAAAAATGTTGAATTTTTTTTAGTATTAAGTTTGATCTTTGCTAATAAAAAAATATTATAAAATATTAATGAATCGAAAGATTTTGTGAATTTATTTTTTTATTCAAAAAATAAAATAATTAAAATAAAAAATGATAATTAATTAAAGATATAAAATTGAATTTTAAAATAGAAAGGTAACTATTAATTAAAGTCATTTTTTTTATAAAAGAAAAAGCCATCTTTAAAGATAAATAAATAAAATAAATAAAAGAGGTGAGTATAATATTAAGAATAAAATTGATTTTCTAAAATTAGAAATAAAAACTCTATATCTCATTATATATTGATAGAGGTTATAGATAAATTAATTACTTTATTCTCTAAAATCGAGGTGCAGATTCTGTGCATTTGAAAATATAACCGCATAGAATCAATTTTTTTTCTTCTATGGTATTATTATAGTAGTATAAATATTTACAATTAAATTAAATAAATTTTTTAATTTTATTATGTATTGAATATCAAGTTTTCAGAAGAGAGAGAAAGACATTGTACAAAAGAAAGAAGAAAAGATATTTTTGTTGTTTTTAACTCTAAAGGCGCCTTCTCTTGTCTTTCTCTCTCTGCAACCAAACCAAATTAGGGTTTCTCGATCTTAATTCTTCACTGTTCTCACCCGTTTAGGGTTTTACCTTCCCAACACAACGCAGGTATATCCATCGCTCTTCCATCTGTCTGCAATCTGCATGCCCCTATTTTTATCATTGTCATCATTCTTTTTTTGTTGCTTGTTTCGGTTGTTTTCGTGTTTCTCTTTCAAAGACATTGTGTGTAGTTCGCCACTCTGGACTAGGGTTGTTTCTGCTGTAGTCTATTTCAGATTTCATTTGTATTTGATGTTTTATGGTAAAGGATTCATGCTTTATGTGATACTGTGGTGTAAAGATCTTTGCATGTTGCAACAGTTACTGATTGGAATTTGTTCTGCTGCAGGACTGGTTCTGAACAATTTTGTTCATTTTGAAGAGTATTTATCTGTTTCAACATTTTTTTAAAATTTATTTATCTCGGAAAAGTAAGGGTTATCCCTTGAAATTTTGTGGACAGCCGTTGACAACAAGAATTAGTGATTGACTATGCGATCTTCATGGGCTGATATGGCTGCAAATTCTGCAGCTGAAAATGCTGATACCGGTTCTTCTGCTAACAATGGGGAAACTGGTAGCACATTAGCTCCTTCGCGGCCAGTTTATGTTCCTCCCCATCTGAGGAACCGCCAGCCATCGGCGGAATCCCCTGCCCCAACATATAGTGGCCCTTCTACTGGTTCTGCTGGCTCTAGTTCTGGTGCTGGTAATTTGGGATCCCGTTGGTCTGCACCCAGAAATGATTATCGTTCTGGGTTTGGCGGTGGTGGACGAGCCGGTGGATGGGGAAACAAAAGTAGTGGCTGGGATCGTGGCCGGGAGCGGGAAGTCAATCCTTTTGGAGACGAGGATACTGCTGAAGAAGGGGCATCTAGTGAGCAGGAGAATACAGGAATAAATTTTGATGCCTATGAAGATATTCCAGTGGAGACCAGTGGTGAAAATGTGCCTCCACCTGTGAATACATTTGCAGAGATTGACTTGGGTGAAGCACTTAATCAGAATATAAGAAGGTGCAAATACGTGAAGCCAACTCCTGTTCAGCGGCATACCATTCCAATTTCCCTCGCTGGACGTGATTTGATGGCTTGTGCGCAGACTGGTTCTGGAAAGACAGCTGCATTCTGTTTCCCAATTATCAGTGGAATTATGAGGGGCCAACCCGTACAGAGGCCAGCTCGTGGGGTGCGTACAGCGCATCCGCTTGCGCTTGTTCTTTCTCCAACTAGGGAACTATCAATGCAAGTGAGTTATTGATATTAACCTTTTATTATGGCATATTTTTTATTGGGCACGGTTCTGCAATGAAAATATATTTGAAATCTTGTAATTTGGTTTCAGATACATGAAGAGGCTAGAAAGTTTTCATACCAAACTGGGGTTAGGGTGGTTGTTGCTTATGGTGGAGCACCAATAAATCAGCAGGTTTTTGTCCCTTTTATCTCTGCTTCTCTTTATTTTTTACTTTTTTATTTATTGTATGGAATTTTGAGATGAGGGGCTCAATTTGAATTTGGATAATTGGAAAACCAAGGGCTAAACATAAGCAATTAAAATTAGGGGCACCAAAATTGTGCTTTTTTGGTATTTGTAGGTATGTTTGTGACTTTGTGTTCATGTTTGTATCTTTTTTTGTGTCTATGCACTTTAAAATTAATAGGTTTTGATATGTTTTGTATCAAATTTGTGTATGGTAAGCTAATCTAACTTCTATCATCATCTACAATCATTAGTATTTCATATAGTTATGTTCAAGGTGAATCACATTATTATTATTGCAACCACATATTTCAGTTTGCTCATCATTTCAATCTTCCAATTATTTCGCATTTTGGTACTTGAGAAGTTTTTGCATGTCTCTGTTTGGATATTGACTGGTTATAAGAACTTTATGGTTATATATTATTTCATAGTTTCTGGTGGTGCAGTACCTTGTATAATGAGTCTGAAACTTATCACTGTAGATTCATACTATTGTTGATTCTGTCCTGTTGCAGTTTTTACTGAATGGGTCCAATGTGGAGTCTAGATTGACTTATGAAGTTTTTCCTTTAAATGATAGTAAGATCTTTTAGATTTTGGTATATACCTAACAAGTTATATTGTCTCTAGCTGCGGGATCTTGAAAGAGGGGTGGACATTCTTGTTGCAACTCCTGGAAGACTGGTAGATTTGCTGGAGAGAGCTAGAGTTTCACTGCAGATGATTCGATATCTGGCCTTAGATGAGGCAGATCGGATGCTGGATATGGGTTTTGAACCGCAAATAAGGAAGATTGTTCAACAAATGGACATGCCTCCACCTGGTGTTAGACAGACTATGTTGTTCAGTGCCACATTTCCGAAAGAGATACAGGTCTGATATAGTCTGTAAAATATGCTTTCATTTGGCATGTGATTTTTAATAAGAACATGTTTCTAATTTTGCTACCTTTTCTACTTCATGAGGGCTGAGGCAGTTAGGCTTGCTTCCTCCCCTTTTGTTGTCCCCTTGTCTCTAGGGCCGGCATATGGACTCCTTTGATATTTAGTGCTGGTTGAAATTTCAAGTCTGTGCACTTATGTGTTAGGGAGATGGGTTTTACTTCAGGGCTTAGGTTGTCATTGCTCTGAATCTGATATGCATTTTTCTTGTGTATTGTGGAATCACATACTTTCTTCCGTGGTCTTGTTGTCTCAGAAAGAGTGCTCTTATAATGTTATTTTGTTGTTTTAATTTGATTTGAGATAAGTGGTTTGAGAGGTATAAATAATGCATGAATACCTATTTGTTGTGTATATTATAACTTTCAACACTTATTTATTTTTATGAAATGTGGTTGATATGCAGAGATTGGCTTCTGATTTCCTTTCAAAATATATTTTCCTCGCTGTTGGAAGAGTGGGTTCAAGTACTGATTTAATTGTCCAGAGAGTCGAGTATGTTCAAGAGTCTGACAAGAGAAGTCACCTGATGGATCTTCTTCATGCACAGAGGGCAAATGGTGTACAAGGAAAGGTACACTTACATAAAACTTAACACAAGTGATTTTAGAAATTAATTAAATTTTGAGTTGATTCAAGCTGTGTTGGTGCTTATATCCATTAGGTTTAAAACAATATGCTGTGAATGAATTTACAGCTTTTCTCAATTGTCTATTGTCAGGTTTCCAAGAGAAATACCAGAGCTTTTCTCAATGACTGTTGTCTTGTAACTATCCTGACCCACTTGGGATGGTTTGTTCTGAGTGATGCTCATGTTCATCTACTCGGTGCATTTTTTTTAAAGAATTAACATGAGTAGAAGATGGATGCTAACAGATAGTAAGATAGGGCATACCAAACTAACAATTTTTGTAAAGAAACATCTAAAAAAGAGTCTAAACTGATTCTGAGCAACATGTATGCCATTTGTTTCCCTGACATTTCAGGTCAATGCATAAATTATGTTGTATTAAATATTAATATTAATTATTTTGATCTGTGTCTGGTTATACACATGCAAAATTACCTTTATATTACTGTTTGTATGGAGGATTTGCAGTATTGATAATCTTTTTTGTTCTACTGTGTAGTTATTTGTTTTGTTTTTTAAGAGTAAACTCTTGCTAAATTATCATCATTTATAATATTATTTCATGCATGCTTTTTGTTTTTTTGTAGCAAGCCTTGACTTTAGTTTTTGTGGAGACGAAGAAGGGAGCTGATTCCCTGGAACACTGGTTGTGTCTTAATGGTTTTCCTGCAACTACTATTCATGGTGACAGGTCACAGCAGGTTAGTCCATTGCCCAAATCTTAATAGTAAACAGCTCTCTTGTCGTAACTGGTTTTCATATGGCTTTAATGAATGTTGTGTAGCATAACACTTGTATGAAAATGGTTGGTATTGTGGTAAAAAATGATACATTTAATACAAATCCAACTTGCCTTCTATTGGCCACATTTTGCCTTCCCCATATTTTCATTGACTTTTGTTTATAGTCAAAATACTAAGCTATTTGAAGTGAATCCCCCGTTCCCTGAATTGGTATGCTCTCTCCGTATTGTGATTTTGTTTTTCCAATAATTTTCACTCCCATCTGCTTTCTCTCAAACCAATGCTTTTGGTTTAAAAATTCTGTACAAATTAAGATTGGTCATCTCAATTAAGTAAAAGAGCTATTATATCTGAGAAAATGAAATTCACATTTAAAATATAATTCATGGTCATAGGTTATATATCATGTCAAGAAAATGAACACGTCTTGGGTCAATTAGAACATTTGCACCTTTGCTCTCGATTGTATATTCTTAAGTGGGCACTCCCTCATTTAACACCAGTTGCTTAAACAAGCATCTATCGAAGGATAAAATGAACCATTAAAGTAATTATAAATTTTAGTATCCAATCCTTAAATTTGTAAGCAACAGCTAAAGATGCCCTTGGCACATTTATGGAGAAGGAAAAATTTTTAAATTCTAAAAACATCTTGGAAGAACATCCAATCTTGCTGTCTCACCTTAACAGTGAAGCAATAGAAGATGTGAGAAATCAGAACTGAGAAGGGAAGATCGGAGAAGGACAAGGACTCAAGGAGCCCATTTGTTTGAACATTTTTTACTTTAAAAAAGCAATTTTTTTTAAAAAAATAAAATAAGCAGTTTTATACTTATTGGATGTGTTTGTCTAAAATGCTTATTGTTTTGTTATTTTTAAGATGCAACTCTTATCTGCCTTAATTTTTTTTAAATCACCTTTTCCTAGATTTTTTTAAATTTTTTTTTAAACAAACTGGCCCAAGAACCCTCCACAGCCAATGAAGTTGGTTTGAGCAATTTATTTATTTATTTATTATTTTTATTAATGGATGTCAAGAAAAGAAAAAATTAAAAAATGGGTTGCTCATTTTTCCATTAGCCTTAATGGCATGAACTATTTCCTTATGATTCTCCTGCATCATCGAATTCTAATGTTGTGTACTGCATTCCTTTGAATATTCTTTTAACTCTAATACAAAGCACAAAATCTTGAGTCTTGTAAGATTTGCAAGTCAAACGTTGGATGAGCCAGTCATCAAGTGGTTATTCCTATAAAATAATTGGTTTTTCTGTCACAGGCCGTGTTGTTAGCTTTAAAATGATGCTGCTTTTTTGGACATCTTTTTATTTTGGGCACATGTTTTGCAGTCATTCTCTGATGTTATTAGTGATTGGTTTGTCCGGTGCTGGAGCTAACAAGTGTTTTTATATATTATTTTTTTGTCCTGGTCGCTCATTATTAGGGTCATGGTTCTGGATTCTAGCATTATTTTGCTTGGTAGTTAGTGTTCTGAAATTGCTATTCAACTTGTTGCACTCATTATGCTGGAACCCTTTTACCTCTTACCATTTCATAGTGTTGGGTTTTGTCCTGGACTGTACATCAGTGTTATTTTGTTATGTATATACTTGTTTGTCTTACTGTGTTCATATCGATTTTGAAATATCTGCAGGAAAGAGAATTAGCATTGAGGTCATTTAAAAGTGGCAAAACCCCCATATTGGTTGCCACTGATGTTGCTGCACGTGGTCTTGACATTCCCCATGTTGCTCATGTGGTCAACTTTGACCTGCCAAATGATATTGATGATTATGTACACCGTATTGGTAGAACAGGTCGAGCAGGAAAGAAAGGCCTTGCTACTGCATTCTTTAATGATAACAATTCATCACTTGCTAGAGCTTTAGCAGATCTGATGCAAGAAGCAAATCAAGAAGTACCTGCTTGGCTCTCACGGTATGCTGCTCGTTCTTCTTTTGGTGGAGGGAGGAACCGCCGTTCAGGTGGTCGATTTGGTAGTCGCGACTTTCGAAGAGAGGGCTCTTTCAATAGAGGTTCCTCAGATTACTACAGTGCAGGAAACAGCAGTGGTGGATATGGAGGCTCTGGTGGATATGCTGGTGGAGGGTATGGTCCTGGGGTCACTAGTGCATGGGACTAACTTTCTTTTTTTCGTAGCATTACATACCATCTTTGGTATGGGTGCGGTTACACATCTACAGGATGAATTTTCTCCCCTCTTGTTTTAAGGTCTTCAATTTACTTGTGTTTTAAGCCATCATCATTTTGTACTATTTACAGTGCTAATCATTGTGGGGGGATGGGGTTTGTATATGTGGTCTAGTTGCCACATCATTAAAAGTTGTGTAATGTTGCTAGGTATTGATGATTACTAACATATTAGGTGTTTCTTGTCGACAACATTTTGTCCCCTTCATGTTGGGTGGTAATTTTGGTGGGAGACTGGTTGTAGATTATTCCAAGGGAGAAATCGAGCTTTTTGTTATAACCCGGTCATGGTTATCTGACTTATCTCTCAAGCATGCTCTCTCAATTTCAACCCAATTTATGTTTGAATTCAATATTTCCCTACTTTGATGGGCAAAGGTTTTTGTAATATCATACTGGTGACTGAAGTGAACTAAAAGTTACTGCATATGCTTTCTATTGAGCATACCTTGTGTGCCTGGGTGACTAGTATGATAACATATTCGTTATGTTTGGATCGTATATATATCATGGGAGAGATTTACCTGGATTAAGGGCAAGATTATCTTATTACCTTGTACACTAGAGCGTGTGCAAAATTATCATAGAATTAAGAATGTACTTGTATGCCGGTCTTTTAATTAACTTGTTAGAGTTTAGAAGAGAGGATGCCTGTATTTATTTCGGCGTGTACCTCGAATTCTCAAGTCATAACACAGTCAATACCTGTTGGACGGTTCCATGTTCTCTATGTTTGTGGCAATTTTTAGGTATTCGTAGTGGATTTTTCTTTTAATGTCCTTTTAATATCTTATTAAGGGCCTCTTGCTGGTTGTTTTCAGTTTAAATTGTACAAGTTTAAAACTACAATTAGGTTAGTTTCAGTTTTCTTTGTATTTTTAGTTCTAAAATAAATTTATTTTGAAAATCATCTATTCTATTAAAATTACTTAAAAGTGTGTTTATGGTGATATTCGTATTAGCGGTGGTGAGAACGATGGTAATAATGAGTGATGGTGGTGGTGTTATTGGTGTTGTCGAAAAGGTGATTGTTAAACATAACATTAGTTTGTTTTTAAAATCTGAACTAAATATGTTTTTTTTTTTTTTTAAATGCAAGTGTTTTGAAATTGAGGAAAAGATCATTTAAGAAAATTTAAAAGCGAAATTTCTTGATTACTTCCAAATACTTGTATTTTAGTATTCCTCAAAAGGAAGCTATGTTGGGGAGGTTCAAAATGTCTCTTGATGTGAGAAACTTTCTTTAAACATTAGATTATCTTATTTTTAAATCTGGTCCATATATTTTATTAAATTTTTATATTTATTTTCTTTATTTTTCTCCCTTTTTCTATTTTGTCCTTACTTTCCTTGGTCAAGATTTAATTCTTCTCTCCTTAGCTGTCATGATGAATTATTTGGAACAACATGAACATGAGAACCTCTAGTTTGTGCGGTAGGAGCGTGGTGTTGGAGGTGATCTTTTGAGGAGATTGTGGAGTTGTGGAGATTGTTAACAATGGAGATTTACTTGCGACTAAGGATGGGTGCTTGGCCAACAAAGTCTATATTTTTAACAAGTTGGATAAGCCTAATTTGTGAAATAAATTATCTTTTTTCTAGTTCATATTTATGTTGTGAACTTCGTGATTAAATGATCAAACATACGAGCCTAATAACAACATTGAAAAAAATTCTAACCTTATTTTATGCTAAGAAAATATGAGAAAACGATATATAAAAAAATATTATATAAATCTAACCTTATTTTTGGTTTGAATTGCATTTATTTTTAATAATTTTCATCTGATTGAATCTAATAAGACAAGTTTTAAATTTTAAATCTATCAAAAAATAATTTAAAATTGTGTTTCAAAAATAAAAATAATCATTATTTTAAAGAGATTAAATTGACTTAAAATGGAAAAACAAATAATCAAAATAAATATTTTTAAAGATAAATGATTAAAATAAATTTTAAAAAATAAAAGACAAAAATATAACTCAGCATATAAAGTATGATTATGTTTTAAAATTGTCAGCACCAAACTTACAACATAAAAAATCCCTTGCTCATTATTTCTCTTTCAACAAAATTAGAACACAATACATCATACTTGAAGCGATTTTTTTTTTCATCCATGTTGTTGATGTATGTATTAAGTTTGTTAAACACTAATTTTTTCTTAAAAAATTTGATTTTGTTAGGTTTTGTTTTCAATATATATATATTTTTAATTTTTATCTTTAAAACCTAAACTTAAAACCTTATTTACAAAGAAAAAAAATCAATTAGTCCAAAAATCTATTAAAAAAAAAGAAAAAAAAGAAAAAAAATGGTATTGCATGTACGACTTAAACTTATGAATACTTGTTATGTTAAACAACTTTAGAAATTTGAAAGTAATTAGTTCTTTTTAGTATGGTTAGTGTAAACGATTCTGTATTATTAATTAATAAAAGAGTCAAATTTAATTAGTTTGATAAGATTGGTGAATTATTGTAAGTTGTTTGGAATCGACATTAATTTTTGTAAATAAAAAATATTGTTAATTATTAAATAACAAATATAAATGGTAAATAATTATTATTAAAGTTAATGATTACTTAGATAATAATAGATTTTTTTTCACCCTCTTTGTGATTTTCTCTGTCAATATATTATGCATATTTACTACTCTTTCTAATTTTTATTATAAAACAAAATACTGATTTTACTTGTATTAAAAATCAATTATTTACATTAAATTTTACTAATTTATTATTTTTAAAGTTTTATATTATAAATAATAATAAAAATAGTGCAAACAAAAAGTAATACATTAAATAGATGATATTTTAGAGAATATCATTAAATGAGAGCAGATAAAATTTGTTTTTATTTAAATTTTTTCTTCTTCTTTTACTTCTAATAGAGAATAGAATGAGTATTACATTAAAATAAAAATATTTTATTTTATTCTGTTTTGAGTTTCAAGTTGTAAGAGTGAGAAAAACATTACTGTACAAAAGAAAAGATATTTTTGTTGTTTCTAAGTTTTAACTCTGAAGGAGCCTTCTCTTCTCTTTCTCTTTCTGCAACCAAACCAAATTAGGGTTTCTCGATCTTAATTCTTCACTGCTCTCATCGTTTTAGGGTTTTATTCCCAACACTACACAGGTGCTCATTCTTATTATTGTCACCATTCTTTCTCTGTTTTTGTTTCGGCTGTATTCGTGCTTGTCTTTTAAAGACATCGTGTTTGGTTCGCCATTCTAGACCAGGATTGCTTCTGCCATAGTCTATTTGATATTTCCAGATGAATGAACTTAGTTTCATGCATTCATTGTTTTGTTCTTCTCATTTGTTTAGTTTGTGTTTACGCATATTTGTGCCTTTTTCGTTTGTATTTGAAGTGTTCTGCTAATCCCTTCCTGCTTTATATGATACCTTGGTGTAAAGATGTTCGCAACGGTTATTGATTGGAATCCATTGTGTTGCAGGGCTGGTTCTGATAATTTTTGTTCGTTTTGAAGAGTATTTATCGGTATCAACAGTTTTTTTTTTTTTTTTTTAAATTTATTTATGTGGGGCTACTTGTAATGGTGTTATCACGATTCTGGAAAGGAAGGGTTTTCCCTTGGAATTTTGTGGACAGCTGTTGACAACAAGAATTTGTGATTGAATATGCGAACTTCATGGGCAGATTTGGCTGCAAATTCTGCAGCTGAAAATGCAGGTACTTGGTCTTCTGCTAACAATGTGGGAACTGGTAGTACTGTAGCTCCTTCGCGGCCTGTTTATGTTCCTCCCCATCTGAGGAATCGCCAGCCATCAGCAGAATCCCCTGCTCCAACATATAGTGACCCTTCTTCAGGTTCTGCTGGCTCTAGTTCTGGTGCTGGTAATTCTGGATCCCGTTGGCCTGTACCCAGAAATGATTATCGGTCTGGGTTTGGTGGTGGTGGACGAGCAGGTGGATGGGGAAACAAAAGTAGTGGCTGGGATCGTGGCCGGGAGCGGGAAGTCAATCCTTTTGGAGACGAGGATACTGCTGAAGAAGGGGCATCTAGTGAGCAGGAGAATACAGGAATAAATTTTGATGCCTATGAAGATATTCCAGTGGAGACCAGCGGTGAAAATGTGCCCCCACCTGTGAATACATTTGCAGAGATTGACTTGGGTGAAGCACTTAATCAGAATATAAGAAGGTGCAAATACGTGAAGCCAACTCCTGTTCAGCGGCATACCATTCCAATTTCCCTCGCTGGACGTGATTTGATGGCTTGTGCGCAGACTGGTTCTGGAAAGACAGCTGCATTCTGTTTCCCGATTATCAGTGGAATTATGAGGGGCCAACCTGCGCAGAGGCCACCTCGTGGGGTGCGTACAGCACATCCGCTTGCGCTTGTTCTTTCTCCAACTAGGGAACTATCAATGCAAGTGAGTTATTGTTATTAACCTTTTATTATGGCATATTTTTAATTGGAGACGGTTCTGCAATGGAAATATATTTGAAATCTTGTAATTTGGTTTCAGATACATGAAGAGGCTAGAAAGTTTTCATACCAAACTGGGGTTAGGGTGGTTGTTGCTTATGGTGGAGCACCGATAAATCAGCAGGTTTTTGTCCCTTTTATCTCTGCTTCTCTTTATTTTTTACTTTGTTTTCTTCACAACTTGTTATGAGTCTATGGCATGATACTCTTGAAGGGAGTTTCAATTATTGTAGGCCCTTCCCACTCTGGTGTAGACTTATTGTTTCAGATTATGTAGCAAAGTTTGTGTACATTTGAGTACCAAGTTTGATTAGCATGGATGTCAAATAGGGATTTGAATTGTGAATTTGAAGACTTGGTCTCCGTCCTAATTCATGATAAATATTTAAAAATATATTATATATTGCTGACAAAGTCATAGATACTTAAAAACATAGATCTAGAAACATTGTGTGTAAAGAAACATTGGAAACATCTATGTATTGACATATTAATTTAATGTAAAACAACTCTTTATTTCACCAATATTGTGAAATATAAACTTTTAAATAAACCATAATTCAATGTATAACAGTCAAAATAAATGAATCTATGTAAGGGGGCACTTTCAAAATGGCTAGATGTCATAACACCTTTCTTTATATTTCCTTTGGAAGAAATTGACATTGTAGTTATTGACCATTACTGGGGTTGGCTTTATTCATCTGGTCAGAGCTTCAGAACAAGTCTTTGCTTGATTAGGCTTTGGTTTTGTAATTTATTTCCATAAACTTTTAATTTTGTGATTTTCAGCTTAAAAACTTACATTTTGTATTTGCATCTTTAATCAACTGTTTTGTGGGATATATATTTACAAGTAAAAAGTCTAACTGTGCATGTTAACTTGTTTATAGGTACTTTTTGTCTGTGTACTTTAAAATTTGTAGATTTTGATGTTTTGTATCAAAATTGTCATGGTAAGCTAATCTATTATCATCTACACTCTGCTATTTCATAATATGTAGGTTATGTACTAGGTGAATCAGCTTCTTGTTATTATTACTGTGAACACATTTTAGTTTGTTCATTATTTCAATCTTCTGATTATGTTGCAATTCTGTACTTGAGAAGTTTTTGCATGTCTGTGTGGGTATTGACTGGTCAAGAACTTTGTGGGTATATATTATAGCACATTTGCTGGAGGTGCAGTACCTACTATAATGAGTTCGAAACTTATCACTATAGTCTATAGATGTATACTCTTGTTGACTCTGTCCTGTTGTAATTTCTACTTTTTGGGACCAATATGGAGTCCGGATTGAACTATGGAATTTTTCCTTTAAATGATAGTAAGAACTTCTAGATTTTGGTATATACCCTAACAAGTTACATGTTCTCTAGCTGCGGGATCTTGAAAGAGGGGTGGACATACTTGTTGCAACTCCTGGGAGACTGGTAGATTTGCTGGAGAGAGCTAGAGTTTCACTGCAGATGATTCGATATCTGGCCTTAGATGAGGCAGACCGGATGCTAGATATGGGTTTTGAGCCGCAAATAAGGAAGATTGTAGAACAAATGGACATGCCTCCGCCAGGTGTCAGACAGACTATGTTGTTCAGTGCAACATTTCCAAGAGAGATACAGGTCTGATATAGTCTGTAAAACATGATTTCAGGTTAAGCGTGCTTTCATCTGGCACATGTTTTTTTAATAGGAATGTATTTTGTGAGCCTTGTCTCCAGGGCCTGAATATAGACTCCTTTGATATTTAGTCCTGGTTGGAATTTCAAGTCTATGCCCTCATCTGTTAGGGGGATGTGTTTTACTTCACGGCTTAGGTTGTTATTGCTCTGATATGCAGTTTTCTTGTGTATCTGTGAATCACATACTTGCATCCTGGGGTCTTGTTGTCAATCTCCCTCTTCCTTTGTTCTCAGAGGGTGCTTTTATAATGTTATTTTGTTGTTTACTATTTGATTTAAGTGGCTTCAGGGGTATAAATAATTCATTAATACCTATTTGTTGTGCATATTATAACTTTCATGATCTTTTTATTTTTTATGATTTCTATGCAGAGATTGGCTTCTGATTTCCTTTCAAATTATATTTTCCTGGCTGTTGGAAGAGTGGGTTCAAGTACTGATTTAATTGTCCAAAGAGTTGAGTATGTTCAAGAGTCTGACAAGAGAAGTCACCTAATGGATCTTCTTCATGCTCAGAGGGCAAATGGTGTACATGGAAAGGTACACTTACATAAAACTAAAATACAAGTGATTTTTAGAAATTAAAGTGATTTTTTCTAAAGAGTTAGCATGAGTGCAAGATGAATGCCAACAAATAGGAAGATAAGAATCCCCTTTGAGAAAACAAAAAGTAAGAATATAAGAGAACAGACAAAACATACAAAGTTACCCAGTCTCTTAACATCTGTATATGGGTAACCCCTGTAAAATGACCATGAATTTTTACGTTATTACCAAGTAGATGCCAAACACCTATACGTCTCCCAAGGAAGTTGTTCATCCATTGAATTCTCCTTAAAGATAAAAATTATGCCATAGATGTATACCCAAAGGGTTGCATAGATGGCTTATTACCACAAAATTAGGGCATACCTAGATCTCAAAAAATCCCAAATACAATAATTCTGTAAAGAAACATCTACAGAACAGTCTATACTGATTATGAGAGTTTAGAAACTTAAATTTTTAGATTATAATGAGATCAGGTGTCTTTCCTACACTCAGCTGCTATATATAATGTGTAATTTACTAGGAAAGACAAAGAAAGCAGTACATGCACAACTCTCATGTACAACTATCAATTTGGATAATCTTATACATCCGAAAAACAACTTTTCTAACATACAAAACATCACAAATCAACACATTTTCTACCACTCCCCCTCAAGCTAGAACATATATTTGATATGGACCAAGCTTGGATCATTTAAACTGAATCCAAGGTCCTCTCGAAGACTTGGTCAAAACATTTGCAAGTTGATCAACAGAGCTGATAAATTCAACATTAATTTCCTTTGACTACAACTTTTCTTGAATTAAATGACAGTCAATTTGTGTTTGGTTCTCTCGTAGAACACTGGATTAGAGGCAATGTGAAGTGCCATCTCATTATCACAATACAACTTTGTACTCTGAATTTTGCAGTAAATTAATACTTGGAACCATTGTTTGATTCACACAAGTTCACTGGTGACTACAACCATTGCCCTATATTGTGCTTCAGCACTACATCAAGAAACTACGTTTTGTTTCTTGTTCTTACAAGAAATAATATTTCCTCCAATCAATACATAATATCTAGTACTATAGGAGATCCTGCACAATCAGCATCACAAAACCTAGAAATTTGGGCATTTCCCTAGTCCTCATACAATAGTCTTGGGGCTTTTTTGATGTATGTGAGAATGCAAATCACAACATTCTAGTGATCAATATGAGGAGCCTGCATAAACTGATGAAAGTTTCACCTTGTTCTAAAGTTAACCTTTGATTTTGGTCCATAGGGCTATCAATGGGTCTACAGTCAGTCATGCTTGTCTTTTCCAGTATATCCAGATCATACTTTCTTTGTGAAATATTAAGGCCTTCCTTTGATTGAGCCACCTTATTACCCTAAGAGTATTTAAGGAAGCCAAGATCTTTGATCTGAAAGTGACTGAATAAATGCTTATTCAATTGAGAAATTTTAACATCATTTGTTGTAATAACTGTCATCAACATAGACAATTAGGTAAGCACATTTCCCAATAAAAGTATGGCAATAAAAAAAACTGAATGATATGCTCCATTAAATCCTATCCAATGCGAGTGAATTTCCCAAACAAAGTTCTTGGAGATTGTTGGAGCCCTTAAAGTGATCGATGCAATTTACTAACTATCCCACACTCCCCAAAATCCTACCCAATGTGAGTAAATTTCCCAAACCAAGTTCTTGGAGATTGTTTGAGCCCTTAAAGTGATCGACACAATTTACAAACTATCCCACACTCCCCTTGAGAAACAAACCAAAGAGGTTGCTCCATGTAAATCTCCTTCAGGTCACCATGAAGAAAGGTGTTTTTAATTATCTAACTAATGGAGAATATCATCCATAGTAAGGAAGAGCCAAGCAATAGTGATTTTGGTCACAGGAGAAAAAAGTATTATCATAATCAAGTGTCCCACTGGCCCAACTTTAATGGCATAGACTCATTTGCATCCAACTATCTTCTTCCCATGTGGAAGAGGGACCAACTCCCACGTGCCATTGTTTTCAAGAGCCTACATTTTAACAATCATGGCTTGTCGCCATCCAAGATGAGCAAGTGTTTCATTGATATTTTTAGGAATAGTAATCAAAGACAAGGATGAGACAAAGGAGAAATAAACATTAATATTTTGAACTTTGTCAGGTAATACATTTGCAAAGTTGCATTTGTATTTCTGTCTGTATTGAAGATTTATAGTGTGGATAATCTATTTTGTTTTCTAATCATGCATTTAAGAGTAAATCTTGCTAAATTATCATTTCTAATATTATTTCATGCATGATTTTGATTATGTTTTCAGCAAGCTTTGACTTTAGTTTTTGTGGAGACAAAGAAGGGAGCTGATTCCCTGGAACACTGGTTGTGTCTTAATGGTTTTCCTGCAACTACTATTCATGGTGACAGGTCACAGCAGGTTAGTCTATTGCCCAAAATAGTAAACAGCCCTCTTGTTATAAAAGGATGTCATATGGCTATAATGAATTGTGTGTAGCATAACCGTGCCATGTGAAAAATGGTGTGATGTTTAAAAATATGATACATTTCATACAATTCCAAATATCCTTCTATGGGCCACATTTTTTTCCCCTATATTTTCATTGTCTTTTGTTTGTTGTCACAGTTCTATGCCATTTTAGATGAATTCCATGTTCCCTGAATGGGTATGGTATCTCCCTATTGTGACCTGTTTCTTTTCCAGTAATTTCTTTCACTCTCCCAACTGAATTTTATCAAATCAATGCCTTTGGTTTAAAAAGTTATGTACAAATTAAGATTTACCATCTCACTTACAAAAAGGAACTATTATATCTGAAAAATGAAATTGACATTTAAAATTTAACCTATGGACATTGGTTATAGTATGTGAAGAAAATGAGCACGTCTTGGTCCTCTTAGAATATTTGCACTTGTGCTATCTATTGTATATTCTTAAGTGGGCCCTCCCTCATTTAGCACCAGTTGCTTTAATAAACATATGTTGCTTAAAATTGAGGGAGAGAATGTCCCTTTAAAATATTTATTTATTTTAGCATCCAATCCTTAAATTTTGAAACAAAAGTGATAAAGATGCCCTAAGCACAATTGTGGAGAAGGAAAACTATCTAAATTCTAAAAAAATCTAGGAAGAACATCCAACGTGGCTCTCTCACTGCCGGAACAGAGAAGCAAGAGAGAATGTGAGAAATGAGAACAGAGAAGGGAAGATTGGTAATGTGTTAACTGTTAAGTTACTTTTACATGAACACAGGACAAGAACCCTTCACAGCCAATGAAGTTGGTTTGAGCAATTTGTTCTTTGATTTATTTAGGGGGATGACTTGAAGCAACTAACAAATGGGGTTGCATCATTTTCCCATTAGCCATAGTGGCATGAACTATTTCGTTATGATTCTCCTGCAATTTTATTGAATCCCAATGTTCTTTCTGCTGCATTGTTTTGAATATTCTTTCAACTCTAATACAAAGCAAAAAATCTTGAGTCTTGTAAATTCGCAAGTCAATCATTTGAAGCACAGTCATCAAGTGGTTATTCTGTTATAGGCCATGTTATTAGGTTTATAACGATGCTGCTGTTTTGGACATCCTTTTATTTTGGCCACACATTTTTGCAGTCATTATCTGATGTATCATTATATGGTCTGTTTGTTCATAGTTGGAGCTTACAAATATTCTTATGTTATTTTTTGTGCCGGATTGCTCTTTATTAGGGTTCTGGATTCTTGGAATATTTTGCTTGGTAGTTATTGTTATGAAATTGCAATTCAACTTGTTGCACACATTATACTTTAACACTTTTACTTCATAGCATTTGCTAACTTGTTGATTTTGAACTGTATATCAATGTTATTGGTTGTGTTTATTCTTATTTGTCTTACTTTGTTCATATCAATTTTGAAATACCTGCAGGAAAGAGAATTAGCATTGAGGTCATTTAAAAGTGGCAACACCCCCATATTGGTTGCCACTGATGTTGCTGCACGTGGTCTTGATATTCCTCATGTTGCTCATGTGGTCAACTTTGACCTGCCAAATGATATTGACGATTATGTACATCGCATTGGAAGAACAGGTCGAGCTGGAAAGAAAGGCCTCGCTACAGCATTCTTTAATGATAACAATTCATCACTAGCTAGAGCTTTAGCAGATCTGATGCATGAAGCGAATCAAGAAGTTCCTGCTTGGCTCTCACGGTATGCTGCTCGATCTTCTTTTGGTGGAGGGAGGAACCGCCGATCAGGTGGTCGATTTGGTAGTCGCGACTTTCGAAGAGAGGGTTCTTTCAATAGAGGTTCCTCAGATTACTACAGTGCAGGAAACAGCAGTGGTGGTTATGGAGGCTCTGGTGGGTATGCTGGTGGAGGGTATGGTCCTGGGGTCACTAGTGCATGGGACTGACTTTCTTCTTTTCATACATTACATACCATCTTAGTTATAGGTGCGGATACACACCTGCAGGATGATTTTCTCCCCTCTTGTTTTTATGGTCTTCAATTTATTTTCTTGTGTTTTAAACCATCATCATTTTGTACTATTTACGGTGCTAATCATTGTGGGGGGGATGAGGTTTGTGTATGTGGTCGAGTTGCCACATCAATAAAAATTGTGTAATGTTAGGTATTGGTGATTACTAACATATTAGGAGTTTCTGTCGACAACATTTTGTCCCCTTCATGTTGGGTGGTAATTTTGGTGGGAGACTGGTTGTAGATTATGCAAGGGGAGAAATCGAGCATTTTGTTATAGCTGATCATGGTTTCCCAAGCATGCTCTTTTCCAGTTTCAACCCAATTTATGTTGGAATTTAATATTTCCCTGCTTTGATGGGCAAAGATTTTTGTAATATTATAGTGGTGACTGAAATGAACAAAAGTTCCCACCAATGCTTTCAATTGAACATACCCTGTATGTTTGAGTGACGAGTTTGGTAACATGTGCATTGTGTTTGAATCTTATATATCTAGGTAGAGTTTAACTTAGATCAAGGGCAAGGTTATCTTATTACATTCTACACTTGAGCGTTTGCCAAATTATCAAAGAATGTGTACTTGTACACTGACCCCTTTTAGTTAAATTATTGTTATAGCCTTTAGAAGGGAGGATGCCTGCCATTGTTTCAGTGTGTACTTCCTATCCCTTACACAGTCAATACCATTAGCACGGTTCCATATGTTCTGTGAGTTCGTGGCAATTTGTAGGTATACTGGGCCAGATTTTGCTTCCGATACATCCTTTTAGTATCTCTAATTTAAGAACGAATGGTGTCTCAGTTTGATTATTCATCTTCGGTGATGCTCGTATTATATCCTTGTATGTACCTGATAAAAAGAATGTGGTTCTTTTTCCAACAGTTTGACATTGTGAATTGTTATATTGATTTTAGGTGTTAGCCCAACTGTATTTGTATTTCAAAGACTACATTTATTATAAATCGCATTACTTTTGTCTTGTCTATTCAATATAGCTTTAGGTCGTTGAAGAAGTGGACCGGCCTTGTATACCCAAATTGATCAAGTCAATAATTCCATTTAAAATACAAATATTACGTATAGAACGGGACCCTTGTTTATAAATATGTGGATGTGATTTACTATAGGAGACCTATAATGGTGAATAAGTCTTCATAAATAGAAAGATCTATTCTAATCTAAGTGGACTAAGATAGGGTTTGCTTTCCTTATTGAACCCCGAGACGTTTGAAAAATTTTAAGTACATAGAGGATTTTGTCTCCTTTTCAATATGCATCCTTTTATCCAAGTAATTTTATGATGACATGTTATATGTTATTTATTTATTTTAATTTTTAAAATACGATGTTTATCATTTAAGATATATAGCTTTTTGAAATGGTATTTTAAATTCAAAATTCCTCTCAATTAAGACTGTTCATTAAATAAAAATTGCCAGCCTAACAAATCAAACCAAACTAATTAAATTGCTTCATTTTCTTTACACAATTAGGTCTAACTCGAACGAAACTTTTTGTCATTAAATGTAATATCTATTAGTTCAATTCTTAGATTTATATTCTTTAAAACTGAAATAATCAAAATTAAATTGTCCTTTATTATTATTATTATTATTATTATTATTATTATTATTATATGTATATTTTTCTCTAAAATATGATAAATCTTCATCTCCTCAATAAATATAACCTAATTAAAATTCTAATTTCAGATATTTTTATTAACCTTCCTGAAATGATTTTAGTATTTTATGAACCAATTTATTATTTCTTAGGTTAATTTGGTTTGAATTTATTACTTTGCTCTAAATTCAAACTGAATGAACCCAACTAATTTTAAAATTTTAATTAAAATACATTGATAATGTAAATGTGTTTTATATCATTATTAAAATTACAAACTGTCTTGTTAAAGAAATTTATTGAGTTGTATCATAACACTTTTAAAATTATACCTAAAATATTAGATATTGTAGGATCGATTAACAGTATAATTGTACTAATAATATTTAAAATTTAAACTCTTAGTTTTACTTTTAGTCCATTCAAATATTTTTCCTCCAAAACTCGTCCCGTGTAGAGCCTCGGTATCCGAAACACCAACCTCGCGGTGAGTTAAAGAAAATGTTAAAAGCCCAAATCAAACGTGTTAAAGAAAAAGACAAAAAAGGTGTTCGAAGGAGGCATGTGATGGCCAATCTTCACAATTCCACAAATGGATGATATTTCTGCGATCAATAAATCGAAAAAAAGAAAACCCTTGAATTGATTGACCTCTCTCTCTCTCTCTCTTCTTTGCGTTGCTTTGACCCATGAACTGCAACACATTTATTAAAGAGGACCATCGTCACAAGCGATGTGTCCTCTTAGGACAGTTATACAATTTTTATTAAATTCCACATTTTCATACAACTCCGTTTAACATTAAAATAACAAAACACTCATTTAATTCCCCAAATCCCCAAGAGAGAAACTCACAATTTTTGTGAAGCTAAGCTTGTGGTTTTCTCAACCAAAGGTAAGTAAGAGAGAGAGAAGGTGCTCCTCACCTCACCACTTTTTTCTTCTTCCTTCCAAACAAGAATGACCCATTTCCATGTTTTTCATTCTTTTGCAGTTACTGTGGTAAAAACACAAGCTTTTCTCTTCTGCTCGCTGGATCGGGTTCCGAGAATTGAAGGGTAGGTTCGAAAGGTGTTGTGTTGATCTGCGCCAAGATGCTTAATTTGCGTTAAAAAATCCATTCTTATGCGAGACTCGACTTCGGAGATGAACCAGTTAGTTGAAAGCTCTGCGAATACTCAAAGGGTCTCTAGAGTTCAAGCTCCACTGGTGAGAGTCTAATTGACTCCAATTCTTCTTGTCATTTTAGTTCTGTTGTTTTGAATCGGATAAATTTTCCCTATTTTTTTAGTTTCAGTTTTTTTTTTTTTTTTTTTTTTTTTTTTTTGTGCTTGAGGTTTTGCTCATCATTATTTGCTTGTGTTTTGGAAGAGAGGCAAAGGACTAAGTTGATTGTAGGTTGTAACTTCAGTCAATTGGGTAGGCTATAAACCTTAGAGTTCGGAAATGGGAAGAAGCTCTCTTTTATTTCTATGGCTCTTATTTCTGACCAAGTCAAAATTAGATCTCACAAGTCTCTTGCTGCCTCAACATGCATTATGGGTAATGGGTTGGCTTCCTAGATTCTATTCCTACCTAAACATGATGTACTAGACTAGAAAGTTTGCGCAGCTAGCATTTACGTGTGTCAACCTGCATCTTCCATACTACACACCTTTGACTGGGAATGCTTCTATTTTTTTTTTGGCACCTAAAGGGCTATTTTTTTTGGGGGGTGGGGGGTGGGGGTTGCTCCATTCCAAGGTCAGGGTATATCACAAGTTCATTGAGCGCAAGACCTTTTAGTTGAACACAATTTGATCTTGCTAATTACGAGTTGTACTTAGTTAGTCTTTTACATATGATATGGGGAATGTTGACCTCCTTACTCCACACCCTTGACAGAAAATGTTACCAACAAGGAGGATTTTCTTTGTTTGCCTTCTCAGGCATGTATTGGGTTTGAAGCTTAAGCATGTGTAGGCACCAACATGAGAATTGAGGATTCATTCCCTCATATTTTTTAGGGGTTGGGGTATTTTCTCTAATATTTTGTTAGTTTATTAAGTTTTCCTTTTACCTTTTTCTCCATGATTATCCATTAAAAGCTATCAGCTTATGTGCATAAGATACAAATTGAATTCATGGTTTATAAGTCAACCTTTTTCCTGAGCATACTATTGCTGCAAATTCTTCTTCTCATCAATATCATTGTCAGGGGTCCTAGTCTTGCTCTACCTTGAGCTAATTGTCTTTTAAGAATGGGTTTTGGAAAGGTTTAATACCCTTTTCATCCTTATAGATATAGATGATAGAGACTAAAAAGGAACAAAAATGGTATATATAAGGACTAAAATGGAATGTTTTTAACTGTAAGGACTGAAAGGTAAAGTTTGTAAAACTATAGGGACTAAAAGGAAACAAAAACAGTATGTATAAAGACTAATAGGAAATATTTTTAATTACAGAGACGAAAAGGTAATGTTCATGAAATTATATGACAAAAAGGGTAATTAAACAGCTTTGGAAATGTTCAGTTATCATAACTCTTGTATAGAGTTCTGCGTACTACTATCTTCATAATATTTTCCTGAGCTTTTTAATATTTCTCCTTTATTTGTTTTCTCATCTTTGCCCTGTATGATCTAATTAATATTAGCACTCGTTATGTATCTAATCTAAAACCATGGCCCTTTTGGCACATGCTTGACATTTCCCATTTTTTTTTTTGTCTCAATTAAAAAAAATCAGCTGGGGGTAGTATCTTTGTCGAGCTTATTTAACCAATCATCCCACCTTGTCACATCCTTTATGATCCTTCCAAGTTATTGCTTGTCACTACCCTCCTTCATTCTGGAAGTGTAACATACATATGTATTACAAGTGCAGGATGTTGTTACTGAAAGAGTCCTTTCTAATGGGGCCAAAGGAGAGTTTTCATTGATTTCATTTTTTAACTAGGAATTAATTTATCAGTAACTATTTCTATAAATTCTCATTCAATTCTGTTAGGTATCTCTCAGATCATGGCTTAACACTCCTTGTTTTCCATTGAAAATTCTCTCATTTGTATTTTATATGGACGACAATGGTACACCAGACATCTTTATTTGATCTTATTTTCTGTTTGCATGGTACTGTGAGAGTCATTTGCATTTATTTTGATTCCAAAATATTGCACATATGTCCCATCTTATTTTTTTTTTTTAAATTTGATATTGGACCTAAGGATTTGAATAATAAAAAATAACAGAAGTTGAGGATAGCTAAATTGTTGTGGCATTTGTTAAATATTTTCACCAAAAAGTATGTAAAGAGCCTATGCACTCTTAAAAGTCAAACACTATTTGAATTTTTTATGGCCAATGGTGGGTTCCTGGAATGTCAATGTGCACACAAGGTTCTAACTTCCAATTCTTTATTTCTTCCAAATTGCTGCAATTTGGGAACAGACCAGAGCATGACTTGGGAGAATTAGGCTGAATGTAACATGGAGAGAGCTGTCTGTTTTCGTTTACTTTGTCATGTCTCCAAACTTCATCAGGAAGGCCCACTATTTCTACTTTTTGCGTCAGGTTAACGTAAGCACTTGTGAGGCAGAAGAACAAGTCTTTCACAGTCACAGGCATTACCAATATTATTTGTCAGTTATGTTTTTTTGTTTCAATGATGCTGAGATTTGGTAGAATGGAATGGTACACAATGTTCCCTGTCTTCATAAAAGTGATATCTTCCAAACCCTATTTAAGGGGTATGCAGCTATATGCAACTAGGTACTACGGTTGTAACATTTTAGGAAACATCATTGTTGGCCAGAATACCTTCCTATCTTTCTAAATCTCATTAGGAGTTTTGTTCGGAGCTCTTCCTTACTGGTGCATAGTATATGTTGGGAAGCTGTGTAATTTTCCTCCCTTGCACCTGCCCTTTTTCTGATATTCTTCTGACACTTTGACAAGACTACCCCTTGGCTTAAACATCCATTGCAGCATTCATAGGATTTATGTCATCCATCAGTCTGAAATGTCATAATGTAAATGGTGATTGGGGGTATCTGTATTTAGTGTTGCAACTTATTATGTCCCCAGACTTGTGTTAAAATTTGTCTAAATCCACGATATGAACTTAAGCTGTTGGGATTCTACACAAATCTGAGTTTGTGAAGGTAAATTGCGGTACATGTATGTATTAGTAGCTCCTTTTTTTTAATTAAATTATATATCAATTATTAACGAAGGCTGTATAACCTTGGTTGGTCTGATAATCACATGATGCATGTGATGGAATGCTTTACTGGTTTTTGATCTCACAGCCCCACCTGCAGCATGGAAAATTCCTTGGCTGCATTCATATATACTAATTTAAAATCTTAACACGACCTTTCTAGAATAAATAATAATTTATTGTTTGTTAAGTCAATAAATTGTTCAGTCAGTCTGGAACTTCCTTTTTCATTACTTGCAAAAAAAAAGGATTATAAGAATTGTTCAGTTCTTTGGAACCTGAAGTTGGAAACAGAAAATAACCAAAACTTATTGTGTGCATGTGTGTATGCACTTGGACATTATGCATATACATATTTTTAGTGGAATCATTTTGATACTGTTATAATTTCAACATACTAACATGGAGAATTTCACAGGTTGACTCTGTTTCTTGCTACTGTAAAGTAGATTCAGGCCTGAAAACAGTTGCTGGGGCAAGGAAATTTGTTCCAGGATCAAAGTTATGTATCCAACCTGACATAAACCCGAATGCACACAGGAGCAAAAACTCACGTAGAGAGAGAACCAGAGTTCAGCCTCCTCTCCTGCCTGGTCTTCCCGATGATCTTGCCATTGCTTGTTTGATTCGCGTGCCTCGGGTTGAGCATAGTAAACTGCGTTTGGTTTGCAAGAGATGGTATCGCCTCCTGTCTGGAAATTTCTTCTATTCACTCAGGAGAAGTCTTGGAATGGCAGAAGAATGGGTTTATGTCATCAAAAGAGACCGCGATGGAAGAATTTCATTGCATGCTTTTGACCCCATCTACCAACTATGGCAATCCCTTCCACCCGTTCCTGGGGAGTATTCTGAAGCATTGGGATTTGGCTGTGCTGTTCTTAGTGGTTGCCACCTGTACTTATTCGGCGGAAGAGATCCACTAAAGGGATCCATGAGACGTGTTATTTTCTACAATGCACGAACTAATAAGTGGCATAGAGCACCAGATATGCTGCGTAAACGCCATCTGTTTGGTTCTTGTGTAATAAATAATTGTCTCTATGTTGCTGGAGGGGAATGTGAAGGAATTCAAAGAACTCTTCGATCTGCTGAAGTCTACGACCCCAACAGGAACAGGTGGAGCTTTATCTCAGAGATGACCACAGCCATGGTGCCCTTTATTGGTGTTGTTCATAATGGAACATGGTTTTTGAAGGGACTCGGATCAAACCGCAACGTCATATGTGAATCCTATTCACAGGAAACTGATAGCTGGAGCCCAGTGACCAACGGAATGGTCAATGGTTGGCGTAATCCTAGTATCTCACTGAATGGTCAACTCTATGCACTTGATTGCCAGGATGGGTGCAAGCTCAAAGTATATGACAGAGCAACAGATTCGTGGAAGAAGTTTATTGATAGCAAGCTCCATTTAGGTAGTTCGCGCGCACTTGACGCCGCTGCTCTTGTTCCTCTTAATGGAAAGCTTTGCATTATCCGCAACAACATGAGCATCAGTCTAGTTGACGTTTCGAGTCCAAATAGACGAGTGGAAAACAATCCTCATCTTTGGGAAAACATTGCTGGAAAAGAAGGTCATGTGAGGTCTTTAGTTAGAAATTTATGGTCGACTATAGCAGGGCGTGGTGGTTTGAAGAGTCATATTGTTCACTGTCAGGTTCTTCAAGCCTGAGATCAAAACTCCTCTGATAATCTTGGCTATACAGTTAGGGAAATTGTTGGTTTTTGGAAAATCAAAAATTGAAACAGGTATATGCACTTTCCTGTGTGGGAAATAGTTTGTGCTTCATTGTAAAGATGAGGCTAATTGTTGATTTTGGCAATAGAATGAGGTCATTCCTTTACAATCATGAATAGGGAGCAGATATTGTAAATGTTGTTTCACTCTAAGGCAGTGCCTTTTCCTTTCTTTACAATATATTAGGTTTGTAAGACATGCATTTCGGATGTATATGATTTATTAGAAAACATCAAAAAAACATTTGTATCTCTGGTAAAGTTGATTATTTATTTAGGTAAGCAGGAAGAAGAGCATGTCGAATCCCATGTTGTGGCTAAAGCAGTTCCAATGCATGGTTTTGACAGTTGGTTGCTTGTGATCCAAGACTAATAGAGTCGATCGGATAAATTTTTTCACAAATTCTTGTAGAAAAGAAATAAGATGTTTTTTAAAAGTTAAAATTTGTCTATGTAATAGTTTAAGTTGTAGAATTTTTTAAAATTAACTTTTTCAAAGTATGTTTTGTAGTTTCTATGTAAGTTGATTTTGATTCAAGGAGAAGTTTTTTTTTTCTTCTTTTCTTTTCTTAACTAAAAGTGCTTGTAGATTTTTTTTTTCTTTATTTAAATGCGTTTATAGAAAATTTTATTAAAAAAACTCATAATAAGCTTGGATAAAATGTTTTCAGAAGCTAGTGTCGCTGTCAAATATAGAATCTCAATACCAATGCAAATTAGGTAAGCAAATGTCCCACAATATGAAATATTACGGTTTTGAATTTCTCATTAGGAGAGGTGTTAGTATTTTGGGTTTGACTGTATTTTGAACAAAATTGTTTCTCATGACACAAATTTATAAAAAGTAAACAAAAAAAAAATGCTTGATGCAAAACTAGTCTTGTATTCCTTGAATGTTTGCTGACATCGAAAGCAATACAAAACAAAATATTAAAAGGAACTGTGAACTTTGTGAACTAATAAAGATTTTTTCATAAATCTCAAAAATATATCTATCCCTGTTGTATTATTATTCTCAATTTTTTAAAAAAAAAAAAAAACACACTTTTTTGATGCGTGTAAAGTAAAAATCCCACTATTATTTAGCCATTGCAGTACTTCCATTCATGCACCTCTGTTGATCATATCCTGAAACCGTTTAAACGATTTTTCTCTCTCAATCTTCAACTGTTTGCGGAAGTTGCTGATGAATGCATCAGCCATTTTGTTGATGTCTTCTTTCTCATTCTCCATAACCATTTGTCTGCTCATCAATAACCTCTTACTGTCTGAACTTTCATTGCTGATCCTCTTGCTTGTGCCACTGCCAAATAACTCATTATTTCCACGATCCATTATAGAGGACAAGGTAAGACTCTATCAAATCTCAGAGAGAGAAAGATTGTGTTGTAGAATGGTTTCTTGGTTCCCAAAAGATCACTATTTATACTTGCAAACTCAGCATGTGTTAAGCATGGGCAGAAGCTATAGAAAAAACATAGAAAGTGTTGAGACTTGAAGAGAATGTTTTTATGTTTGTCTTTATGTTAAAAGAAAACTTGGCACCTATTTAATATTAGACAACTTGCCGAGGCATCATACTTTTTGAGCTATTGTTAATTCAGGTAAACTTCACTTCAAATAAAATATTTCAATGGCCACATTGTTAATTACGTTAGCTCTTCTAAAAGTTAAAATTGATCATTAATTTGTTGTTTAGATAGATTATTGACGTGTTTAAATGGGTAGCCAGAATTGACCATTGGTCAATATGTAACGAGCAAGAATATTATTAAATATTAATATGTTATTGGTTCAAGTTAATCAAACTCGAATATTTTAATTTTATATTTATAAAATAATTATATTAAAAATAGGTAGTTAAATTTTTCGAGAGAAACATCATTAATAAAATCAATTGATGTATATTTCACATTTATAACATAGTTAAAAAAAACAAATTACTATAGATTATATATAGTTAGTTATTTCTAAAGTTAAGTAGTCATATCGTTGAACCTAAATATTTTAATACCATATGTTATATTAGACACAAATTTATTTATTATTTATTAAAATTATACCTTAAAATAAAAGGAAATAATTTTTGTTGTCCAATTTGGTATTCAAGAAATATTTCCTAGGATTACATGACACGTCACGGACCAAGAATAAACCTTCCTTTAATTACCATTCAAGTTAAAAATTTCAAAGTTCTAAAGGTGAAGCAACACAGAAAGGAGGTTCATTTATAGAATGAAGCCTTTTTCTGATTCCTTTTATTCTTTCTATATTTCCTTCTTATTTATACTTTATATGTATGTTATCAAATTATATCGTATAGTATTATCATAGCCAGACTGACCATTTAATCTTTCTAGTAACAATTTTACATTCTTTTTAATTATAATAAGCTTAACATATTAAGTATTTTGCATGTTTAAAAGACACTATTGGAAAATGGAAGTTGATTTTCATACTAAAAGTATAGGTACATCATAAGATGATAATAAGAAATGATGTAACTATATGAAAGCTCACTACATTTATATGGTTCACTTATTATATAACGAAAAAATAAAATAATATACAATTAATCTACAATTATCATGTAACTAATATATAATTTCAAGCACACAATTATGTAAAGAGGGGGAAAATGTACTAGAATATTGTATATAAAACTATACACATCAAAGAGTAAATATTGTATACAAAATAGACCTTAACTATTGGTCAAGCATCTACACAAAACACTATTAGAGCAACAACTACCAAAAGAAAGTCGATCATCTCCTGCATGACCCTCCATCGCTATACAAGTCACCAACTAATCTTGGCCTACTTTTATATCAAGTATGATTACCACAGTCCAAACCACGAAAAAAACATAAGGTAAACTTGTGAAATAGAAACAACATATAAGTACAACATCAATGTCAACATGAATGACATAAACAACAACATCAACATCAACATGAATGACATAAACAACAACATCAACATCAACATGAATGACATAAACAACAACATCAACATCAACATACAACTTACAACATAAAATAACTTAACAACTTCATCTCAACCATATAATCATAACACAACAATATGCAACTAATGCGTTGTCACACATGTCAACTAAGTAGATCTCCTACAATAGGGGTGATCAGTTTAAGTGACTAGACCCACTTGAATCATAATGTTTGACCTATCGCAATTAGGTCAAGTATAGACAACTTCAAATCTCATAGAGATCCTGTTTATCAACTTAATTTGATTTATCAAGGAGGTCTAGTACTACTATTAGGATAGAACAATTTGGATATGAGTTTACCACAATATTAGTTTGCAACACTAAGTCACCTATGAGATTAACCTATTGCCTACTCTCTAAGTACTATGTTTCTCCAATACTTGGTTAGGAACTAAGTCCTCGATCTTGTACTTTATTTGATTGGTTGTTTTATATATGTACGTCTAGACCTTGCTCACACATGGATACTATATAAAACCTAGAGGAGAAAACTTAAAATTAAATAACTACTCATTGAAGCCAACTTACTTAATGAAGAGTTTCAAATGGGCTTTTGGAACACTGCAACGTATATCCACACAATGAGATATTATAACTCTAAAACAACCTTACTTTCCTCTAATTTTTATGTATCATAGCTAAGACGTGTATTTGAAACCCATGCCTACAACTTTAAAAACATAAGCAACTTTAGCAACATAAACTTATACAACTTTATCATTTACCAACTTGCAACTTTATAACCTAATCATCAACATACAACATATAAACTTACAACATATAGATTCATCATCATCCACGCAACTTACATCCTCACCATTCAACTATAAAACATTCTAATTTTTTTTTATCATACAACTTAAGCTCGACGTCACTTAAAGGATGCTCGATTCCATATAACAAACACATATCAATACTATTAATAAATATAATATTATTTTTAGTAATTGCTTTTGGCATTTACTTTTATGCAAACAGATTTTCTCTTATTTTCATTTTGTAATTTTTTTATTTTAATTTTTTATTATAAATAACTGTTTTACTTTTACAATTGTCCAAAATTGCTTAACTATTCAATTATTAACTGTTTATTCATATTCAACTTCAACTATTTTTATCCTTTATTTTATTTTTGTTTTTAAATAAATATACAAGACGTGTAATGTCTCTTTTATGATAGTATAAATAAGATAAATAATATCTACAAATACATAAATGAATTGATAGGTGATTGTTCTAACTTAACTAGAAATTTTGAATTTGAGTTTTAAATATGTAGTTATATTTAATTAATAATAATAATAATAGTAATAATAATAGTAAGAAAAGAGGGAAAAGAAGTGCAATAAAATTAACGAATGATGTAATACAGAATAAAAAAATATTTTATAAGTTATTGTAAACATTTTTCGTCATGTAAATAAAAGAGATAAATACATGTGGCGATTTTAGTGTTACGTGAAAGTTTACCATTATTAAAATTAAATGAGTAAAATATTTTACAAGCAGAGAGAACCTATTTTCATAATTTCTACCTTTTAAAGGAACTAATCTTTATTTTTTCACTGAATGATAATCTTAGTGCATGTAAATTTGTCTTGCAAGCGCACCACACAAACTAATTTAATAAATTGTGAATTTGTTACGCAAAAAAGCACCACATGCATAATATAACCTTCGTTTATGTGACCTAAGAAAAAAGAGCCCTCAAAATCAGACCAATCAATTTTTTTTATTTTATATTTTAACAAATATTTAAAATCAATAATTTTTGTCTTTATACTTTAAAAAATATCCATTCTTTACTTGTAAAATTATACACCCTTGATAAGGAAGAAAAAAGAAAAAGAAAAAGGTGAATTAGGAACATTTACGTATGAGTTTGTCCATCATTGTCATTCCAACCAAATAAAAAAGGCCGTCAACGTCATTCATCATCAATCGTAGTCATATGGAATTGGCGTAAAGAGACTTCAACTACTTACTTTTGCGATTATGAAACTGCAAAACTTGTTCAGTTATCTAAATTCAGTAAAGGTGATGATGGATTTCGTCTTCTTCAGTAATATCTCTCTTGTGATGCGAGTATTCTTCATAGAAAAACATAATTAAAAAAAAACTATTATAATGATTGGTTAAGTAATATAATTAAAAATACAAGTTAAATTTACTATGAATAAGTACCTTTATTTTTATCAATAAACAATGATAATAATTAAATTTGAATTAACCTAAATTTCCATCTGGTGTAAAAGTATGACAACTACTTAAAGATTCTCTCCATTAAAAATTTTAAATTTAATATAAAGATTTCTCCTTCATCCATTGTCTTAAATATCAAGTTATAAAGATTAACATAAAGATTTATCCCATTTTTCTTAATTTAATTTCTTGATTCTTTTAAATAGTCGTCCACTAAATTATCTCTTTTTTATTTTTAAAAAAATAATAGAGACAAGAATCGAGTATCTCTTTTTCTGTAGTCTTTATCTATATTTATATTAATAATAAAAGAAATAACTTTAATTTACTCTTAATAATTACTCATAATTTTTAATAATTACACTTGAGAGAGATATGTTATTTTCTTTTTAACACAGCCATGTCATTATATTAACGTGCCACTATTCATCTCACTAAAGGTGTTACTAATGGAATGTAATGGAGGGATCAACTTGATTGACAAACCAAGTTGAAGGCACCTTACACTCTAGAGATAAAAGTGGTGGTAAATTTCTTTTGCATTTGTTATTGCAAATTTTTACTTCATTTTTCTCACCCTTTATAAATAAGAGGCACCCAACTAATAAAAACATTTATAAATTTTTATTTTATTTTTACTCTGCGTAAATTAATTAAAACATAGCTTTTTAAAAAAATATCACTTATTGTTTATGTAAATGAAACTTTATTATATTCAAAACTCCAAGAAAAAGTCATTTTGAAAGTTGCTGACTCTCTAGTTGTTGCTAAAGCCACGCGTCCCACGAGTTCCGATATTATAAAAGATTTCTATAAGAAAAAACTTTAAAGTCAACTATTAATTTCATTGTTAATATATTATTCTCTCACCTAAATAATTTTTAAATATTAAAAATATTGTTAAGAAATCCTTCGAGTATGGGAAACCGATTATTTTCTGAATGTTGATAACATATAATCTAGGAATGAAACAGATGGGTATTCAATATTTGAGAGATTGCTTACATAATTTTATTGCTTTAGGAATTACCATTAAAAAAAGGAATAATTTGAGAACCAAATTAGTAATTTATACAAAAAATTTATCATTAATGAAATATGACTTCCTAAACTAGAAAGTACCTAACGAGCTGCGAAAATTATATAAATCACCAAAATAGTAGTCATATCTTCATCAATTCAATATGTAGGAAATAAATTACATAAATGAGTTTAAAACTATAATATAATTTAAAATTTTAAGACATTAGATAAATGAGTCTTTCTCACTTATATATTATCCAAAATGCTAAATTCTAACTAATGTGAGACTTCACTTCACAGTTGAACTTCAATACTTTTTTTCACGTGTAAATCCCTTTCATATGATTACGTTTTCTCTCAAGTGGAAGTCTTTTTTTGTCAACAAGTATTTAATAGTGGCTTACTTGCACCATCATTGTACATTGACGACACACGTCCTTCACATCTCTAAGAGACTTTTAATACAAGAAATAATCTCACTTTTGATTTCATGTCATTTCCATTCAAAATTCTACTCTTAGATCCATTCACTACCAATTTTATTAGCTAATACTCGTTTGAGTCGGTCGCCAATCATTTAGTCAAACCATTGACTTTGAATTACAACATAATCTAAAATTTTAAAATACGAAATAAATAATTTTTTATTTATATATTATTTAATATGTCAAACTCTAATCAATCTATTGAACTTCATAAGTTAGTGGATAGTGGATGTATTTATCAATCATTGCAACAATGCTTAAAATCAACCAAAATAGCTTTTTCCAAAGTTGAGGGAGACGTGTGAAATAGGACTAGCTCATTCATTCAAGACCAAAAAAATGAAACCAACATTGACGGGATTAATTCGCTTAATTTGAGGGATAAATTAACGTGATAAAAAGCATACAAGAAAAATAAAGTGCGAGAACATATTTTAATTGGGAAATGAGAAATGAGTATTAGAAACAAACAGGCGAGAAAAAAAGAAAAGGAAGAGAGTTGAAATATAGAGATCAGAGAGGAAGCAATGGAGTGCGGGAGCATCCAGGTACGTCCTGGAAATCGGCGGCAGGTAGAGTCTGCGAGAGAGCCCCGACGAAGAACTGGAGCATGCCGGAATCCTGATGGAGCGTAATTCCCGTAACGGGGAGCCAGAGGAAGAGCTTCTGGGCCTGTATGCCTGACACGTGTGAGACGGAGCCGTAGGTGAGGGTGCCCTTGATTAGGGTGTGGTAGTAGACCAATTGGTCCTCCCAGTAGACGTAGCAAGGGTCCTGGAGTTGGACGGTGAAGGCGCCATCGGAGGAGAGGGTGTAGGAGACGGCGTTGTTGGGAAGGAGACCCTTGGGAAAACCGTACTCAGGAAGAACGTCGTGGATGTCTCTGCCTGACACCCAATCTCCATGGAAAAGGATTAGGATTACAAGACTTTTCAAGAAGATTAGGCTGCGTGGGGACATCGCGTTTCCACTTCTTGGGATTTCTTCTACAACTTCTTCCTCATCCACTCTATTTAACACCTTTTTTTTTTTTTTTAAGATAAAACATTAATTTGGTCCCTTATAATAATTTTTTACTCTACGTGTATTTTAAAAATTAATTCAAAATTCATGTCGTATTAGATACGCGTCCAGAACGGTAGATAAGGGATAATATTTCATGACTATCAAATAAGGAGTCAATGATATGTTGAAAATTCACAAATCAAGTATCACTATCTACTTAGTGGTTAGTCGAATAATGTCTCAATTTAACCATGACTTTACTTGTAAAATTAATGGTGTGTTTGAATGAGAAATTTTACAAATTCAAGGAATTTAAAATTCTTGGTATTTACATTACTTTGATTTCAACTTCTATCATTCTTAAAATATTTTGTTTGGATAAGTCAATTCAAATTTCTTAAATTTTAAATTGTTAAGTTGGATATGGTAATTTGCTTCCACCACGATAAAATTGATTTTAAAAATACATTTCTATGTTGACATTTTCAAATTAAATTTTTTAAAAATAAATAATAGCTAATTTTTAAATATTTAATAATTTTAAAAATTAATATTAGATAATATTTAATAATTTTAAAAATATTTTTGAATATTCAATAATTAAAAGAATGAAGAGATAAGAAATAAAATAAAATATATAAGTGAAATAAAAAAAACAAATATGAGGAATTTCAAATTCTTACTTTTTTGGGAGAATTTGAAATTCTACTATTTTAAAGAATTTCACAAATACTTGAATTTTAAATTCCTTATAAAATCTCTATCCAAACAAAGTATTTCACCTCAAAGAATTTGAAATTCTTAAAATAAATGAATTACTTCATTTAAATTCCCCATCAAACACAATAAGGGTCAACAAAAGTCTGCTAGACGAATTTCACATCTACCAATAAAGGATTTCTTTGAATAGGTATGTTCACCAAAATTCTTCTATCTCTTTTAGATATATATTTGATGTAGTATCTCATATTTAGCAAAAAAAAAAAAAAAGATTTACACTTTTCTTAATCATGACAAAATAACTCTTCTATTTTATCTTTACAATTTAACAAAAAAAGTATACTTGCTTTATAAAAATGTCACCCAAATAAATTATTATATTCCAAATAATAAATATTTATCTTTATATAATTAAAATTCAAATAAATAATTTTTTTTATTCTTCTTGATATAAGATTGAAATACAAGCCAAACAATTATAGTCAAATTTAAATTAACGTTCTTGAGTTTCTCATAAACCAAAGTTAGAAACAATGTATTAAGGAAATGATGAAATTAAAATTATTAAAGTGTGATATATCATAATTAAATGATGTGTTGTTTGGTGAATGTTGTAAACCATGAGGTGTGTTTTTGGTTGGTTTACATGAAGGATAATAGTATAGATGTTCTTTCCTATATTAATATGTTTTTGAAAATCTAACTTGCCCTTATATATTTTTTATGTAGTATGAATTGCAATGATCATGATTTTTATGGGAGTAGGACAAAGTTAATTGGAGAGAACAAGTGGAGCTAATGTTAGGTCATGTGTTGACTGACAATGTAATCAATGACTACTTCTATAAATTGTATAGTTGTGCTTAATCAACATCTGTATGTCATATAATTTGCTCTTTTGGATTACTATATGTGTGTGTGTTTATATGCATGATATATGTATATTGTTTATCCTATTAGAGATAAGTATATAACCTTTAGTACGTTAGTATTTCTACTACTATTTGAGGATTCCACAAAGTAAAACAGTCATGATGGGTCATTACATGTAAACTTGAAGAAATTGATGAAAATTGTATACAATCTTATACAATTTGAGTCCTTATAACGTGTGTTAACTTTGTCTCTCTTTGATAACAGTTTAGCCTAGTTGTATTCTTCATTATTAAGATATAGGTATTATGTTTTTTTTTATATTTATTTAATTCGTAAAATCTAACATGAGACACTATGTTAGCTGGAATATTGTTAAAGTATAAATTTAGAGTATGCAGTTAGATGATATATCACCATTATTTATTACCATTAAATATATTTTAATAGTATAGTCTTTATATTTATAATTTTTGATCAAATTAACATTATTGCCATTGCATGAAAAATAAAACAAAAGTGCTATGAATCACAAATAAATAATCTCTCATCAAATTCATCCATCAAGTACTCCCTATCAATCTCACATGAATTCCACGCAACCAGCATAATCTTTTTCACCAATTTCATTTGATGTCCATGAAAAATGTGGATTTATTTAGATAATAGAAAATGTAATGTGAAACTAAAGTGTTGAAGGTTTTTGGTTGGAATTATGATTGTGTTTTGTTGCGTTAACAACAAAAATCGAAGACCATGTGGCTTAATGGAAAACATTACCCATTGGTGGGTTGTTGTCCAAACAACATCAGTAGTGCATGAAAAGGTTGCAGTAGAACCCATTGGCCTCAATGGTAAAAATTACCCACGTTGCATCTATGACAGAAGACCCTTCTCATGGGAGACAAACCTGGTACAATGAAATGAAACAATTAATATTTAATATTCTTATTTTGTTGGCAAAGGCTATTTCTATCATTACATTCTTTTATATATGTTTCATATAAAGCAATTTTTTTAAAAATATTAATTTATATTTAATTTTATTATAAAATAATCTGGATTGTAAAATGCTAATAAATTGATGTCTCAACTATGAGGCACTTGGTTAACTTCTTCATAATAAAAGTGTTCTAATTAATGAAGTTTGTTTTGATTTTAGTTATCTATAAATTTATTTTGGTTTTCATTTAAAAAAATATATAAAATTATTGTTTTTAGTCTCTATTATAACATGTTATAAAATTATATATATAATATTATGTTAATATGTCATATTTTTATTTTTATTTTATTTTTAAAATTGATGTTATTTATTTATCTTAAATAAAAGTTAAGATAAAAAAGTAATTTAGGTTTTAAAGAATTAAAAATGAAAAAATAGGAACCTTTTACATGCACTAAAAATAGAGATTTCAAATTTTAGAAGATGAAAAATGAATATTTTTTTATAACATCAAAATCAAAACTATTTTATATTAAAGAGACTAATAAGAACGTATTTTAGTTTTTTAGAAAATGTTTATTTACGATCTTTAAAACCTTATTTATTTGAAAAAACGTTATTACAATAAAAAAAATCTAATATTATAACATGACTAAAAAAATAAAAAAAATAAATATAAAAAATTAGTTTACTCCTACATAAATTAAGACACGAACTGAAGATAACTTATATACAAATCACATATTGTTAATTGTTATATAAATGCAACATTATTATATTCAAAAATCAAAACTCAAAGAAAAGTCATTTGAAACTCGAAAGCTGCTGAATATGTGATTGTTGCTGTCTCCTCGCGATCCACGAGTCCGGATACAATAAAAAATTATGGATTTAAAAATGGTTTAGTTTTTATAAGAGGAGTGATTTTTAATTTTGCTTCGCTAAATATTATTAATTTCCCCTAAACTTTGAAATAATTAATTTAAGTATCTTTAAAATGAGTATATTTTAATTTTATTCTTTATAAAATATATACTTTTTATTTTCATGTTTTAAAAATGTTCTTTTTAAAATGAAGAAATAACACTTATTTTAGATATTTTAAAATTTGGTTTAAGGTGTCATATGTTGATATAGTAAAACACACCAATAATATTATCTAAAATGATTATTTAACCTTTTGATCACTATACAAAGAGTTAATGAGTATCACATAATAATAAAAATAAAAATAATTAATTTTAAAGAAATAAAATAAAGAAAATACTAAACATTTGCGATTAATGTAAAACTTGTTAATATTTAGAACAACTTTATAATTTCATTTTAGTCTCTCATTTATTAAACTTTGGAATTTTTTTATACTAAAATTAATCCATTAAAATTTATGGATCAAGCATGCCAAGTCTTTGATATTTGGTTCCTTAAAATAAAAAAAAGTTAAAAATGCAATTTTAATGAGACATTTTCTATTAGAAACAATTATATTTGAGTTAGACGAAAGAAGAAAGTTGGTTTGCAAATAAATATTATATGAGTAATTAATTAATTAATTAATTAATTTGAAAAAAGAATAAAGAGTTTGAAAATATGGATAGGGTGGTTGGTGTATAAAGTTGAAAAAGCATTGTCATTTCCCAGAAGGAGACAAAACCCAGAGAAAGAGCGAGAGAGAATCGGTAGAGCGGTTGCATTTGCATCCATGGCAACAACAACCCCTAAGCGATCACACGCCGTTTCCCTCGCAATCTTGGCTCTCTTTTCCGCTCTCTGCGCGGCCAAAGAGAGCGTCTACGAGGTCCTCCCCAAGTACGGCCTCCCCAGTGGTCTGTTACCCAACACCGTCACCGACTACACGCTGGACGCCGATGGCCAATTCGTCGTCGTTTTGGAGAAGGCCTGCTACGTGCAGTTCGACTACTTGGTCTACTACGAGAGCAAGATCACCGGCAAGCTCAGCTATGGCTCCATCACCGACCTCAAGGGCATTCAGGTCCAGCGCCTCTTCATCTGGTTCAACGTCGACCAGATCAGGGTCGATTTGCCCCCCTCCGATAGCATCTACTTCCAGGTCGGCATCATCAACAAGAAACTCGACGTTGACCAGTTCAAGACCGTTCATCAGTGCCGCAAATCGCTCTCCTCTTCCCCTTGCCTTCCTCGTTCAATTCAGGTTTTCCTTTTAAACGCTCCTTTTTCTCTGCTTTCTTTTTTTCTATTTCAGCTTTCGCCTCTTTCAACACTGGGTTAGGTTTAATTAGAGTAGCCTTCAAATTCCATCTATTTACTCTGCTGTGATTTGTGTGATTTAGAGTATACAATCTCCCACAACAAGTTACGAACTCTCAAATTTTGAATATGCAGCTGTGTAAAATAATGAAAGAGAAAGCTTTGTTATCTATACTAGTTTTTGCGACGAGGGTATAGTTTACGCAAGAGTTCCTTTAATTGATACGACATTGAATAATGGTCCATTTGTTGCCCGTTTCCTTGGTTTTAAGCAGTTTCTAGTTACTAGTTAGATTATATGTATTACTGAAATGAAACTTCAATTATGATTGAAAAACAGTACCAACTATACTTATAACTCTATATGTTAAGTTTTATTCATTTCCTAGATGGGGTTCAATCTGGTGGCTCGTGTCTTGTAATCAGTAGTGGTCTGCGTCTGATGCAGGGTGTTATCTGGAATACATGCCAGGAATTGCACCTGTGCTAATGACTAACAGCTTGGATTTTGGCATGGTCATAAACACCCTTGATCATATCACCTAATGAGTTTTTTGTGTATGCAACGTGGTCTAAGCATGGGAGGGTTAGGATGTTTGGTACTTTTCGATAATCTTCTGCCTTTGTAAATGGACAAACAATTTCTCAAAACTAAACTTTTTCCAGGAATACTGGACTTGTTGGTATGGTGATATAACTTAAAATTATCTACAACATTTTTTACCTAAAGAAAATTACAATGAAAATTTAATAAAAATAAGCATTTAGAAAAGCTAATAATAGAATTTTTACAAGTTTGTTCATGTATAAACTAATTTTAGTTTATAGAAAAATTTATCTGCAATAAACCTTATGAGGGAGGCTAACTTGTATTTTCCTAGAAGTATTTTATTTTAGTATTTTTTTCTAATACAATCAGAGGCTAACTTGTATAAATCTTTTGCAATTTGCAGCTTCCTGCACCTGTCGAAGAAATTCCCATGCTTTTGACGGAGTAGAACACGTTTCGTACGAGTTGTTGTATGGCATAATGGAATAACATTTTAACCTGTTCTCCATTGCCTAGCTTATATCTGTCAAAGTGTCAAGACTCGAAAAACTGAGTCTGGTCGCGTCATATTATATCCTCTGGGGATCTTTATGAACAACATATTATGTACATATCTAAGTTGAGACATCTACTTCATGTGTGTTGCAGAACTTTTCTGTTTCTGGTAAGATTTAAACGTGCTTAATAATGAATGACAAAGTTGGGTCTTACTAAAACAAGTTTGCATGCTGCCCTTGCCACACCTTATCACCTAAGTACCCTCTTTTGTTTTCTACGTGATCTTTTTTCTGTGTACTCGGATGATAACTTTGCTGAGATACAAGGGATTGAATATAATTGACTAATTGTGGCGTGACTTTTTCGACTGCATGTTAAGCAGGACACTACGAGCTTGGTTAGAAAATAGAAACTGATTTTGTTTGGATAAAACTTTTGATAAATACTTCTAAGAGAAGAGAAAATAAGAAGAAAAGTAGAACAATTTTTTCTATAAGTTAAAATTATTTTATGTACAAGATAATTTGATGTTTTTTTCATGTGAATTCCAAAAATTTCTTTTTAATTTATGCATAAATTAGTTTTAGCAGCTTATTTCATTTTTTTCTTATTTTATTCCCTTGAAGTGTTATTGTGTCTTTCTTTTATATTTATATTTAAAAGAATTACATGTTTTTAGACTCATTTTGCCTCCCAAGTTAGAAGCTCGTTTAGGTGGTGCTAACTTCCCTGACTTGGTCCCTTTTCTAATGTTGAGCCACAGAATTATACTGAGCCTTGTTCTTGGATTTGGGGCATATGGCATTTTTCGTATCTTGTGAAGTGGCCTTTCTTCTCCATATGTTGGACTTAACTAATGTACACCAAGTTAGAAAGCTGGTTGATGATATATACACCTCCATTTTTTTATACATACACCCCTTTTTTAAAAAAATATATATTAAATTCCTAAATTATCCTTAATATTATTTGGAATAAAAAAATATTATTCTGGAAAGTATTTTTCAAAAGTTGATGATATATACACCTCATTTTTCCTATAAGTACACCTCCTTTTCAAAAAAAAAAATTAAAATTTTAAAGTATTCTTAAATTTTTGCTTTTTTTTTTTAATTTTACATTCACAACATTTAATTTAGTACTTTTTTTTTACAGATCTTTCTTCTTTTTTTTTTCAATTTTTACATGCACTCCATTATATTTCCTTCACCCCACCTATTTTGGTAGCATGTAAAAATTGAAAGAAAAAAAAAGTGTGTGAAAAAAAAAAGAAAAAAGTAGAAAATTGAAAGTTAAAGATATAAAATTAAAAAATATATATATAATATTTTATAAATTTTTTTAAAAAAATAAAGAAGGTGTACTTATAAAAAAAATAGGAGGTGTATATATCATGAGCCTTCCGAAAAGAACTTTCTGTCAGAATAATTACGGAAATTACTTTCCGGAATACTAAAATTACTATTTCGAAAATAACTTTTCGTCGAAATAATTATGGAAAACACTTTCTGTAACACTAGAATTACTATTGTAGAAAATTCTTTCCGGAATATTAACCGTGTGTGTATTTGTTACCATAATTCCGGAAAGAACTTTCCGCAATAGTAATTTTAGTATTACGGAAAGTACTTTCCAGAATTATTCCGACGGAAAGTTATTTCTGGAATAGTAATTTTAGTATTCCGGCGAAAAGTTCTTTTCGGAATAGTAATATTAATATTCCGGAAAGTACTTTCCATAATTATGTACAAATACACCTTCAAAAAAAAACTTTCCAGGATAATTTTTTTTTTATTCCAAATAATATTAAAGATAATTTAGGAATTTAATATATTTTTTAAAAAAAAGGGGTGTATGTATAAAAGAATGGAGGTGTATATATCATCAGCCTAGAAAGCTTGCTTCTTTTTCATTCGGGCATTCCTGGCCCAAACTCAATTGTTTGAAAGTGGCAGTTATGGTAACAAAAAAGTTTCCGACTTTTCAATATTACGACTGACAGATTTAAAGTGGTTACCATTGACCATAACTAATAGTCATGGGATTAATCTGAGGTGACATGATTATGGTATGTTTTCTATCAAAATTATAATCATATTGATGTTACAGAATTATTCTACTTTGATAGGGTACTGATTTATTATTTTTTATTGGATGCTTTCTATCAAGTATCAAGGATGCTTTCATGATATAACTGTGCTGCATAATGTTTATTTGTAGCAGTATCCATTTATACTGCTATAAAATAACTCAATTATTAATTTATACCTTTATCATTTCAATTGTGGATTAAGCTTATGATAATAATTTTCATTTGTTTTCAACTACTAAGGTTGCTTTTTAAATTTTTATTATAATATAAAATATTATTATTCCTAACTAATTTGCTCCATCCACTAGTTATAAATTAACTTGACGTAATATATTGTAAATATATTTTAATTATAGTTGTATTTTATTATTTTAATTTTACAGTTTAACTTCATGAATGTTAAAATTATTGTATTATGCCTACCAAGTCGAGTTCAGCCATTGATCGAGTTAGGTTTAGAAACATGTATTTTGTTTCACAAACACTCCTAAGTAATATTATTAAAAACGATAATATTGTATTTTTTTATATAATTATATTATAGGTGCTAAATATTTACCTGATTAACTAACTAATCTTCATAAAAAAAAATTGGTTGGTCATTTTAATAAATTTTTCTTTCTAATTATATATATATATATATATATATATATAATTTATAATGTTAAAACAATATATTGTAATCTGAACTCAATTTTACTTTATCTAAAGACTTGTTAATAAATTATAATGTTGCATTTAAGTTTTATCCTTTTAAATAAGCTGAAGTCATTAATAAAAAAAATAAAAAATTAATAGGCATTACGTTTTTTTTTAATTTTTTTTATTTATGATTTGTCTGTTTATTATATACTGACATGATTTCTCCTAATAAAAAAACATGATTTAATGCTTTACTAAAGAAGGAAAAGTCTACTTTAATGACATATACCTTTTCAAAATGAAGAATCACGGTCAATTAAAATATATTTATTAATTATTAAGAAAATGTCATATAATTATACAATTACAGTAATAATGTAATTTTATTTATTTGCAATTATTTAAAAAATTAATCTATGTTGACAAAAATCATGTTTACTTGGTGTAATAAGAACTGGTAAGTAATGAATTAACGTGATTCTCTTTAACATTATCTTTATTATTTTATTGTAAATTAATAATTTTGTGATTTTTTATTTCATTTAATAATTTTTCTCTCCTGATTTAATGACAGCACTTACTAAAGTTTGTAGTTTTCCCCTCATAATAATAATAATAAATTATTAGCAAAAAATTGTTAAAATAAGTGTCAGCGAGCATTTATTGTCATGTTATTACATTAGATTGTTCTAATAGAAAAAGAAAAGAAAAACTCTTAGCTATAAGCCTATAACTGCACATTGTATGAGCATCCTCATTAACAAATCCTAGATCCAAGGTTAATGGGGACAATTTTTTTAGAAAAACAAAAACTAATAATTATCATCATTAACAAAACATAAATGTGAAAAACATCATAAATAGGTTTAATATATAAAATTAAAAATGTAAAATATAATATTTTTAAACAAATACTAATAATTTAATAATTTAATTGAAGTGAGTGAATATACTTAACTATCCTCATTATAACTATTAGGAGAAATTCCAATAAAAATAACCTATCAAATTTTTTAATGGAGATTATCTATTAATCAAATCGATAAATATATCTTAATAGTAACAGTGTTAAATAAAAAAAACATACAATTTGATGGTATTAATGGAGCACTTAAAAAAAATAAACATGCAATTTGATGGTATTAATGGAGCACTTACAAAAACGTCCAACCAATGACATAATACCAAGTGTAAATAGGAGGCCCTAGTCATTGACTCAAAGATATTTAAAGCATCACATTATCTAGGTCAAGTAACGGGTCCCATTCCGTGGTTCCATAGTTGGAAAATTAAACACTCAGACAAAAGAGGATGGCTACATACTCAGGATAATAACTTCAGGAAAAAGACAATACATATCACCTATTATACAATGCACAACACTTGCACCCCAGAAATACATACACACAACACTAGTCAATCTTCAAACCACGAACAAAAACAAATGTGATATCAAAATAAAGGGTAACACCACATCTGCCACCAACCACCTCTTCCCCCACTCGCTACCACTCTTGTTGTTTGTTCCCTGTGATGTGGCGTTGTTACTAACTGCAGTTATTATTTTTTACAAGTTAGTAAAAGACTTATTAACTCTAGTTTTGCTATTGAATTTACACTATAGCGTAATTGGATGTCAAATTCTCATGCCCAATTTGTACAATTGAAGTTGGGACTTGGGAGTACCAAAATGGTACTACTATTAGTGGAATAAAGAGTTAATGAAAAATGAATGAATAACATTTACCACTAGGGGATGGGGTGGAATCAGTTTTGTTGGACAAGGCTTTCTGAAACCCCTCAAACACCTTAGCCTCCTTGGAGTTTGGTGCCAAATGCAAAAGATCTGAAACATGATGAAAATTAAAAATTGGGCATAAGGGTAACAAATTAAGGATTGTCATAAGATTAACTAATAAGGTGATTATGAAAATGCATAAGCTTACTTACCTATACACTGAGTTATGTTAGTGGGTGTGTGACAAACAGTTGGTAAGTTAAGAGCTAAGGTAACGTTGATCTTGATGCCAAGGTTGGGGTCATCACGATCGTTGATGAGGATGCACAAACATCTCTTGCTCTTGTCAATGACCACTTTGAGACCAGAGCAACAATCTGGGGTGGGGACTTTGGATTGACTAGTGGCATAGGGAAGACAACCTGCTAAACCGAGGAGTTTGTCGGTGCATTCTGCTTTGTCTTGGTTGATATCGGAGGTTGCAAAACCAAGGAAAAGGAGGAACATGGCTAAGGAGAGTGCTAGATTCCCTTTGGAACCCATTTGGAGATGCACAAAGAAAGAAGCACTCAAAAGGGAGAGAGAGAGAGAGAATGGGAGAAACAGTGTGGTGTGTGTGTACCTTAGTGGCGATTTTATTGCATGTAAGTATGTAGCTACATTTGTTTGCAACCGGGTTTTTTAATTCGTATTTATGCGCCTTTTTTTTTTTTTTTAATTTCAATAAATAAAAGTGAAAGCATTAATGGTACTTTTTCTTTTTCACTTTTCGTGAAATTATAACAATTATGGTAATAATAATGCTTGAAAAGTAGACGATCTTCTCATTTATAGTATGTTTAGAAGAAAAAAAAAATCTTTATAAGAAAAATAAGAAGAAAATAAATCGGATAGTATCGTAAGTTGAATTTACTTTATACATATTTTGTAAAGATTCATTCGTATTGATTCTTTTAAAAATTTTATTTTTTTAACTTATTAAAAAACTTATTTATAAATTAATTCTAATTTATAAATTTTTTTATTTTTATTCTAAAAATGTCTATAAAAAAATGTTTATTCAAACAAACTTTTACTAAGACTCAAAATTGAGATTTGACACGGAATTTGTCCTTATAATTTTATGAATTTTCATTTTTGTCTATAATTATTAAATAGTATAGCATGGCATGAAAATTTATCCGAATTATAAATAGGAAATAGTGGGTAGGTGTTGGAAAATAAAGATAAATTTATTGGGAAAAAGGTGAGTTATCCACTTGTCCGTAAAGTATTAATTTACATATACTCAAGGTTGACCCGTGGACGCGTTTTAGTCAATGCCTCCACACTTTTACAGTACACATGTAAATGAGTTTACCCACTCCAACAAGTCCTTCGTCAATTTATATATTTTGAAAATAAGCCTAAAGATATAGGATTCATAAGATCTTCATTTCTTGATGTGTATTATTATGCATCGAAAAGTATATTAATATTTCTTTTTACGAAAAATATAATTGACATTTCCTAAAGTAGTGCAGGTTCAATTTTGTTCAAGTTCCATGTACTTTGGATACGGTACCTAAATCAATACCATCGAATTGGAAATTTTAAAATCCAAACAAAACCTACCAAATTTGGATGCATATATACTTCTAACTATCGTAATTTACACAATTTATCTAAAATGATACTATTGTATATGGTTACATAAATAAATGGGTCAAAAATTTAATTTCAAGGCCCATGAGCTTAATCCACATGGCCCCGTGAACTCGTCGGCCTGTTTTACTTTTTATGTGGACTTTTTGACTTGTGGCCTCTTTTTTACTCAAATTTAGTACTAAATGGGATGAACTAACCCATCTTGACAATTATAGAGAAATATATAATAATGATCACACACCAAAAAACAGAACTACAAGACAAGCAATATCATTATGACATTGTTAGATATTCAGTGTGATGGAATTTTTGTCTGATATAATGTTATTAAAAATTACAGTAGAATTAAGAGTTTAACTTTTATATATTTTTCGTGTAAAAGTTTTACGAGAAATTATGATAGATATAATTTTTAAAATGGTTATTGTAAAATTTAATAACTTTTTAAGCATCATATTATAAATTTAAAGTATTTACCAATTCTGATAATGATTAATCTTTGTTGAAAAAATCTTACATATTACCTTTAGTGAAGTTTCCTATCACATTTTTTTTACATCACAAAGTTTGAACTCAATAGTTTTGATATATTGCAATTGAATTTTGTAATGATATGTCTTGATTTCTACACTTAATGATTTTATTACAAGCAATGGAAAAACATATACAATATATATATATATATATATATATATATATATATATATATATGTTTGTGTGTGTGTGTACAAAATTTATACCAACAACTAAAACACTATATAAGTATACATACATGTATATATAGTAATTCAAAAATTATAATATATAACTCTAAGTTGCTGGTCAAGCAACAACTAACAACTACTAGACTAACTACTCTGAAGTAGCCCTAAAGAATAGCATTGGCATCGCCAACATGGCTTCAAAAGAACTCTACTAAGAATCTATTTTTGCTCAACTTTCATATCAAGTATGATCATCATAATTTAACTATATTAAAAACATATAAGGATAAGCTAGTATTCAAAAGAATCAACATAAAAGTATAGAAGTAAATCCTATTATACTATCAGCACAATCAACTCAACATGCTTCAACATTTCATTAACTTACAACTTAACAACATAATTCAACTCATCAACCATATGACACAATATGTTCACAACACAACATACACACATCAACAATTCAATATTTTTAATCCAGCTAAATCAACAGCCAATTCAAATAAAATCCATAACACAACATGGTTTCTCGGATTTTGCCACTTAAACTAGGAAGTATAGTATTTCAATCAGCGTAGAATAACTTGGGTTTTAGTCTACCACGACATTAGCTAACATAACTAAACCACCTATAAGATTAGCTCGCCGACTACCTTCCAAATACTACACCCTTCCAGTACTTAGTTAGGAATTTTGGCCCTCGACTTTGTACTTTACTTTAATTTGGTCACTTTATTTATGTATCAACCTTTCCCACAAACGGATCAACAATGGTTGCTTATAGTCAGTATGCCTCAACTTGGCTCATATACCGCATCAACTAAAGTCTTGGAGGAGACATAACTATCCACTTCAAGGTTTAACTTCTCAAGAAGGGTTTTCAACAATTTGGGTTCTTAAAACACCACAACACAATATCCTCACAATGAGATATGCAACTTTATAAATAACTTCTCCTCTAGTCTTAGGTTGATTAACATTGTACAACTTTAATGCCAAAACATTCTCAACATAGTTACTTAATTGAATAATATATAGTTCAACTCAACTTTTAACCATTTAATCAACTTTATACAATATACTACACCTAGGTATAAAGATTAAACATCATGTATCAACATATGGCATATAACAGACTGTAATCACCATATAATGTGTAATAGATTCACCTAATTTATTCATGTTCACCATATCATTAATCAAACAATAGGAATTTGAAAAAATAAATTGCAATGGGCGCCATTAAGGAAGGGAACTCTGTAACACCCCAGTTTTCCAAAATGGTTACTATTATTATTATGATATTTGGTAGTTATCTTTTATTCCAAATGTAGCTAATTCCTACTCCATTTATGCTTAATTATAGGCTTTAGAAATATATGTATATTGTTGGTTGTAAACTTTCTTTTCAATAAAATCGTTTTCGCTGGGCTGACTGGCAAACCTCGGTGTTTAGGGCATAACTTGGGCTGTGATGGTCCAAATGATGCAAAATTGGTGTCAATGGAAATCTAAGAGAAAAGCGCACAACTTTTACAGAAATAGCCATTTGCAAAATCGGTCGTTTAGGAGGTCAAAATTGGAATTTGATTGATACAATTGTTTCTCGCTGGACTGATTGGCAAGCCTCGGTTTGTGGGGTATAACTTGGTCGGTGGTTGTTCAAATGATACAAACTTGGTGGCTATGGAAAGATAAGAGAAAATCCTACAAAGGAAATATTTTCAGATTTGGCTGTCTATAAGGTCCAAATCAGTAGCTAAAGTCGGTGAGGAAAAGAACATGGCACCAACTCCATTAATTCATCCCACCAACTTTAATAATTCATCTCACTAATTCATTCCACTTAGTTTTGTCTAAGATTTTTTTATTATTTTCCATTTTTTTAATGTGTCTTGAAGGCTATAAATAGCCCTTCACTTCTCCATTGCAAACCATCCCTCAATTCTCATTCTCTCTTCTCTTATACTCTCTTCTTCTCCTCTTCTTCTCTTTGAAGACCTAGAGGAATCCATAGGAGGTGGTTCTATCCTAGTAGAAGGAGCCTAGAGGAGGAAGCTCTTCTTTAGTTTCAGCGCTTGTCATCCAGGTAAGGGGGGGAGTGAGAAACCTCGCTCTGGGTGTGTGATTGTATGCTGGGTAGTGGGATTGGCCCCCAATCCTGTGTTTGTTATATGTCATATTGTTTGTATGTTCTAATTGCTTGGTTAATATACATGTATGAATAGAAACTATGTTGAGACTATGATTGTTAAGTTGTGAATATGATGTGATAATGTGAATGTGATGATATGATATGATGATAATATGATATGATGTGATGATGAAATATGATGATGTGAAATGACCAGGAGATAATATGAACTATGGTTGAGACATGAGATATGAAATGTGATAATATGTTAATGAGATATGAAATGACCATGGAAAGTGATAAAGTAATATGAGAATGCATAGAGTCTTGTTTGACATGCATCATATGCATACAATACTCCAGGTGTGCCGCTGAGGCCGCATACCCACGACTAACTAGGTGTACCTTTGGGTCACCCACGATATGATAACCAGGTGTACCTTTGGGTCACCCACGATATGATAACTAGGTGTACCTTTGGGTCACCCACGATATGATAACCAGGTGTACCTTAGGGTCACCCACGATGATATGAGAATCTTCCGTATGGCGCCACATGCATGCATTTGTGAGTCTAGTTAAGAAAACCAATGCATGATATATGTGCAAATATGAGATATTGTTATTTTACGTATGTATTGTTTGTGTTTGGCTATCTAGTATATATTCCTACACTGTGAGCCGAGTGAGATGTTTTCTCACTCCCTTTTTCTTGTGTTGTTTTTTTCTTTAACCGTTATACAGGTGATTATCAGCATGAGGCTGAGGATGTTGGTGGTGAAGCTTAGGCTTCTTTATGGGCTATGCTCTGATAGGACATGTGACATCGGGGTATAGATAAGATTAGATTAGGTTGTTAATGTTATTTTAAATTACTTTGAAAACTTTGAGATTTATTTCTTTGTAATTTCCGCTGATTATGTTTGTTACAAATGTGATACTCTGTAAACATGTTTGATTATTAAAGTTATATTATTTAAATTTATTGATTTATGATATGCGGGGTAGAGGGTGTTACATTTAGTGGTATCAGAGCAGGTCGATTCTATCGGCCGTGAGTTATGTTTTTAACATGTTTATTTGATAAATGAATTGATTGTGAGATCTATTATGTTGGTATGATGCTTGCCTATGTCTATTAATTGTATTATTTCTTTAGAATATGGCTGGTAGAAATGATCGTGCGATTGCTGATGCTCTCCAAGCATTAGCCCAAGCTATGAACAACAATAATATGAATGGAGTTGCTCCTAACTGGTTGGAGCAATTTCAGAGGAATAATCCACCCACTTTCAAAGGAGGTTATGACCCAGATGCCGCCATGAATTGGTTATCAGAGATCGAGAAAATCTTTAATGTTATGGATTGTCCCCTTACAGAGAGAGTGAAGCTAGCCACCTTCATGCTGACAGCTGATGCTTACTTTTGGTGGGAAGGAGCACTTCGGAGGATAATTGATGGAGGCGTGCACTTGAATTGGGAGAACTTTAAAAGAGTATTTCTTGAGAAATATTTTCCCGATGATGTGAGAAGTAGGAAGGAAATGGAATTCCTTGAACTCAAACAAGGAAATGATACTGTGGAAGCTTATGCTGCCAAATTTGATGCTTTGGTCCGCTACTGTACACACTACCATGGTGAGAATGGTGAAAGGGCCAAATGCATAAAGTTTGTAAATGGTCTGCGTCCTGAAGTGAAAACAGCAATTAACTATCAGGAGATATATCATTTTCCCATTCTGGTCAATAAGTGCAGCATTTATGATCGTGACAACCGTGCTCGTGCTGCTTTCTATAAAGGAGCTGGAGGTCCTACTCGTACAGTGAATCCTAGTACTTCTGGTAGGAGTAAGCCTTATTCCACTTCTACAAGATTTCAAGGGAGTATGTCTACTACTAATAGAAGTAAACCCTTTACTAAAGAACCCACTGTGAATACTATTGGAAGTGTTGGAGGATCTACTTTTTCAGGGAGGTGTGGGAAGTGTGGACGTGTTGGTCATAACAAGTCAGAATGTCGTGACAAGGAGATTACCTGTTTCAACTGTAGTGATAAAGGACATATTAGCACTCAATGTCCTGAACCACCAAGAACACGTGTCGTTGGATCAGGATCGCAAACCGAACGACCAAAGACTGTAGGAAGAGTATTTGCTCTTAGTGGTGTTGAAGCTGCTCAGTCAGAAAATTTGATACAAGGTACTTGTTTCATAGCTGAGACTCCTTTTGTTGTACTATTTGATTCTGGTGCAACTCATTCCTTTATTTCCATCTCTTGTGTCCAAAAACTGAAATTGCCTGTGTCTTTGTTAAATTTTGATTTAGTTGTTGAAACCCCTACTAATGGTTCAGTAACTACATCCCTAGTGTGTTTAAAATGCCCTTTGACAATTTCTGATAAACAGTTTCTAGTTGACTTAATCTGTCTGCCTCTTAGTCAATTAGATGTAATCCTTGGTATGGATTGGCTATCTTCTCACCATGTTCTTTTAAATTGCTTTGATAAATCCATTTCATTTGGTGAATGTAAGAGTACGGAATTTCTTAGTGCTTCTAACATTAAAACTTGTTTAAAGGAAAATGAAAGGGTATACATGATCTTATCTTCATTAACAGTTGAGACTGAGAGTAAGCTAGATGAGATTCCCTTAGTGAGAGAATTTCCAGAAGTATTTCCTAAGGATGTGTCTAGTTTACCACCTGAGAGAGAGATTGAGTTCAGTATAGACTTAGTGCCAGGTACCGCACCCATATCTATAGCACCATATAGGATGTCTCCTAAAGAGTTAGTTGAGCTTAAGAAACAGATAGAGGAACTACAAGAGAAACAATTCATTAGGCCTAGTGTTTCACCTTGGGGAGCGCCTGTTCTATTGGTCAAGAAGAAAGATGGGAGCATGAGATTGTGCATAGATTATAGACAATTGAATAAGGTAACCATTAAGAATAAGTATCCATTGCCTAGAATAGATGACCTTATGGACCAGCTAGTTGGGGCTTGTGTGTTTAGTAAGATAGATTTGAGATCAGGTTATCACCAAATCCGAGTGAAATCCGAGGATATCCCAAAGACTGCTTTTAGGACCCGCTATGGGCACTATGAGTATTTAGTGATGCCTTTTGGTGTGACTAATGCACCTAGTGTTTTCATGGACTACATGAATAGGATCTTTCACCCTTACTTGGATAGATTTGTAGTGGTCTTCATAGATGATATTCTAGTATATTCTAAGAATAGGGAGGAGCATGCTGAGCATCTTAGGATCGTTCTTCAAACCCTTAAGGAGAAACAGTTGTATGCTAAATTGGCAAAATGTGAATTTTGGTTGGAGAGTGTAAATTTTTTAGGACATGTGATATCCAAGGATGGGATAGCTGTAGATCCTTCTAAGGTAGAGGCGGTTCTTGAATGGAAAACACCTAAGTCAGTTTTTGAGATTAGGAGTTTTCTAGGACTAGCTGGGTATTATAGGAGATTTATAGAGGGTTTTTCTAAATTAGCTTTACCTTTGACCAAATTGACTAGGAAAAACCAACCTTTTGTGTGGGACTCTAAGTGTGAAGAGAGTTTTCAAGAACTTAAGAAAAGACTAACTAGTGCCCCTGTGTTAGTATTACCTGACCCTAGCAAGACTTTTGAGGTATTTTGTGATGCTTCCAAATCAGGTTTAGGTGGAGTACTTATGCAGGAAAGAAGGGTAGTAGCCTATGCATCTAGACAACTTAAAACCCATGAACAGAACTATCCTACTCATGACCTTGAGTTAGCTGCTATAGTTTTTGTACTTAAGTTGTGGAGGCACTACTTGTTTGGCTCTAGATTTGAGGTGTTTAGTGATCATAAAAGCCTTAAGTACTTGTTTGACCAAAAAGAATTAAATATGAGACAGAGAAGATGGTTAGAGTTTCTTAAGGACTATGACTTTCAGTTGAACTATCACCCCGGCAAAGCTAATGTGGTAGCTGACGCTTTGAGTAGGAAATCCTTGAGAATTTCTTCTTTAATGATGAGGGAATTGCACATGATTGAGGAATTTAGGGATATGAGTTTAGGGTGTGAGCTAACTCCTAAGAGTATTAGGTTGGGAACCTTGAAGGTGACTAATAACTTGATAGATGAAATTAGAAAAGGTCAGAAGGTAGATCCTTTCTTATTGAGTCAAGCTGAGAAGTTGAATCAAGGTGTGGAAAGTGAATTTAGAATTGGAATAGATGGAGTATTGAGATTTAGGGATAGGTTGTGTATTCCTGGTGTGCCTGAACTTAAGAGAACAATTCTTGAAGAAGGACATAGGAGTAGCCTTAGTATTCATCCTTGAGCCACTAAGATGTACCAAGACCTTAAGAAGATGTTTTGGTGGCCTAAGATGAAGAAGGAAGTGGAGGAATTTGTGTATGCCTGCCTAGTATGTCAAAAAGCTAAGGTAGAACACCAAAAACCTTCAGGTTTGATGCAACCTTTGGATGTGCCTGTATGGAAATGGGATAGCATCTCTATAGATTTCATAGTTGGATTACCTAAAACTACGAAAAACCTAGATGCTATATGGGTCATTGTAGATAGATTGACTAAGTCTGCCCATTTTATTCCCATTAACATTAGATACTCTTTGGAGAGACTAACCAAGTTGTACATAAGTGAGATTGTGAGATTGCATGGGGTTCCTACTAGTATAGTTTCTGACAGAGATCCTAGGTTTACTTCTAGATTTTGGGACAGTTTACATGAGGCTCTAGGTACTAAGCTTAGATTGAGTTCAGCCTACCATCCCCAAACAGATGGCCAAACCGAAAGAACTATTCAATCTTTGGAAGACTTGTTGAGAGCTTGCATCTTAGAACATGGGGGTAGTTGGGATAGTTTCCTACCTTTGATAGAATTTACCTACAACAATAGCTACCATTCCAGTATTGGGATGGCACCCTATGAAGCTCTATATGTAACGACCCGGCTGGTCACTACACACGGTATAGCACACTAAAACACCAGACAGATAGAACAAGTATATAAATATAGGATCTAGAATATATAAATATACAAGATTCCAGTCTGACTAGAGTTAAAGTGTACCAAGGAAAATTACAACCAAATGCTACTATCCCAAGTAGCTACAAGCAAAATATCCACACAAGCAAATTAGCTCCAAAGTCCGCCGGAGACTCATCCCAAGAAGCCCACCTATTCCTGCTCTGCTCCCATACATAGTATGATCATCGCAGTTCCAACCACATGGAAAACATGCAAGGGTAAGCTAGTATTCTTTTAAAAAAAAATCATACTAGCAAAGGATTAGCAATGTAAATAAATTCATCGTTATAATTATCAACACATCTACACAGCTTATATTGCTCAACAACATCAGCACCATAATGCGGTTATATCAACACTGCTTAGTAGCAGCAACAGCACCACTCTAGTGGCTATAACGGCACCGACTTAGCGGCAACAACAACACCACTCTAGTGGCTATAACAACACCGACTTAGCGGCAACAACAGCACCACTCTAGTGGCTATAACAACACCGACTTAGCGGCAACAACAGCACCACTCTAGTGGCTATAACAACACCGACTTAGCGGCAACAACAGCACCATAATAGTGGCTAACAGCACCGACATAGCGGCTATAACAGCAGCAACAACACCACCTCAAGTGGGTATAATCAGCATACAGCTCAGCATTATATAGTACAATACTGTTAAAAATCAACATATAATTCAGCTCGACTCAACAACAAAATTTTGACACAGTTCAAAAATATTCATTTATTATTAATCATCAAACAATTAATAATTTCAAAAACTAACTTCCCTTACTTGGATAATCCTGAACCGAAATTTGAGCAGAACCTCCTCCTCTTTCTCCTCTTTTCTTTATTCTGACAGAACCACCTCTACCGGATTCCTCTTCCTCTTTCTCCCCCTTTCCTTTCCTCCCTCTTTCTCTAAGGATTTTCTCTTCCCAAGGTATGAATTTTCGTAACTCCCCAAGCCCCTATTTATAGCAATTCTGGCTCCTCTACCCGGTACGGCCGTTCCAAAAAGCGGAACGCCCGTTCTGGGCTCGAAAAAGCTACGCAAATTTTTGAACTGGAACGGCCCGTTCCAAATACGGAACGGCCCGTTCCCAATTTCCAGCAGAACGGCCCGTACTCCTTTTGAAACGGCCTGTTCTCCCTTTAGAACGGCCCGTTTCACAATCAGAACGGCCCGTTCTCCTTGTCGGAACGGCCGTTCTGAGCCCGTTCTCACTCAAGATTTTTAGTTAAATTTTAAAGCTTGGAACGGCCCGTTTTGCTTTTGGAACGGCCCGTTCCAAGTTACCAAAACACCCTTCAAACTTTTTGAAAATTGCGAAAATGCCATCAATAATTACAATAATACCCCTATACCTTTATAAAATTCACGAAAATGCCATTTTAATAATAAATAATAATAATAATAAAAAAATAAGGTATTACAATTCTCCCCAACAACAAAAATTTTCGTCCTCGAAAATTCACTTACTTAGAAGAGATATGGGTACTGTTCACTGAACTGACTTTCTACTTCCCAAGTTGCCTCACCCGTAGTTGCATCCCAAAGAATTTTCACCAATTTTATGGACTTGCCACGAAGCTCCTTCAACTTATGATCAATTATAGCTACCGGTTTCTTTTCATAAGTCAGATTCTCCTTCACCTGCACCTCATCCATCTCCACCACATGACTCGGGTCATGAACATACTTCCTCAGCTGGGACACATGAAATACATCGTGTAGGTTTGAAAGAGACGGTGGCAAAGCCAACCGATAAGCAACCGGACCCACACGCTGTATTATCTGATAGGGACCCACGAATCTTGGTGTTAACTTCCGAGTCTTCAGCGCTCTACCCACACCAGAAGTCGGAGTCACCTTCAGAAACACATGTTCCCCCTCAGCAAATTCTAAAGGCTTACGCCTTTTGTCAGCATATGATTTCTGCCTACTCTGAGCAGTCCTCATTTTCTCCTGAATCATCTTCACCTTCTCAGTAGTCTGTAGGATCAACTCCGGTCCCACAACCACTGACTCACCATCCTGATACCAGCACAGAGGAGTCCTACATCTCCTGCCATATAAGGCTTCAAACGGCGCCATCCCAATACTAGCATGGAAACTGTTGTTGTAAGTAAACTCCACAAGCGGTAATACTTCCTCCCAACTACCCAAGTGATCTAACATACAAGCCCTCAGCAGATCCTCCAAGGACTGGATTGTCCTCTCCGACTGACCATCCGTCTGTGGATGATAAGCAGAACTCAGCTTCAGCTTTGTGCCTAAAGCTCGGTGTAGACTCTGCCAGAATCTGGAAGTGAACCTCGGATCTCGGTCGGAAATAATACTGGAAGGCACCCCGTGCAACCGAACTATCTCCCTTATATACAACTGCGTCAGCTTCTCTAAGGACCACTTGATGTTGACAGGCAAGAAATGCGCACACTTGGTCAACCGATCAACAATCACCCAGATAGCATCACTATTCCTAGATGACCTAGGCAACCCCACGATGAAATCCATAGTAATGCTATCCCATTTCCACTCGGGAGTCTCAATCTGTTGCATTAACCCACTAGGCTTTTGATGTTCAACCTTTGCCTTCTGACAGGTTAAACAGGCCGCCACATACTCAGCTATCTCTCTCTTCATACCAGACCACCAGAAAGTCTTCTTGAGGTCTTGGTACATCTTAGTCATACCTGGATGTATGCTAAGTTTGCTCTTGTGACCTTCCTCTAGCACAACTCTCCTTAGCTCAGCATCCTGAGGTAGGCAAATCCTGCCTCTGAACCTTAAGATCCCATCCTCTCCCAGCTCAAAGCCTACAGCTTTATCGGTACCCAACATCCCAAGAAGCTTCACCAGTTCGGTGTCTTGCAACTGCTTAAGTCCAACTTGCCTCAAGAACTCATTAGTTATGGTAACTGCCCCACAACTAATGTGATCCTGAGCTAACTCCACACAGAGATTCAAATCTCTGAACTTCTCAACCAACTCCAGCTCTCTAATCATCATACTTGTCATATGGATGGATTTCCTACTCAGCGCATCTGCCACCACATTGGCCTTGCCTGGATGATACATCAACTGAAAATCAAAATCCTTCAGAAACTCCATCCATCGCCTCTGTCTCATGTTCAGCTCCTTCTGATCAAACAGATACTTCAGACTTTTGTGATCACTGAAGACACTGAATCGAGCTCCATACAAGTAATGCCTCCAAGTCTTTAAGGCAAACACCACAGCTGCTAACTCCAGATCATGAGTGGGATAGTTCCTCTCATGAGTCTTCAGTTGCCTTGAAGCATACGCCACCACTTTCCCGTTTTGCATCAACACACACCCCAGACCCTGATGAGAAGCATCACAGTACACATCAAAAGGCTCACCAGAATTCGGTAACACCAACACAGGAGAAGTAGTCAACCTTCTCTTCAACTCCTCAAAGCTCCGTTCACAGGCATCTGTCCAAATAAACGGCTGCTCCTTCCTCGTCAACTGGGTCAGAGGCGCTACTATCCTAGAGAACCCTTCAATGAACCTCCTATAGTAACCCGCTAAGCCCACAAAGCTCCGTATATCCGTGACAGTCCTCGGGCGTTCCCACTGCAATACCGACTCCACCTTAGCCGGATCAACAGCAATCCCCTTAGCTGAAATCACGTGGCCCAAGAACTTCACCTCATCCAACCAGAACTCACATTTTGAAAGCTTAGCATACAATTGCTTCGCTTTCAAAATCTCCAACACTGTCCTCAAGTGCTCTCCATGTTCCTCCGGGGTCCTTGAATAAACTAAGATATCATCAATAAACACTACCACGAATTTATCCAAGAACGGCCGGAAGATCCTGTTCATGTAGTCCATGAACACAGCGGGGGCGTTGGTCACACTGAACGGCATCACAACATATTCATAGTGACCATACCTAGTCCTGAAAGCAGTCTTCGGTATGTCACCCTCCTTCACCCTAATCTGGTGATATCCTGACCTCAAGTCAATCTTAGAAAACACCGTCGCGCCCCTCAATTGATCCATTAAGTCATCTATCCGGGGAAGTGGATATTTGTTCTTAATGGTCAATTTGTTCAGCTGCCTGTAATCAACACACAGTCGACTACCCCCATCCTTCTTCTTTACCAACAACACAGGAGCACCCCACGGCGAAACACTCGGTCGCACCAACTGCTTTTCCAATAAGTCCTCCAACTGATCTTTCAGCTCAGCCAGCTCAGCAGGAGCCATCCTATAGGGAGCTACTGACACTGGTCCTGCACTTGGAACCAGGTCAATGCTGAACTCCATCTCCCTAACAGGAGGCAACCCAGGCACCTCGTCAGGGAACACCTCGGCATACTCCTTCACCACATCGATACCAGCTAAGATCCTCTCGGTCTCCACACTCGTGGTAGCAAGCAGAAGACAGCACTCTGCCCCATCCCTCAGCAAGGACTCAGCTTGAACAGCTGAGATCAACAGCTCATCCTCCTCTTGAGGGAAGATTAACCGCCTATTGGCACAGTCTATAAGGATGCGATTGGCAGACAACCAATCCATCCCTAAGATTATGTCAATATCCACCAAAGGTAAACAAATCAAGTTCACCTTGTACTTCTTCTCATCCACCACAACTGGACAACCCACGCACAATTCAGAAGCAATCACAGAAGTAGAAGCGGGTGTCGACACAAGTAGTCTCAACCCCAACTCACACACAGGCACACCCAACAAAGCAGCACATGCATATGATATAAATGAATGCGTAGCACCAGAGTCAAATAGAATCATCACATCCTTACCAGCGGCCTTGCCCTTCCCCTTCACAAGATCAGAAGAAGTCGAAGCCTCAGCACCCGTCAAAGCAAATACCCTACCAGCAGTAGTAGGTCTGTCACCCCTCTGTGTATCAGCTCTCTGTGCACCACTCCTCTGAGTATCAGCCCTCTGTACATTACTCCTCTGAGTGCTCTTCTCTGGTCTATCCCCCGTAGGACAATTTGCCGATTCGTGGCCCATCTGATGACATCTGAAGCAACGGTTCTCCGTGTGCGGACAGTCCCTGATAAAGTGGGGCCCAGCACACCTGAAACATCTCAGAGTGGCACCTCCACTCTGTCTATCTCCACTAGCAGCACTGAAAGATTGCCTATAAACAGAACCCCCTCGCTGTGGTTGGGGCCTGTCATATGGTTTCCTCTGACTCTCACCCTTCTTGGACCCATATGGTCCCCCAATAGTCCTTACAGTACGGTTGCCACCTTCCAACTGTTCAACCACCTTCGCCTTCTCCACTAAGGCTGGGAACTCCGTGATGGCCATAGGCACCACCATCCTCTTCAGCTCATATCTCAATCCATCTGCAAATTTCCTGCATTTCCAAGCCTCAGGCATAACCTGCGAATAAAAACGGGCCAGGTGCTCGAATTTTATCGCATACTCAGAAACTGTCATCCCACCCTGATGCAGTCGCATAAATTCAACCTCCTTGGCGTGCCTTACACTGTCAGGAAAGTATTTCTCCATGAACATTGTCCTGAAACATTCCCAGTCAACGGTAACTCCTCTAGCAACAAGCATCTGATAGGTGCCTCTCCACCAATGCTCAGCCTCTCCCACAAGCATGTACACAGCATATGCTAACCTCCTCTCTGGAGGACATCCCAGTACGGTAAAGATCTTCTCTAATTCACGGATCCAGCGGTCAGCTACCTCTGAATCCCCATCTCCAGTAAACTGCGGAGGGTTACACTTTCGGAACTCAGCAAGATCCCGGCTCTCCTGTGACCCTGCAGGTCTTGCTGCACTAACTGCAGCTCTCTCAACCTCCATCCTAGCAAAATAGGTATTTTGTTGTTGCATAGCCATGGCCAACATCTCGAGGGCACGGGCTATCTGCTCATTTGTCCTAGTCATCTTCTACAAAGATAACAACTTCTTTAGTAAACAGTAACTAAGCCACACAAAATCAATAGCACAACAAATCACCACAACAATTTCAGTACAGCAGACATCACAGCAAAACAACACAGCACAGAGCTAACACAGCAAAAAGCCTAAAGGAACTACCCCCAAAGAGTGTCCACTAGACTCTAACTGCTCTGATACCATTAAAGTGTAACGACCCGGCTGGTCACTACACACGGTATAGCACACTAAAACACCAGACAGATAGAACAAGTATATAAATATAGGATCTAGAATATATAAATATACAAGATTCCAGTCTGACTAGAGTTAAAGTGTACCAAGGAAAATTACAACCAAATGCTACTATCCCAAGTAGCTACAAGCAAAATATCCACACAAGCAAATTAGCTCCAAAGTCCGCCGGAGACTCATCCCAAGAAGCCCACCTATTCCTGCTCTGCTCCCATACATAGTATGATCATCGCAGTTCCAACCACATGGAAAACATGCAAGGGTAAGCTAGTATTCTTTTAAAAAAAAATCATACTAGCAAAGGATTAGCAATGTAAATAAATTCATCGTTATAATTATCAACACATCTACACAGCTTATATTGCTCAACAACATCAGCACCATAATGCGGTTATATCAACACTGCTTAGTAGCAGCAACAGCACCACTCTAGTGGCTATAACGGCACCGACTTAGCGGCAACAACAACACCACTCTAGTGGCTATAACAACACCGACTTAGCGGCAACAACAGCACCACTCTAGTGGCTATAACAACACCGACTTAGCGGCAACAACAGCACCACTCTAGTGGCTATAACAACACCGACTTAGCGGCAACAACAGCACCATAATAGTGGCTAACAGCACCGACATAGCGGCTATAACAGCAGCAACAACACCACCTCAAGTGGGTATAATCAGCATACAGCTCAGCATTATATAGTACAATACTGTTAAAAATCAACATATAATTCAGCTCGACTCAACAACAAAATTTTGACACAGTTCAAAAATATTCATTTATTATTAATCATCAAACAATTAATAATTTCAAAAACTAACTTCCCTTACTTGGATAATCCTGAACCGAAATTTGAGCAGAACCTCCTCCTCTTTCTCCTCTTTTCTTTATTCTGACAGAACCACCTCTACCGGATTCCTCTTCCTCTTTCTCCCCCTTTCCTTTCCTCCCTCTTTCTCTAAGGATTTTCTCTTCCCAAGGTATGAATTTTCGTAACTCCCCAAGCCCCTATTTATAGCAATTCTGGCTCCTCTACCCGGTACGGCCGTTCCAAAAAGCGGAACGCCCGTTCTGGGCTCGAAAAAGCTACGCAAATTTTTGAACTGGAACGGCCCGTTCCAAATACGGAACGGCCCGTTCCCAATTTCCAGCAGAACGGCCCGTACTCCTTTTGAAACGGCCTGTTCTCCCTTTAGAACGGCCCGTTTCACAATCAGAACGGCCCGTTCTCCTTGTCGGAACGGCCGTTCTGAGCCCGTTCTCACTCAAGATTTTTAGTTAAATTTTAAAGCTTGGAACGGCCCGTTTTGCTTTTGGAACGGCCCGTTCCAAGTTACCAAAACACCCTTCAAACTTTTTGAAAATTGCGAAAATGCCATCAATAATTACAATAATACCCCTATACCTTTATAAAATTCACGAAAATGCCATTTTAATAATAAATAATAATAATAATAAAAAAATAAGGTATTACACTATATGGTAGGAGATGTAGAACACCCTTGTGTTGGGTAGAACCTGGAGAGAATGTTATCTTAGGACCTGAGATAGTTCAACAAACTACTGAACAAGTTAAGATGATCCAGGAGAGAATGAGAGCAGCTCAGAGTAGGCAGAAGAGTTACAGTGATAAGAGGAGAAAGGACCTTGAGTTTAATGAAGGTGATCATGTATTCCTTAAAGTTACTCCTTGGACAGGAGTAGGCAGAGCACTAAAATCTCGTAAGCTTACTCCACGTTTCATTGGTCCTTATCAAATCCTTAAAAGGATTGGTGAAGTAGCCTATCAAATTGCCTTACCCCCATCTCTTTCAAATCTTCATAATGTCTTTCATGTTTCCCAACTCAGAAAATATGTCCATGATTCTTCCCATATCATTGAGTCTGACAACGTTCAATTGAAAGATAATCTCACCTATGAAACAGTTCCTTTAAGAATTGATGATACGAGGGTGAAACAACTAAGAGGAAAGGAAATTCCTTTGGTTAAGGTCGTTTGGGGAGGAAATTTTGAAGAAAATGCTACCTGGGAATTAGAAAGCAAGATGCGTGAAGTTTATCCATTCCTATTTTCAGGTAAATTTCGAGGACGAAATTTCTTAAAGGAGGGGAGAATTGTAACACCCCAGTTTTCCAAAATGGTTACTATTATTATTATGATATTTGGTAGTTATCTTTTATTCCAAATGTAGCTAATTCCTACTCCATTTATGCTTAATTATAGGCTTTAGAAATATATGTATATTGTTGGTTGTAAACTTTCTTTTCAATAAAATCGTTTTCGCTGGGCTGACTGGCAAACCTCGGTGTTTAGGGCATAACTTGGGCTGTGATGGTCCAAATGATGCAAAATTGGTGTCAATGGAAATCTAAGAGAAAAACGCACAACTTTTACAGAAATAGCCATTTTCAAAATCGGTCGTTTAGGAGGTCAAAATTGGAATTTGATTGATACAATTGTTTCTCGCTGGACTGATTGGCAAGCCTCGGTTTGTGGGGTATAACTTGGTCGGTGGTTGTTCAAATGATACAAACTTGGTGGCTATGGAAAGATAAGAGAAAATCCTACAACTTTCATGAAGGAAATATTTTCAGATTCGGCTGTCTATAAGGTCCAAATCAGTAGCTAAAGTCGGTGAGGAAAAGAACATGGCACCAACTCCATTAATTCATCCCACCAACTTTAATAATTCATCTCACTAATTCATTCCACTTAGTTTTGTCTAAGATTTTTTCATTATTTTCCATTTTTTTAATGTGTCTTGAAGGCTATAAATAGCCCTTCACTTCTCCATTGCAAACCATCCCTCAATTCTCATTCTCTCTTCTCTTATACTCTCTTCTTCTCCTCTTCTTCTCTTTGAAGACCTAGAGGAATCCATAGGAGGTGGTTCTATCCTAGTAGAAGGAGCCTAGAGGAGGAAGCTCTTCTTTAGTTTCAGCGCTTGTCATCCAGGTAAGGGGGGGAGTGAGAAACCTCGCTCTGGGTGTGTGATTGTATGCTGGGTAGTGGGATTGGCCCCCAATCCTGTGTTTGTTATATGTCATATTGTTTGTATGTTCTAATTGCTTGGTTAATATACGTGTATGAATAGAAACTATGTTGAGACTATGATTGTTAAGTTGTGAATATGATGTGATAATGTGAATGTGATGATATGATATGATGATAATATGATATGATGTGATGATGAAATATGATGATGTGAAATGACCAGGAGATAATATGAACTATGGTTGAGACATGAGATATGAAATGTGATAATATGTTAATGAGATATGAAATGACCATGGAAAGTGATAAAGTAATATGAGAATGCATAGAGTCTTGTTTGACATGCATCATATGCATACAATACTCCAGGTGTGCCGCTGAGGCCGCATACCCACGACTAACTAGGTGTACCTTTGGGTCACCCACGATATGATAACCAGGTGTACCTTTGGGTCACCCACGATATGATAACTAGGTGTACCTTTGGGTCACCCACGATATGATAACCAGGTGTACCTTAGGGTCACCCACGATGATATGAGAATCTTCCGTATGGCGCCACATGCATGCATTTGTGAGTCTAGTTAAGAAAACCAATGCATGATATATGTGCAAATATGAGATATTGTTATTTTACGTATGTATTGTTTGTGTTTGGCTATCTAGTATATATTCCTACACTGTGAGCCGAGTGAGATGTTTTCTCACTCCCTTTTTCTTGTGTTGTTTTTTTCTTTAACCGTTATACAGGTGATTATCAGCATGAGGCTGAGGATGTTGGTGGTGAAGCTTAGGCTTCTTTATGGGCTATGCTCTGATAGGACATGTGACATCGGGGTATAGATAAGATTAGATTAGGTTGTTAATGTTATTTTAAATTACTTTGAAAACTTTGAGATTTATTTCTTTGTAATTTCCGCTGATTATGTTTGTTACAAATGTGATACTCTGTAAACATGTTTGATTATTAAAGTTATATTATTTAAATTTATTGATTTATGATATGCGGGGTAGAGGGTGTTACAAACTCTCTACCTCGCCCATGCCCAACACCATTTGACCTAGACCCACTATGAATGAGGTAAGGAACCTTTGGGACCTCATGCTTGGCGTGAAAAAATCCATGTTAGGCTCCATTTTAGGTAGAGATGATTCTTTGTCCTCACTTTCAATGTCACTTATTTGATGCTTGACACCAATCCAGACAATGTTCGATGCCATTCAAACCACATTTGACGTGACCAAGTTAGAGGCTTTTTCTCTCTTATCACATTTGGTGTCACTAATCCTGCGCCCAACGAGAGTGAGATAGAGGCCCCTAATTCAAGTCACGCCCAATGTGAACATGAATTTTGTACTTGCAAGCTCATGAATTTGGCAACCACTTGAAAATTAAAAAATCTCCAACATGCAATGCAAAATATCATTCATATACATCACCAACAACTTGAATCAACTCAGAATAACAAAATGTATTCACAAATCATACAAAACATCAAATTCTCTCAACACATTGAAGAAAGAACCAAAACCCCAATCTCAACATCTAATTTACACAAAATCAATCAACACAACTACGAATTGAGTAAGATCAAGCATCATGCAACTTCACAATTCAACAACATTTTGAATTTAACTTCTCTTACCTCCAAGTCTCCAAACCTGAGAGAAAAGAGGAAGAAGAAGATGAATGAGTTCCGAGAACTCCACACCACCACCAATATAAGATTGATTCTCAACTCCTATAACTTTGAATTGTCAGCTAACTACTCAATTAAGAGCTTTTATGGCTCCTAGGAGGCTAAGAAAGAAGAAAAAGGTTTCAAAAATCTAAAGCTATTCTCACTACTTTCTCTAAGGTTCTTTGATAAATGAATTTATGAAATTCAAATTCCAAAAGAAACTTTATATACCTTCTTCAAGGATCAAATTGAACATCTATCCATAAAACCTTCTAAAAACCTAAATCTCATACAGAATTACTTAATTTCAGAATTTCACAACAACATAACAACAAATGAATCACAAAAAGAAAATGTAGTTAGCAACACTTTATTAAAACGTATAGTGTTGCAAATTCAATATTAAGAAAATTTACTATAACTCACACACCTACTAACTGAATTAGACTCTTGTTAAATTTGAATCAATATCATACTTATTTAATTTTACTCATATGATCAATATATTAATTAATTTTAATTACTAATTATATATATATATATATATATATATATATATATAATCATCAATTCCTGATTAAATGACAAACTAAAGTTATTTATAATAATGGAACAACATAAACTATTTACTCATAATTTAAATTGTGCGCGAGAAATTACTTAATTACATAAACCGAATAGAACGGTATTATAGTTCCATTCAATTCTGTCTTCTCATACTTTTTTTTTTCCTTTTTAAAGAAAGGAGTTTCCATTCCATACATACAATTAGGGGCTGATCTACGTTGAATAGAGTGGGGGCACTTGCCCCCACTACTATTTTATACATATGTTTTTTTTATTAAAAAATAATATATTTTAAAAATAAAAGTTATATTTTAATAATATATATATATATATATATTTTAAATTATCATATTATAAAATATAAATTTAGATAAAATATTTGTTTATTTGATATTTGTCAAACTTTTAAAAAAGATTAATTTTCATATGTAATAAAGAATATTTCTTAATAATAAATTAATTTTTTTAAATTTGATTATAATATATATATATATATATATATATTAATACTCACATATATAATGTAATATATTAAAAAAATTATTTTTTGATAAAATAAAATTTGCAGCATGTATGTTTATCTTCTATGTTTTCAATTTATTGTATATATTGATTAAGAAAAATCAAAATAGAAAAGATTAGAAAATTTATGTTCTACTTAGAATTTTTATTATAAAATATGTTTTAAAATAAATTATCATTTAAAAATTTATATCATGTATGAAAAATATGTTTATATCATAAATAAATCAAACTTGATTTTTATAAGATTTAACATATTTATTTATATATTTTTATTAGTGTTAAATTATTATAAAGTAAATCTTTAAGATTATAGTTCTAACCAAACATTTAAAAAATGTTTATGATAAATAAATAAGTCATATTTAGGACATGTATTTTAAAAGAAATTTAGGTTCAAATCTATTAAATTATAATATAACCTAGTTTAACCTAGTTTATTTTCATCTTTAATCGTAATCATAAATATAAAAACTTGTAAAAAATAATTAGGATATATATTTATACTTTAAAAATTTATATGTAAAAATTTTAATATTACAAATATATAAATAAATTTTGCCACCACTATCTAAACTTTCTGGATCCGTCACTACGTACAATTAGAAATATTAAATTCAAGTCTGAGTCTGTGACCAACCATAGTGCTAATTAAGAACTTTCCAGAGAATTCAGACGACGGAATCAGTGAAATTAATGTTATCGACTTTGAAAAAGACCAGCCATTGTGTGTACATATCTTTGAGTTAGGATTGAGATGATATCGATCATGATAACAAGATATGATGAGGACGTGGAGTGTTTTCTAACGCCAATGACTTGCATCATTATTATGAATCAAAAAGTAAAATATTGCATCATTGTTCATAATGAGAAAGAAAGAACCATGCAACTATACGGCACAGAATTTAATTAGGTTATGGGCAGTAAAATAAGTTTTTAGTCTATTTTATTCATTTTTTTTACTTTTGCTTTATAAAAATTACAATAATAACAAGATTCAAATTTATACTATCCTTCATTACTATTTATTTAGTATTTTGGTTTGTGCAGTGTATGGATACTTTTTTATATTAAAATTTTATAATATATAAATTATATTATAATTAATATTTGTAATAAATAAATATTTTTAATATATAAATTATAGATTTATAATAAATAATTTATACTTTGATACAAGATTACTTTTAACTAGTAATAATATTTTTAAAATATGAAAATTTAATGAAAAATTTAAAATTTAAAATAATATATTAAAATAGATAAGAGTTTAAGAAAAATTCATAAAAAATACTTTTGTGAAAAAAAATTAACTATAAACACTCTTATTATAGAATAGTCTCTAAAAATATTGTATTATTATTCTAATTTATACAGAGTAGATTATATAATAAAATTCATTTATATTTTTTTTATTGTTTACGTTTATATATTATATAGTTGAGATTTAAAAAAAAAATTAAAATAATTTGACACTGAAGTCAATTTGTAATAAATTTTTTAGTATTTTTTGGGTAAATATAAAAAAAAGAATAGTGTCATACTTTATGACATGATTCGTAACAAAATTACAATACTATTAATTTTTTATATATAAAATGTTAAAAATAGCAATTTCTGCAATATTGGCTTCCATCAACATCATTATGCATCGATTGATCTAGAGAGTGCATCAATTAATATCTCAGTCACCATCAACTTACCCTCTCTTTGAATGTGGCATAAGCATTGGTTAAATGTCAGAATTAAGGGAACTTGCCAATTAGGGTGATGAAGAAGGTGAAGTAGTGAAAGAAGCAATGTCCCAAAAACTGCGACCTTTCAAGTTTCATCATCAACACGGGAAAGTTTTTAGGGTTGTAAGTGAGTAGGGTAATACGAAAACATGGGTACAGAGCAAATAACAAAAAATATTACTATTTCTAATACGTAAGTTTTCAAATTACTACTTATTAATTTTTTATTTTTTATTTTAAATACTTAATTTTTTTTTTCAATTTAGTACCTAACGTTAGTTTCTCTCTGTCAAGTGATGACGTGACTGGTAGACTGTCACATCATCATCTAATAGTATCTATCACATTATCTAAATGTCCATGTGACAGTCCTTTAGATGATGTGGTAGACACTGTTGAGTGATGACGTGGCAGTTTGTCAGTCACATCATCACTTAACGGATGAGGACTAATGTCAGGTATTAAATTAAAAAAAAATTAATCAGGTAATTGAAACAAAAAAAAAATAATAAGTAGTAATTTGAAAATTGGCCTATTTAAAAGTAATTTCAACATATTTAAACCTAAATTAAATAAAGAAAAATACTATCACACTCACAAAATAGCTATCATACTTCATGCATGTATTATACTAATTAATAACTAATTACATGAAATTTATTAATTTCTTCATAAAGAGATTTTATAAGAAATTAAGAAAATCTTATATATCATTTTTCCTTAAGGTCAATTGAAACTCTAGTCTGAGACCTTCACAATGCATATCATTTACTTAGATATTGTTGTATATTTTAAAATATATATTTCAAAAAAGCTAATTATTTCATCAAATTATTTTGAATTTAAATTTAAATTTAAAATAATTATTTTATTAATTATAATTTTAAAAACTAATTAATATTAATTTTAATGAAATATAATATCCTGACCCTTGTAATTTTAATTAATTAATTGTCAAATGATTAAAAAAATAATTAATTTTAATTCTCGTAATTAATTATAGCCACATCAGCCAATATTCACTTCTATAAATACTGAGACTTGGTAAGAATCAAATATACTAAGCATTGCTTTCTTCTTTATTCTTTCTTTTTAGGTTAGAAACTTGCTAATTTTACATTTTCAGTGTAGTATTAAAAAGATCTTGTTATACTCTAGGGAACTCTGAGAAAATTGTATTAAAGTACAGATAAGTTCTTTAAAAAAATGCATTACACACTTCAGGAATTCAGATAAGTTTGTGTACTTAACATCCATGAACAAAAACATCCTAAAAGGACTCAAATGTTGTTTGTGGAAGGGAAGAATTACGATATACACCCCAAGAGAGACAACATTGAGCATCGACTTTCCTTTGGGAAGACCTCCAGCTGAATCAGGTGTGGTAGCATGCCTTGGAGGTTTGTTGGGCAGTATTTTCAAAGGTGCCAGAAAGGAGAGGAAGCATTTTGAATGGGCGAGGGAGTGTCGTGGAAAATATCCAAATTACACATATAAAGAGTGATGCAATGGTGCAAAGGTGCGTTATGTGCGGTTATGTTGAGGTATGCATGTTCTATATTATTTATTTTGTATGAAAAATTTATATATCATCATATATTAGAGAGGTTTTATATATTTAATTGTTTGTGTTAAAATATTGGAGATAATTAAATATTTATTTATATATGTGGAAGTAAAAAGTTAATTATTTTAAGAATATTATTCTTTATGAATAAATAATTGTGAGACATCATATGAAAAATAATATAGGCAATTAATTTTTGAAAAAATTTTTATAATGGGAAGAATTAATTATTATTATTATTATTATTATTATTATTAATTTTCATGAATGAAATGAGACTCACTTTCAAATTAATATTATTATATAATGTTGATACTTTTGTAGTATTTTTTTTATGTGAGTTTTGTAAGTCTAACTTTTGAAAACATATGTCATTTTTTACATGAGATGCTAGGGAACGTGAGAAATATTTTTGATATTTTTATTTGATTATAATGTCAAATATGATGTTATCCATATTGCATATTTTACATAACATGAGATGTTATAATAAATTATGATATTTAACATTGTGAATTATCCATTGTATTAAAAAATAAAATGATGATTAATTAAGTATTGAGTCCATATGAGACAAAATCCACTAATTTGTGTCATTGCACTTTGTTGCAATGAAATTAATTTAAGATCAACTAAAAATAAGTATTGAATTAGAGTTTATTACTCAAGAGATAATTGATTATGAGGCTTAATGATTGAAAACTTCTTAGCAAATAATCTATTAAAAATATAAAATTAAGAACCGATGTGATATATATAGGAATTGCTTAAAGATTGAAATTTATTGATCATGTGTAGTCAATAATAAATTTGTTTGATCTTTTGACTTTAAACCCCCGTAAAAGATATATTATTTATGAAATATTGTGAGTTATTTATAAACATTGAGGGTAATGGCAAAAATACCCGCACCCGCGAGTATCTGTGGATAAAATCCGTTACGGATAATAAATGGATAGGCTAATTGGATACCCGCGGATAATGGGGACGGATAATTTTTTACCCGTTTATAAATGGGGCGGGGGCGGGTATGATGATATCCATACCCGTGGGTACCCGTTTAATATTATTTCTTAAATATCCTAATTATCCTTGTGCCACATAACCCTAAAACTACACTCTCTCATCTTATTTTCTTACAAAAGTGAGGTCGATGAAGTTACCGACATATGTTAAGCATGTTATAAAATTATGTTGGATGTAGTTTGATTAATTTTCTAGCTTTGATTGGACCAATAAGATTTATGTATTTTAAGTTGTTTACTTTCATTTGGAATTATGAGATTGAATTATTGTAGCTTTGTGATGAGACTTTAACTTACTTGTGAGATTGATGTATTTTAAGTTATTGATTATCTTGAATTTTTATTATTATTTCAACAAAATTAACGTTAAATAAAAGTTCAAAATTAACATTGAATTTTTATTTTTAATATTTCAATGACATTAAAATATAAACTTAAAATTATTTGTAATATAATTTTTTTAATTTCTTAAAAATTTTATAAATATCCATGGATATCTGTGGGTATTCAAGAAATTCATGGATACCCGCTTAATGGATACCCGCACAGATATGGGGTGGGTATGAGGCCAATTTTCATTCAGCGGGGCGGGGGCGGGTTTACTATTACCCGCCCCCATGGGGCCCCATTGCCATCCCTAATTGAGGGGAATGAGATTTTATTAAAGTCATTTGAAACAACTATCACCCAACATTTATAATTGGAGATCCATAAAGAAGGTTCAATGGAAAAAATAAGTCATTTAGTTTTGTTAGCACTAAAATTGAATTTAATTTTTCAATATCTTCCTATATTGTGAGAAAGTGTTAAAGTTGTATTAATGAGATAATAATCTTTATAGTTTAATTTTATGTGATTATGAGAAAATTTGACCCTTTAATAAACAGAAAAAAAATGTATTTTTTTTGGCGATTAATAACCAGCTAGGAATTTTAATATATATTTTTTTCTAACAACAAAACTAGCGTTTAACTAAATTCTGTAACAAACCCTTTTTTGCGCCCATCAACATGGAAATTTTTAAATGTTCGAACGGTAATTTGTGGCAGTTTTAACCAAGTGCAATTTTAAGCATCACAAATAATATTTTTTAGTGTTGTGTTTATTTAATTTTTTTCCCATTATTTTCTTTCTAGTCATAATCCACCACAAGACCTTTTTAATTAATTAACTTTGATGATACATATCGACTTTAATTCATTCTTATATTTTGAACTGATAGCTTATTCTATTTTCCATTTGAAAGGTTACAATAGTAACTCATCACAAGGCCAATAAGGCCCATAAAATCGTAGATAAAGAAATAGAGAAATGCATCAATGCAATAGGGTTAGATAGAAAACTGAATATTGTATATTCACTTTCATATGTTACATGTGTGAATACCTGAATATATACAGTAAAAAGAGAAGTAGCTGATCCTATAATCATGCTAGTCATTATAGCAATGATTCTACAATAATGACAATTATTGATTACATTAAAGTCTAAAATATGGAATAGCTTAACTATAGGGATTGACTAATTCATATCATGATTCTCATGATCATCCATGATTATAGGATCCGTAATCAAGGGAGATTTATTGATTCTCTAACTTCCCCTCTCAAACTGATGGTGAAGGAGTCACCCCAAGTTTGTCTCTTAATTGATTGAACCTTGTATGTGTCAAGGCTTTGGTGAGGCAGTCAGCGATTTGATCAGCTGATGGAACATAAGCTACAATGACTTTATCTTGCAGTACTTGATCTCTAATGTAATGCACATCTGTTTCAATATGCTTTGTTCGAGCATGCATGACTGGATTTGAAGCTAATGCCTTGGCACTCAAGTTATCACACCATAGTATCGGTTTCCTTGGCTGAGGGAGTTTTAATTCAGTAAGAAGTGAACGAGTCCAGGTTATTTCAGCAGCTAGATCAGCCAAGGCTCTATATTCTGATTCTGTGCTGGACCTTGACACTACTTGCTGCTTTCTTGAGGACCAAGAAACAAGTGTGTCTCCAAGGAAAACACATTGACCTGCCATAGACTTTCGATCATCCACACTAGTGGCCCAATCTGCATCTGAAAAACCTGCTATGTCTAGATAAGCAGAGCATTTAATGTGTAGACAGTAGTGCATAGTGCCTTGGAGGTACCTTAAAATTCTCTTGATACCCTGCCAGTGATCTAAAGTTGGAGAGCTCATGAACTGACTAAGTTTGTTGACAGAGAAAGCAATGTCAGGTCTTGTATTTGTCAAGTACTACAATGCTCCTATGGCTTGTCTGAACTCGGTTGGATTTTTCAGTTTCTCCCCTTCAATTGTAAACTGCTTGCTAGTTACCATAGGAGTGGGACAGGGTGATGCATTTTCCATCTTAAATTTCCTTAGCAAGTCCTTTATGTACTTGGATTGCTTTAAGTACATACCAGTTGCATCTCTATGAACTTCTATGCCTAAGAAATAATGTAATTGACCAAGATCCTTTAGGGAGAACACAATGTTGAGTTGTTTGACAAAGGCTTCCAGGAAGTTGGTGTTGTTCCCTGTCACTATTATATCATCAACATATATTAGAAGAAAAGTAATATGATTTTTACCTCTTAGAGTAAAGAGTGAGGTATCACTTTTTGTGTTCTGAAAACCCCATTTTAGCAAGGCATTTTTGAGGCTGTCAAACCAGGCTCTTGGTGCTTGTTTAAGTCCATAGATTGCCTTAGATAATTTGCAAACATGATTGGGTTTGGTTGGATCTGCAAAGCCTTCTGGTTGATTCATATATATGGTTTGCTTTAGATAACCATTGAGGAAGGCATTATTTATGTCAAGCTGCTTTACTTCCCAATTAAGGTGAACTGCAATTGCAAGGATGATTCTGATTGTGCTGGCCTTAACCACAGGGCTGAAGGTTTCTTCATAGTCTAATCCAGCTGTTTGTTGAAATCCTTTTGCAACTAATCTGGCTTTTCTCCTTTCAATGGTGCCATCTGCTTTGTACTTGGTTTTGAACACCCACTTAGAGTCAATGATGCTTTCTTGGGCTTGATATGGTACTAAGGTCCAAGTATGATTGAGATTCAGTGCCTGAATTTCCTTGTGCATAGCATCTTTCCACTGTGGACTTTGGAGGGCTTCTTGTGCATTTGCTGGTTCCTTTTCTTCAACACAGTTTTCAGCTAATCCAATATACGGAAGCTTTGGCTTGTGAATACCACTTTTGCTTCTGGTGTGGATCCGGCCTTCCTCAGGAAACCCTGTGTTTGTGTCTAATTCAGCAGGTGCCTTAGGAAGACCTGTGTTCGTGTCTAAGTCAGCAAGTTCAGTAACATTCTCCTGAAGCTGTTCATTGGAAGCTTTTGGGTTCCCAAGTGGTTCTGGTTCAATGTGGAAGTCATTGTTAGCAGGAACAATGTCTTCTCTAAGTGATGGACCTGTAACACGCAATGGAAAAGAACTAGATGGATTCTCAGTTAGTGTTTTTAAAGGAACTCTTGTATTAAGAAAACCATCATGGAACGGGAAGTGATCTTCATTGAAAACAACATGTCTTGAGATGAAGATTCTACCATGAGAATTGACACATTTGTACCCTTTGTGAGAATTACTGTAGCCCAAGAACACACATCTTGTTGTGTGGAACTGCAACTTGTGTTGATTATAAGGCTTGAGACAAGGGTAGCAGGCACATCCAAATGATTTTAAGTAGCTGTAGTCGGGTTCCTTTTTATATAGAACATAATAAGGGCTTTTATTTTGGGTTACTGGTGAGGGCAGCCTGTTTATAATGAAAGTTGCAGTGGAGAATGCTTCCCACCAGTAACTCAGAGGCATTTTAGCTTGTGCCAACAGTGTCAACCCAAGTTCTGCAATGTGTCTGTGTTTTCTTTCAGCTCTGCCATTCTGTTGTGATGTATATGGACATGACATTCTGAATTGTATCCCTGTTTCTATAGCATGCTTCTGAACAACTTTATATTCACCACCACCATCACACTGAATTGTTTTAATCCTTTTGTTGAACTGATTTTCTACCATATTTTTGAACTGGATAAAGACATGAGCAGTATCTGATTTTTGTTTTAAAGGATAAATCCATGTAAACCTAGTGAAATCATCAATGAAATGGACATAGTATTTAAAACCAGATGATGATATTATTGGTGCAGGACCCCATACATCAGTGTGGATTAATTCTCTGATACCAAGATAGAAAACTGAATATTGTATATTCACTTTCATATGTTACATGTGTGAATACCTGAATATATACAGTAAAAAGAGAAGTAGCTGATCCTGTAATCATGCTAGTCATTATAGCAATGATTCTACAATAATGACAATTATTGATTACATTAAAGTCTAAAATATGGAATAGCTTAACTATAGGGATTGACTAATTCATATCATGATTCTCATGATCATCCATGATTATAGGATCCGTAATCAAGGGAGATTTATTGATTCTCTAACTTGACATCCAAGTACGTACGTATGAAGGATCTTAATTAAATTAAGGGCACTTGGGTTTTCCTTCCTGGGTTTTCCAGTTGTTATAGCATGGACATTCTTCCTTGTGACCATAGAATCCTGATGGGACACACAAACATTTGTTGCAACACTTGTTGCAGAAGAACAAACATGGTTTCCTGTATTGAGTCTTCGAGCAACGATAGTCACATGCATTTGCGCATTCTGCATAATGTAATTCAGATTTGAGTTGTGATCAACATCAACTATATTATATTAATCTTTTTCCTCATTCATTTCATCTAATTGTGCTATAAAAACTTTAAATTTAATTAAACAAGTTTTGAACTAGTACCTTCCGGACGAAGTGAACCTTCCCCACCAGCCTGTAGATTTTAATAAATAAATAAAATTAAAGAGAAGTCAAAATAACAATTATGCATACATATACTATCATTTTGTATCTTATTTTTAAACTAAGATATCATTGAAAGTCATAGACTAATTTTTCAAAGTACTCGAATCTATTTAAAGAGTTACTATCTTTTTAACAAATATATTTTTTATATATAAATTGATTAATGATATAACTCATAACCACATGTTTAAAAATAAAGTTATCTACATCCTGTTGCAACTCTCATTTGAAGTTGAATGAGTACTTTTGTACAAACATATTATATATGGAAAACTCCAACAAAATAATTCATGCATACATATTTTCAATCCTCGAGTTGTATGTGTTATGTAATAAGAGGAAGGAAACAAAATAAATAAATAAATAAATAAATAATATATATATATATATATATATATAATTTAGAATGTGGAGAGAATACTTTTTTTTTAATGTAAAACACTCAATTATCAAATTGTAAAAATTAAATATAAAAAATCTTTCATTAGCTTTGGCTACATTTTTATAATGTGTAGTTTTTTCTCCTGTTGCAGGTATATATTTTTCCAGCTAATAGGCTATGGATTAATTTTGCTTACAGTGTTGTAATTATGGTTGGTCAAAAAGGTTTTGCATATAGTAAGGATTGAACACAATTTTTTTTATTGTATAGACCATCTTCATAATATGTAAATATAGGATATTTGACCATCAGGTTGACTCTTGGATTTTCTCCATGTGTAGTTTCATTGGTAGTCTAAGAAAATGTTTTTCTTTTCCCATTTATATTACAACTATTTTAATTAACAAGTGCAGTGAAAAATATAAATACTATTTTATATAATTTAAAATTATAATAAATAGGTATTTATGAATATATAAAAGAAAAGTGTTTTGAGATATAAAGATATTTTTTGTGTTAGTCATTAAATCAAATCAAATTTGAAATTAAAATTAATATATTTTAAAAAAAACTACAAACTAAATATACTGGATTAAGATAAGAGTCATAAGACACATGGTTTTACAAAAGTTAGAATAACTCTTAAAAAAAATAATTTAAGAAAACACTTTCAATTGATAATAGTTCTATATCAAGGAAGTCTAGGTCACTTGATTGAGTAGAGTGTGCGAGTATCATAAGTCTCCTTATTATTGACTTTGATTTCATTGAAATTTTTTTTAAAATGTTCTCACTCAAAAATGAATATTCAAATTTATAATATAAAAGTAAATTAAACTATAACTTTGAACTAACAACAGCAAAGATTAGTCTTTAAATTAATAGATGAAGAAAAATCATGGTCGAAGGAAAATGATCGCAGGAAAAAACTAATATTAAGACTATAATTTTGTGTTTTTTTTCGTAATGTATATGTATAAAAACAATATACAAATATAATTGTACACAATTAAAAACATATATATAAAAGGAGAGGTGAATCATAGGGGGTGACAAGTGTATAATTTTGTATGACAGAGATAAGCATAAATTAAGAAGCTCACCGAAACAACATGGATCACAGAAGCCATGGCGAGGATGAAAAGAAAGGCATAACTAAAGCAAACAATTTTAGCCATAGTCTTCTCTTCGCCAAAATCACTCCACTCCAGATCAATTTATGCTTTGTTTATTTCTGCTGCTGATGAACTTCTGCTTTTATAAGCATTGTCGTCATCAAGAATATTCATAAAAACAAGGGCTGTAAATGGGAACTCTTTCACTTTATGACTTTAAGCACCAACAAAATCAGATTCTATTTAAATGTAGACACAAAATCTATTCAATTACAGTATGTATATAATAATGAAATATTAATATTAATGAATAAAGTATATTTGAGAATAAATATTAATCATGTAACAGCCCAAGCAACCCGCATGAGGATATTGTCCGCTTTGGCCGCAGCCCTCACGGTTTTGCTTCTGGCGATGACACGCATGCCACCCCAAAAGGCCTCCTCCAAGGCAAGTCCTGCCAACCCATCAGAGTAGCACAGCGACCCTGTGACACCCTCTACCCTAACATAAATACAATAGATATAAACCATCTATATATAAATTCTTTCTTAGTCTAATATAAAATAATTATCTCAAGTATCATTGGGTAAAAGATGCACATTCATAATTTTCAACTGTAAGTATCAAATTGTCAAGAAATAATAAAATAAAGATTATAGATTAATCCCAGTAAAGGTGGCAGAGCCTCCTAGTTAGGAATTAACTTATAATCTTTTAGTAAAATTATAATATGACAAAAATACACACTTTCAACATAAATAACATAAAAATTACAAAAGAAAAATAATAATAATTTAACAATAAGTCTAGCTAATCCCGATGTCACATCCTATCAGAGCGAAACCCAAACAGAAGCCTAAGCTTCACCACCAACATCCTCAGCCTCATGCTAATTATCTGCATCATAATTTAAATATACACAAAAATGACAAGGGAGTGAGAAACTTCTCACTCAGTTGCAGATATAGAAATAAAAGTTAAATAGCACACACACACGCAATATAATTCACATATATAATCAATCTCACATATATGCTTATGTATAATGATTTTCTTGACTTGACTCACTAATGTATGCATGTGGCGCCATACGGAAGTTGCAGAATTCATCACTGGTGACCCGAAGGCACACCTATACAATTGTCGGTGACCCTAAGGTACACCTATCATTGGTGTTCATACACCTCGTTAGCATATCGTGGGTGACCCAAAGGTACACCTTGTTAGTCGTGGGTATGCGGCCTCAGCGGCACACCTGGAGTAATATGTGCATATGATGCATGTCATACATTCACAGACTCAACCTTTAGCATGTTACACATATCATATTCATATTTCATAATTAAGAATTATTTCAATAATCCAATTTAATAGTCCAATAGTCCAACAGTCCAAACAGTCCAACAGTCCAAACAGTCCAACAGTCCACCAGTCCAACAATCCAACAGTCCAACAATCCAACAGTCCAGAGGTTGCTTAGGTATCATATTTTTCAATAATAATATATTAAGATCTTTTAAGTAAAGTAGGAAGCTTAAAAGGTAATATAAGATAATAAGGAGGCTCAGCCTTCCATTTAAATAATAGATTACAAATTTATAAATACTTAGGAGGCTTAGCCTTCCATTCAAATAACAGATTCTAATACGTAAATAAATAAGATATAAAACAAAACACATCAATAATACATATTCAAAGAAATAAACAACAGGCAAGGGATCGGGAGCCAATCCAACAAACAAACTATTTAACAATTATTCCCACACCCCCAAGCGAGGTTTCCCACTCCCCCCTTACCTGGGTTTACAGAAATTTGGGCAGAATCTCCTCCTCTCTATCTTTCCTTAAAAGGAATCGGAATTAGGGCAGAATCTCTTCCTCTTTCTCCTTAAACAAGACACTAGAGCAGAACCTCCTTTTCTTTCTCCTTCTCTCTCTCTTACTTTCTCTCTCTATTTCTCCAGAATTTCCTTCTCTCTAGAATTCTAAATTTTCAAAACCTTAAGTCCCTATTTATAGAATTTTTGAAGTTACTATGCACTATGCACTATTCATTAAAATAATATTATAAATTACTATGCACTATGCACTATTCATTAAAATAATATTATAAATTACTATGCACTATTCATTATTATATTCAAATTTATTATAAAATTTGAACCCGCGTCCCTCGTGCAGCCGCCCTTCACTGTGCAATTGCATAGTGAAATACTATTCATACATACGTATACGTAAATAGTAAAATACATATACATAAATAGTAAAATATGTGTACATAAATAGTAAAATATGTATACGTAAATAGTAAAATACATAAATAAATACTTATTCACATAATAAATACATAAAAAAAATATTTCTTTTCATTGAATAAAATTTGGGATGTTACAATTCTCCCCTCCTTTTAGAAATTTCGTCCCCGAAATTTTTGCAATGGTAAACTCTTCGCATTCTTACTTCTAATTCTTATGCAACATCACTACCTTGTTGATGTACAACTTTTATCAATTTCCTCAAAGGATTTTGCTTAGGGAAAGATCTTGACGAATTTATCCACTTAAACACAAACAAAATTAATTTCTTAAGCGTCTTAGACAAATCTTACACTAGGGTCTATCTATTCACCATCTTACTTCCAAAATGAAGCATCTAAGTGCTACAAGATTCTTAAAAACTTCTAGTATGCTAACCATAAATATACAATTGCTTTACTCCTCTCTTCATCTTAGGTCACAAAATATCTTCTTAAGATTTTGGTACATCTTAGTAGTTTCTGAATGGATACTAAAGATACTCTTATGACCTTCTTCTAGGATTGCTTTATTAAATTCTAGCACACTAGGAATGCACAACTTATCCTTAAATCTCAAAACTCCATCCACTCCAAATTTAAACTCACTCTCCATATCTTGATTCAAGTTCTCTACTTCTCTTTCCATATTAGACCATCACGCTTCCCCTGCGCCACTCTGATACATTTTAGTAACTTCTAAATAAATGTTAAGAGTACTCTTATGTCCTTTCAAGTTTTATAACTAAACATCCAACTGTGTCCTTTCTAATCTCTTGCTTATTTGGGTCACTAATAAAGGATCTAACTCCTAGTTCCTCTAATCTCATCTATTAATCTGATAGTTACTTCCAACATAAATAATTCAATGCTACTAGGGTAATCTTACACATCAAGCATAAGTTTCTAAATTCTGCAATCAAATTCAATCCTTAAATCATCAAAATAATAATTTGGTTATCATTGTAATCCAGATATTTGCCACAACATCAACACCTAAGCATTAGATACACATATCAGATCACTAATTTTACTACTCTATCTACAACCAATTCAAACTCTTCTATGATCAATTCTAAAGATCAGGTACCTAAGCATAATGTACACTCGGTATCCATATCAGTTCTCTAGTTTCACCATTTCATCTTCACCCAAGTCATAATCATATCCATCACCTTAACCTATAGCCTTATAACTTGTTACCAAAATAAATCAACTAATTATGCTCCTATAATTTTCTTCAACAATCCATTCGTTGTTCATACTTAATCTCACAATACTAGAAGTAACCTTATAATCCAAACTTAAATTTCTAATTTGAGCCAAAAAGATTCATCTCTCTAATCATAATGAAAGATAAAGATTTCCTCAAAACATCAATCACCACAATGGCTTTAGCCAAATAATAAGATCAAAATTTTACTCCTTAAGAAATTTCAACTATTTCTTTTATCTCGTATTCAACCCCTTTGGTCAAAAGATATTTAAGGTTCTTATGATCACTAAATACCTCAACCATAGAATCATATAGTTAGTGTCTCCAAATCTTAGTATAAATGACAAAGTCGCTAACAAGGTTATGGGTAAGGTAATTTCTCTCATGAATTTTCAATTTCTTAGAAACATAAGCTACTATCTTTTCTTCTTGCCACAATATTCTTCCTAAACCTATTTTCAGAGACATATTTATATATCACAATAATCTTACTAAAATCTAGTAATATTAACACTAGTCAATCTTTCCTTAAGAGTTTGAAAACTACTTCCTCAATTGTTATCCCATACTAATGTAACTCCTTTCTAGTCAATTCAGTCAAAGGTAATAGTAAGTAATTCAAAGAAGTAAGCAACGAAATGATTTGGGTAGTTAAAAATATACATAGGTTCAAGAATTCCTGATATAGATTATCCTTACGGTTGATTCCAAGGGTAGGCAAGAAACAACCTAGTGAACTGAAACATCTTAATAACCAAAGAAACGAAGGCAAAAGCAATTTTTATAGTGAGAGCAGTTTAAACCATGAACAGCTGTTAAAAAAAAAAATTACTCACTGAATTTTCATATAAACTATCAAACAAGACTCCTGATTTTACTAATTGACTCAAGTATCTCTCACTTAAGCACAACTTAGGTAAATCTTCCTCCGCAAGAAATTTCATGGTCTAAAATACTCACCTCATACAATCCAAATTCATACTTAGACAATCTAGTTTAAATCTATACTCTAATATGATCATCTCACATCCTAAGGTCAAAAACATTTTATTATCGCAACCCTCCACTGATTGATCCATAAAGTCATCTATTCTTATTTCTACATACATGTATATCAAATCATATTAGAATACCTTTTTCATAAATATCATTCCTAAGCATGTATGAATTGATCATTGCTTACATCCATAACATGTACAAGAACCAACTTTTACTACTCTGCATTATATCATTTTAATAGACCTATCAAATACAAAACCTCAAAATATCATATTTAAATCTATTTTTATACCTAACAACTCAAAATATCATGATAGCATATATCTGCCTGACACACAGAGTTGTATTCATCCAAGTGATTTCAAACTTATCTCAAACGAAAGTTAAGTGAATAAGCTACAACTCTTTATGAAGACATAAGATTTCCAAGAGATCATCTCTTTAGCTAAAGATTCAAATATCACCACTAATAAATTCAGTGCTTACTAAATTTCTAATCACCAAGCCAGTCATAACTTGAAGTTCTAGATTTTTGTTTCATCTTATCCTAGTTCTATTGAAAAGATAATATCTAAAGCCATATTCTTCATAAAGACCTCAAAATATAAATTTTGTCGATATAATACTCATACTATCATAACAAACTATAATGAAAATATTTTCGACACCAAATAGCAATAATGTATCAATATATCTAATGCCACAAAATACCTCAACTTTTTCCAAATTCACTACTTAATTTCTCATTCAAGTCTCTCCTTACTTTTCTCAATCAAAACAACTCTCATGCTACCTAAACCATAAATAATTAACATACCAATAATAACACTTAAGGGAATTACCATCATTTCGATCTCTCACCAAAGAGACAACCACCTTTAGATTCAACCTGCTACAACTATAGATGTCAGAAACTTCACCAATCATAAACTCTTAGTACACTCAATATATCACCTCCCATCCAAGGTTCTAATAATTCGAGTTGGCTAACATTATCATGATTATCATTCCTCTGATTACAAACTAACTTAACAATCTCAAACTCAACAATATCAACACAGGACGAACATCATCATCATAATACACAACAAACAAGACATAGTCAGAGTACACAACAGAGTCATGATAAGCACATAACACACACGGTTGATAAAATCGACTTGCTCTGATACCACTAAATGTGACACCCTCTACCCCAACATAAATACAATAGATATAAACCATCTATATATAAATTCTTTCTTAGTCTAATATAAAATAATTATCTCAAGTATCATTGGGTAAAAGATGCACATTCATAATTTTCAACTGTAAGTATCAAATTGTCAAGAAATAATAAAATAAAGATTATAGATTAATCCCAGTAAAGGTGGCAGAGCCTCCTAGTTAGGAATTAACTTATAATCTTTTAGTAAAATTATAATATGACAAAAATACACACTTTCAACATAAATAACATAAAAATTACAAAAGAAAAATAATAATAATTTAACAATAAGTCTAGCTAATCCCGATGTCACATCCTATCAGAGCGAAACCCAAACAGAAGCCTAAGCTTCACCACCAACATCCTCAGCCTCATGCTAATTATCTGCATCATAATTTAAATATACACAAAAATGACAAGGGAGTGAGAAACTTCTCACTCAGTTGCAGATATAGAAATAAAAGTTAAATAGCACACACACACGCAATATAATTCACATATATAATCAATCTCACATATATGCTTATGTATAATGATTTTCTTGACTTGACTCACTAATGTATGCATGTGGCGCCATACGGAAGTTGCAGAATTCATCACTGGTGACCCGAAGGCACACCTATACAATTGTCGGTGACCCTAAGGTACACCTATCATTGGTGTTCATACACCTCGTTAGCATATCGTGGGTGACCCAAAGGTACACCTTGTTAGTCGTGGGTATGCGGCCTCAGCGGCACACCTGGAGTAATATGTGCATATGATGCATGTCATACATTCACAGACTCAACCTTTAGCATGTTACACATATCATATTCATATTTCATAATTAAGAATTATTTCAATAATCCAATTTAATAGTCCAATAGTCCAACAGTCCAAACAGTCCAACAGTCCAAACAGTCCAACAGTCCACCAGTCCAACAATCCAACAGTCCAACAATCCAACAGTCCAGAGGTTGCTTAGGTATCATATTTTTCAATAATAATATATTAAGATCTTTTAAGTAAAGTAGGAAGCTTAAAAGGTAATATAAGATAATAAGGAGGCTCAGCCTTCCATTTAAATAATAGATTACAAATTTATAAATACTTAGGAGGCTTAGCCTTCCATTCAAATAACAGATTCTAATACGTAAATAAATAAGATATAAAACAAAACACATCAATAATACATATTCAAAGAAATAAACAACAGGCAAGGGATCGGGAGCCAATCCAACAAACAAACTATTTAACAATTATTCCCACACCCCCAAGCGAGGTTTCCCACTCCCCCCTTACCTGGGTTTACAGAAATTTGGGCAGAATCTCCTCCTCTCTATCTTTCCTTAAAAGGAATCGGAATTAGGGCAGAATCTCTTCCTCTTTCTCCTTAAACAAGACACTAGAGCAGAACCTCCTTTTCTTTCTCCTTCTCTCTCTCTTACTTTCTCTCTCTATTTCTCCAGAATTTCCTTCTCTCTAGAATTCTAAATTTTCAAAACCTTAAGTCCCTATTTATAGAATTTTTGAAGTTACTATGCACTATGCACTATTCATTAAAATAATATTATAAATTACTATGCACTATGCACTATTCATTAAAATAATATTATAAATTACTATGCACTATTCATTATTATATTCAAATTTATTATAAAATTTGAACCCGCGTCCCTCGTGCAGCCGCCCTTCACTGTGCAATTGCATAGTGAAATACTATTCATACATACGTATACGTAAATAGTAAAATACATATACATAAATAGTAAAATATGTGTACATAAATAGTAAAATATGTATACGTAAATAGTAAAATACATAAATAAATACTTATTCACATAATAAATACATAAAAAAAATATTTCTTTTCATTGAATAAAATTTGGGATGTTACAGACCCCACATGGCCAGATATTGTCCCCTTTGCCCTCAGGCCTCAGGGTTTTGTCCTAGGCAATGCCCTCATGGCATCCCTAAGGGCCTCCTCACAAGGAAGGTATCCACACCCATATATATGGCATGCTTCGTTCGCCTTCCTAACCGATGTGGGACAATATCCTCATGCGGGTTGCTTGGGCTGTTACATTTGGTATCAGAGCCGGGGCCCGGATCGGTGTGCCAGCGAGGGCGCTGGACTCCCTTGAGGGGGGGTGGATATAGTCCCACATCGGTTAGGAAGGCGAACGAAGCATGCCATATATATGGGTGTGGATACCTTCCTTGTGAGGAGGCCTTTTGGGGTGGCATGCGTGTCATCGCCAAGAGCAAAACCGTGCGGCCGTGGGCCAAAGCGGACAATATCCTCATGCGGGTTGCTTGGGCTGTTACATTGGTATCAGAGCCGGGGCCCGGATCGGTGTGCCAGCGAGGGCGCTGGACTCCCTTGAGGGGGGGTGGATATAGTCCCACATCGGTTAGGAAGGCGAACGAAGCATGCCATATATATGGGTGTGGATACCTTCCTTGTGAGGAGGCCCTTAGGGATGCCATGAGGGCATTGCCTAGGACAAAACCCTGAGGCCTGAGGGCAAAGGGGACAATATCTGGCCATGTGGGGTCGCTGTGCTACTCTGATGGGTTGGCAGGACTTGCCTTGGAGGAGGCCTTTTGGGGTGGCATGCGTGTCATCGCCAGAAGCAAAACCGTGAGGGCTGCGGCCAAAGCGGACAATATCCTCATGCGGGTTGCTTGGGCTGTTACATTGGTATCAGAGCCGGGGCCCGGATCGGTGTGCCAGCGAGGGCGCTGGACTCCCTTGAGGGGGGGTGGATATAGTCCCACATCGGTTAGGAAGGCGAACGAAGCATGCCATATATATGGGTGTGGATACCTTCCTTGTGAGGAGGCCTTTTGGGGTGGCATGCGTGTCATCGCCAAGAGCAAAACCGTGCGGCCGTGGGCCAAAGCGGACAATATCCTCATGCGGGTTGCTTGGGCTGTTACATTGGTATCAGAGCCGGGGCCCGGATCGGTGTGCCAGCGAGGGCGCTGGACTCCCTTGAGGGGGGGTGGATATAGTCCCACATCGGTTAGGAAGGCGAACGAAGCATGCCATATATATGAGTGTGGATACCTTCCTTGTGAGGAGGCCTTTTGGGGTGGCATGCGTGTCATCGCCAAGAGCAAAACCGTGCGGCCGTGGGCCAAAGCGGACAATATCCTCATGCGGGTTGCTTGGGCTGTTACAAATCAGATGTTAAATTTTGTTAATGTATAGTATTATATTACATCAAGGAGATTATATTAATCTTTTTTTCCTCTTTTATTTTATCATTTTTTATCAGTAGAAATTATAATAATAATTATAACAATAAAAGTTTGACATTTTTATTACACTATGAGAAATATTATATACAGTACATATAAAAATGTCATTATAAATATAATATATGGAAGAATAAATGTATTTGAAATATAGTTACACATAATTTTAATATTAATTTTAAATGAGATTCAACAATATATATTATGTGTCACTACATCATGTACATGCATTTTTTTTAACAATATACCAACATATATTATATTTATAGTGTATGTAAAAGTAATTTTCAGTAACAAGTATTGTATCATTATAAGGTGTGAATTACTACATGACATTTTTTGTAGTGTTAGTAAAAATTCAAAATTAGGTTAATATACTTTTTAGTCACTATAGTTTCACACTTACTTTATCTTTTAATTTCTATAATTTAAAATAGATTTTTTAGTTTTTATACTTATCTTTTTTAGCCTCTATAGTTTAAGAATTTTTTATTTTCTATACTTAAGATTTTTTAATCATTTTAGTCTCTATCATTAATTTTTGTTGTTGTAATATTTTCTATTTTGTATTAACATAATTGAGATCTTTAATTTTGTGAAAGTAAAAAAAATATTTCAACAATGAACGTTGTAGATGGGACACAAAAAAAAGACATGAATCATTGAGAGACTTAATTTATAATAACTATAGCAAATATAAATTTGACATAAGTTACAAAGTTTAATAAATACATTTATCTTGTCAATATAAAAGAAAAATTATTATAAAAAAAAATAGTGACAAAGAACTGAAAGGTTTTAAAAAAATGTAAGTTTTGAGACTTAAAATATTTATATTAAATTATACAGACCAAAAAGATTGTAAAAAATAAATATAAAGACAAAAAATATTATATAGTGACTCACAACCTATAATAACATCATATATATATATATATATATATATATATATATATATATATATATATATATATATATAATAGTTTCTATGGATGGTCCATATTAGAATATAAACATTAAATAATTCATAATTAGAAATAATTGATATAATCATTATAAGTTTCAAATTTCTACATTATTCACTTTTAATGGAGGAGGGTAGTTATATTTTTGAGTTTATGAAGGGATACCTACTTTGCCTATATAAAGTCTACTCCATTGATTCTCTATTCTTTCTAAATTTTCTTTCTCAAATATTTGTATGGTTTCTTTGTAATAATAATTATACTCTATATTATTTATTTTTATTCAATAATATGTATCAAGTTCCAATGATCAAGTAATGAATATTTTATTATATTCATCATAAAGGTCGAGCACAATATTTACAACTATCCATGTTACTTCTTATATGTCTTTTTACTTTTTAAATAATATAAATTATCCATTATACTTTCATTATACGGTGAGTAAAATTAGGTTTAAGATTTATTGGTATCAATGTGTTAAATTAGTGAAATGGCGATTTGAATAATTTTTTTTATAAAATGCAAATTCAATCGATCTAACTATTATATTGATGATACTATTAATTAGATTAAATATACAAAATTATATTCAATTCTAAAATTATTTGACAATTCATTGTATCAAATCATTTTATCATATAAAATTATATTTAAAATACATATAAATATTTATATATAATTAGATAATATATTCAAAAAATTTCAAATCATTTGAAATTTTATATATATGATGATAAATATAATATCATAAAATTAAATACAACAATTAGACCAATTAAAATTATATTTTATAAAAAATTATTAAAGATGTTATTTTACTAATTTTTACACTATATGTCAACGAATCTTTCCTCCTAAAGTTAATTGTATGCTTTCTCATTCATTCATTATTTATTTATTTAACTCTTATTTTATTTTATTTTAGAAATAATATAGAGAGACACTTCTCTTTTCCTTGCTGATCGTATAATAATCTTGTCATAGACGTGAACATAATTAAATAATTAATATTAACATAATATTTAATGCAATTATTAATGTATTATTTATATAAATTTAAATAATATTTAATACAATATAAATTCATTATTTATATAAATATTTAAATAAACAAATATTTTCTTATATAATAGGGAAAAATTTAGGTACAGTTGTTTAACTGTGATTGGTGTTATTTTTTCGATCAAAGTTAAAGTTAGTATTATGCATTTATATTTAATATATATCTTATTAATATATATTTATATATATTATCAAAATAAAATTTAACTTTAATTAAAAAATAACACGACCACATATAAGAAATTATATCAAAATTTTATGCTATATAATATTACCTGATGCATTTAATAAATATAGTAAAAAATTAAATTTAACCATTAATTTTTTTTATAATCATGATATTAATATAAAATATTTACTCCAAAAAGTGTTTAGAATTATAAACGCATATAAGATAATATTTTTCTTTTATCATAATTTATTTTATATTTAATATCAGAATCAAAATTCATGTATAACTTGATTAAATACGCTACAAATATAAAAGGAGAGTGGATTCAACAATGAATTTTTGGGGTTAATTAATAAGTTAAACTTAAAACTAACAAATATATTTGAAAGAAAAATACATTCAGTTTCAATCAAAAGAAAAACACATTCAGTTAAAAAACCTGGATCATTGAATCAGTTAAAAAACTTGGATTATTGAAACAATTTTGTTCGATTACAATAAAATTATTATGAGATGTAAAACTCTTAAGATAAAACACTGTATACGACATAACTTCCCAAATAGAACTATTATAGGTAACCTATTCAATACTCAAACCTAAGAGAACTAATTAAATTAAAACAACTTTGCATCGATTCACACATTAAATAGTGACAATTCATCTCCTTTGAGATAAAATCAATTTTTATTTACCTAATGAAACCACAAAATCGATCCAATTATAGCACATGTTTCACTTCAAGAAAAAGGCAAAATTACTGACGGCCAAACTCTGTCAATAATAATGCAAGTCCGTTGGTAAAGGGAAATTTTCGACAGGCCCTTTACGGATAAAAAAATCTATTATTATATATCTATCTATATAGTAAACTTACAAATAAATATTAATGTAATATTAAAATTTATTAATATATAATTTATATAGATATATAAATAATGCAATCGCGTTAAATCTTGGGGTCAGCTATCCCACCCTTTGAGGTGCCTCCAACGTAGCGAGGAGATTAGTCATTGCTATCGGCCCAGGGACGAACTAAAAAATAAATAAATAAATAATAAATAATATTTTATATTTAATGTAACTATTAATATATTATTTATATAAATATTAAATAAACAAACTCTTTCTTTGTAAAAAATTAACTATTACATTTAATGAATATAATACATGATTAAATATAATAAGGTTATTAAATATTGCATTTATTAAATATCATATATTCTTTTAATTTATTAAATGTAATTGTATAAATATTTAAATAAATAGACTTTTATGATATAATATAATCTTACTTCTTATTTATAAGATCTAACTTTGAACAATTGTTTGTTCTCTTTTACAAAATTCAAGAGAAGCAATAATAACATACCCTCTAACACGTTCTTCTTAATTGACCTTCTTTTATTGGTTAAATTTTTTTTTAAAATCACAAAATCAAGAAAAATAGTCAATAAATAACATATGAAATCTACTAAATTTTATATTTTTCAACAAATTTTAACCAATAAAAAAGAGTGTATAATACACAATTAAATTAGGTAATTAAGTATTATATATAGAAACAAAGATAATATTATTTATTGCATTTAATGAATATAGTACACAATTAAATTTAGTAAGGTTATTAAATATTACATTTATTAAATTTAATATTTAATATATTTTACATCAAATTTTAACAATTTAATCGTTGAATTAAAAAAAATATATGTTAATTTAAATATATATAAAAAAAATTAAAAAAAAAATAGACTTTAATTATACATTAAAAAGTTTTAATTTAATTGTTGGATCGTTGAAATTTAACATATACCATGAGTTATTAAATAAAATAATTTTACCAAGAGTTACTCTTAAAGTGATTTAATCCCTCTCCCATATATATATATATATATGAAAAGAGTTCAAATGATACCAATGCAATCTTTACCAACTATTACATTATTTAATAACTTTCAATTAAATGTGAATTTTTTAAAACCTATTGTTGTTAGATTGAGATTTCTTTATTCTTAAATCATATATACAAAATATTTGTTAAACGATTTCTTCTGATATGGCAAGCGAACCAATTGCACAAGTAGTAAGTAGAAGTAATAGTCGTTCTTCTCAAAGGACTTGAGTAATACAATGGCAATATATGGAATTAAAGCTAATACAGACTAAAGAATGATTTCATATTTGATGGATTGTAATTGTTAAGTTAAAAAGAGCAAATAAACTAAAGTGAACTTTCATCAAACACTTGAAACGCGGTTTTGGAGATTGACTTATATGAACGAAATGTTAGGATTAGACTTCACCAACTTTAATCTCATGCATAAAAAACATTCCTTCTCATTCAAACATTAATGCTAGCCCACTAATTTTCTCAAATTCCAATTCCTTGGTTAAAAGAGCCTAAGTTTCATTACCAAATATCAATCCCTTGAACATTTCAATAAATCCACTTGCATTAAGTTTAAGGGCTCCAAACAACAAGTAACTCATGTTCCATTCCTAGACACAAGTTTACAAGGTACCACATTCTCAAACAAGATTACCAATGATATTCCCACACCAAAAGTAATCAAAAATCATGTAATAGTTGATCATTCCATACAAGCATTAAGCACAAGAACATGATACTAACATTTGAATGAAGAAGATAGATATATATATATTCGACAAGTTACATGAGAGTCAAGTTGGCTACATCTAACCCCAACAAAAGGGTTTTAGCAATCCATGTCCATGAGATTAGCAAGATACATCAAAAGAGTAGGAATGGAAGAAAACCAATGAGAAACAATGGTGAAGAGATGAGCCCTAGCTTCTCCCCTTCAGACCTACGTTCTGCTCCTTCTTTGGTTTTGCTTCCAGATCTTTTTCTCTTCGCGCTCAGCTCGAAATTATATCCATCTACGCAAATCTTTAAGTGACGCGCTCAGCACGATACGATACGCGCCCGGCGCATGACGGAAGGCGCGCTGGGCGCATGATTGGGCACGCCCAGCGCGGTGCCAATTCTCCATCAACTCCCTGATCCAGTGCGCTGAGCGAGTTGAGCTATGGGCTCAGCGCGGGTCTACTGAAAATTCCAGCTAGCTTCATTGGAGTTCAATCCAGCTTCTTCTCTTTGACATGACCTCTTCCAACATGATTACCTATCCAAAAAATCACAAAAAATGAGGATTAATTATGTATAACCCTGTATGTGTAACCAAAGTGTCTTTACTTACAAAAGAGAAGTTAAATTGAGGATTACATAAGTCAAAAGTTAGAAAAGAGTTAAATGTGTTAACAAATTTGGTACTAGAATGTAAGTAAAAATTAACATTATCAATATTATATTAATTTAAGATAATTTGATACATCATTCTTATAATACAAAACTGATGTAATATATACACTTCAAAATATACTAAAATGTGAATACTTTGATTATCTTCAAATTGTTGTTTAATTTTAACAAAATTTGATATAAACATACAAGATGATATAAAGTTATAATTCGACAATTGAATCGACAAAATATACATTTAATATAAAGTTATTGAACAATGTAATATTTGGTAAAAGTTACACTCATGTTATTTGAATCCTCCTTTTTCTAAAACATTTTTTAAAACTACATTAAAAATGTTTTAAAATGAAAATCAATGAAAATCACATGTCTATCAATTTTTTTTATTTACTATAAAAATACAAGATATATTTATGAAAGAACATACTACCATAACTTACAAAAAGTTTAAGTAAAAAAAAAAAAAACTCAAAGAAACAAAGAAGATGCTACTTTCGGCCATTCTATTATCCCAAGCCCTTAGTAGCTAAATTATAGAACTTTCGTGGGCTACATATCTTGGCAAGTAAAATAATGAGTGTATGCAATTAAGGGCGATGCTGATTGGGAGTAATATATGCCATAGTACTCTTGAATTTATTTTAATTTAATTCTTTTTGGAAATAATTTGATTTATTTTATCAGGATCTGAAAAAAATTATTAAAATAATTATTATATTTTAAGTGTGTACAATTAAGAGCGCTTTATGTGTTTAATTCTTTTATTAATCTCTATTCATCGTCACAAGAACTTTTCAATTATCTTTGATAATACATATTAACAATAACTCATACATGTTTTTGGAGTTATAAGGTCTTATTTTTATTCTCTATATGAATTAGGCATGACAATCTAACCCGTCCCGTGGGTACTTGCCTGAACCCGTCCTGATTTGGACGGGAATGACTCTTATTTATCTGGTTCAAGTTCAAGTTTTTCCTAATTGATAAGATTAGGGGCGGATTAAAAAAATATTTTTATATATATATAAACCAAAAATAGAAATATTTATATGTAAAAATTTGTATTATTTTTTTTCTTATTTTTTTTTAAATTTATTCGTATTTATTTAAAAGAACAAAGAAAAAAAAAGGTGGGAACGAGGACGGGACGGGAGCGAGACAGGAAACTCAAATCTCACCGAAAATGAAAATGAGTGCCCAAATTTTATCCCTAACAAGTATTATAGGTAAGGACGGGAATGGTTTAAATCTACGGACCGGGGCAGGAACATAAAACCCACCCCGCTCCGCCCCGTTTTGATGCCTAATATAAATAGTCACATCAATATTTAGTAATAGTAACTCAACATGATATGAGGCCGTTAAGGCAATAGTAAAATCTTAGATATAGAAATGAGAGAAATACATGGATCAAAGCAACATGCTTGTACGGTATCGAAGGATCTTAATTAAATTAAGGGCACTTGGGTGTTCCTTTCTTGGTTTTCCAATTGTTATAGCATGGACATTCATCTTTGTGGCCAAAGGTTCCTGATGGGACACACAAACATGTCTTACAACACTTGCTGCAGTAGAACAAACATGGCTTCTTGTGGTGAGTCTTTGAGCAACGTTGGGCACATCCGCACATGCAAATCCACACTCTGCATAATGTAATTAATAAAGATTTTAATTAGTTGTAACATTAATCTTTTTCCTCCTTCATTTCATCTCTAATTCTGCCATAAAAACTTCAAATTTAAACAAGCTTTGAACTAGTACCTTCGAGACTAAGTGATCCTTCCCCACCAGCCTGTGCAAACAATAAATAACTAAAAAAATTAAATATATACTTAAATGATATGAAATCTTCAACTCACACTAAAAATAATTTTTAAATTTTTAAATTAGCAATTATTTTCACTTGTGTCGTAGGGATGTATATGGTAAGTAACATATTAAAAAAGATATATGTAAAAAAATTAAGATGCGAAGAAAATAAAGAAAAGTAAGTTATAAGAAGCGAGAAATATATAATTTTCTGTGACGTAGAAAAGCATAAGGAAATCTATACAAAAAAAAAAAGATGGAAACTGACCCAGACAACTTCGATCACAGAAACAACGGCGAGGATGAAAAGAAAGGCATAGCTAAAACAAACAATTTTGGCCATAGTCTTCGCCAAAATTAGTCCAGAATTTGTGTTTTTCTTTCTTTATTATTTCTTTTTTTGAACTTCTGCTTTTATAAGCATTGATCGATGTGATCAAGGATTTAATTGTGATTAAAAATAATAATGTATTTAAAGTTCATTTATTTTAGTTATTGAGTTGGAATTTATTTCTTTTTTGTCTACACTAGTATTTTGATGTGTGTTTTATAAGTTAAATATTTTATATATATAACTAAATTATATGAATACTATATTTGAATATAAAATTATATTTAAAATTTGTATAAGTAGATATTTTAAAGTTTATAAATTATATTTGCAATTTAAAATAAATAATTTATATTGTGTTACAATATTATTTTTAACTATTGATAATTTTTTTTAAAAATATTAATATTTTAATTCATAAACAAATATGATAAATAAAAAAAATTGAATTGATTAAAAAATTAAAAAAAAATCTTAAAAATGCTCCCATCAAAGAGTAGTCTATAAAAATATTTTCGTACAATATAAAACAATTAGGATGTTTAGTAAACAAAATATTTTTATATTCTTAAGAATCTTAAAGCAAAAATATTAGTTTTTTATGTTTAGTAGTTATTTTAAAAGAGAGAGAGAGAAAGAAATGCTTAGGAATATATTTTTAAAAATTATTTTTATCCTACTTTTCTATAAAAACATTATCATAAGAGAGTGAGAATCTAATTTTTTCAAGTTAAAAGGAAAGTTTTATATATATAAAGATTTAATCATCTATACATTGACAGTGTAAAACTTTTTTCTACTGCAGTCAGTCAGAGTCGTTAATAGTGCATTTTCATCTGCTCATTTAATTAAATTAAAATAAAAAAGACACTATTAATAGCTTTGATTGACTGCTAGTGTAAAAAACTTTACATTAGCGGTGTATAGGTGATTAATTCATATATAAAAGATCATAATATCTTTTCTATATTCTCTCTCACTCTTACTCCCTTCCTCTCTTTTCTCTCCCTCCCATATTCTTATTTCTCTTCCTTTTTTGTATCTCGTTATTTATTGATCTTATTAATTTTAATAATATTATTAAAATTATTTTATTTTTATATTTTAATAGTATTTGTTAATATTTTTTTTTTGTTGAATTCAATATTTAAATAAATTTTTAATTTTTAATTTTTTTAAAATAATTTAATGTCATATTTATAATAAGATTTAAGTATATATATATATATAATAAGTTTATTTTAATAAAAAATATTTTTTGTGAAAAATACTTATAAATCCATAAATGTATTATTATAATTAAACATAAAAATCTTTAATTCTCAAAATGATGTATAGATATTTTTAATAACTTTTATGAGTACCTAAAAATATTTTAATTATCTTTAAAAATCATAATTTTTAGAATTTATTATTTTTAAGAATTATAATATCATAAAAGAAATACCTTTCGTCCTTTCCCTTGTCAAACGTCCCCTCAAGGTTTAGTTAGCTAGGTAAACTCTATAAACTAAATAATAATAATAATAATAATAATAATAATAATAATAATAATAAATAAATAAATAAATAAATAAATAAGAGAAGATATTAATGCATTGTGTGTGACAGTGAGAGTTTTTTAATGAAGAGGAAAGCTAGCTGTCTTATACTCTTCTATTCAAACACTTCTTATTATTAATTAAAATTTATTAAAAATTATAAATAGTGTATATACCACATCTTATTTTCTTGATTTAATAGTAGATTCTACTATAATTTGTTATTTTCCTTTAATAGTAGATAGAATATTAGTAAAAAATTATTAGAGAGTGTGTTGCTAATATTTTTGTTTTAATGTATTTTATTATTTGGAAATTTTATTTTCTTTAAATATATTTTATTCAAAAGTGTAAGTATATATTAAAAAAATAATATTATTAATATATTTACCGAAATTTAAGGTTGAAAAGTTGACTATAATTAATGCAGACGAAACGGTTTTAAAGAATTAAGAATTATTATAACGGGACTCAAGTATTAAAAGAAAGTTAAAAACTCATTTAAGTGTGAGCTTAAATATGTTTTTAGTCCCTCAAATTTAAGGTAAATTTGTTTTTAGTCTCTCAAATTTAAAATTATTGTTTTTAGTCCTTGTAATTTCAAAAAATCTTATTTTAATCTTTATATTCAAATTTTGTTAAAAAATTTATCAAACATTATTGCATAAAATCTACCTATTGGTGTCTCTATTAGTGAAAATATCACATTTAATATGGTTGATATTGCATAACTGTCTTAATTAGTCACTTTCAAATATTTTATTGATGACTTAAGGGATTAAAATATAATTTTTAAAAATTACAGGGACTAAAAACAACAGTTTTAAATTTGAGGGACCAAAAATAAATTTGCCTTAAATTTGAGGGACCAAAAACAAATTTGCCTTAAATTTGAGGGACTAAAAACATATTTAAGGATTTAAGTGTGATACACAAGAAACAATGTAATTCAATTTATATTAGTTATCAAAAAAAAATTCTAAAGAAAACGAGAAAAATGAAATTGAAGCACAAAATGATATAGGTAGTACTCAAATTCGAGATTACTAATAAAAAATTCTATGGCAATTGATTCAAGGCTCGATGAATAATAATTAAGTAATATTGGTCTATAATTAATATTTCATTTAAAATTAAATAAAAAATATCGATGTGACAATTAGAGTTAGTAATGTAAAAAAATAATATTATTAAAAGTTAAAGTTAAAATTATTTTAATTAATTATAAATTTTAAATGAGATTAAATTGAAACTTGACATATTTTAGGTAAAAATAATATTGTTTCTTACATAAAATTGAGGATGACAATAAGATAGGGTGAATGAGAGTTTCAATATTTTTGTTCTTCTCTCTGCGTTCGTACCTTATATTCATTATCCTTTCCATATCTGAAGAATATGAGATTTGTATCTCATTTTTATCCTTGTTAAGTATACTCGTAACTATTTTATACTTGTTTAGAAATTAATTAAATTTTTTTTACAAGAAAAAAAAATAATTCCAATATAGAGTAGCAATTACAAAATTTTATTAATTAAATTTTATTTAACATAAATTTAAAATAGAGTAAGAAATACATAAATCTCAAGTAAATTCTAAATAAAGTAAATTGAGTTTATAGAAATTTAAAGGGGATGGAAACGCGAACGATTACGAGTACAAGACAAGTAAATATATATATATATTAATCCCCATCCACATTTTCGATTTAATAAGTCGATTATTACTTGTACTCGTGTTTGGTCAAACTAGATATTTCTATCAAAGTAGAAACAAGTTTTAACATTACTCATAGATACGAGTTTATTTGTTATCTTTGGTCTAAATATATATTTAAAAAGAGTTAATAAAGAGTAAAAATATAATTATCTAAATAAATTATTTTTACATAAAAATCTAATTATATAGAATATTTCTCTCATAATTTCATTCAACCAAAATTCAAGATCGAAGAGTTGACCATAATACAGACGAAACGGTTTTAAAAAATAAAGAATGACAGTTATAAGGAGACTTAAGTATTAAAAAAATAGTTAAAGCTTATTTAACAATGATGCAAGAAAAACAATGTAAGTTAATTTATTTTAGTTATTAAGAAAGAAGTGAAATTGAAGTGCAAAATTGTATAGGTAGTATTCATAGTCGAGATTACTATGGCGTAAAAAAAAAATCGATATCACTAAAACATTTATCTTTTTTGAGAGAAAAATTGAAAACATTCTACGTGAATTGATTTTCACGCTCAATCGTGAACGAAAATTAACTCAACAGATAACTTGAAAGAAAAAGAAGAAAAAAAAAGATTTTTTTAGGGGTTTTCAAAAATTGATATGGGATAATGTAAATTATGAACATTGAATAAAGAAATTAAAAGGAATAAATTAAATTATAAATTTTGAAATAATGTAATATAGCACGTTCTGTTTATGACTCGAGAACCCATGTTGTCATATTGCACAAATTTAATAAACTAAAAAAATCACATAACCTGATTATTAATAGTTTAATGAAAAATATGATTCGATAAGTTGCATTTAAAATTCGTTTAAATCCATTTTTAATTTATACTAATACATAAATGGGATATTTTTTTTAATAATTATCTTATAAAAATGTATCCTTTCATTTAAAAAAAATATTTTTTTTAATCAAAATCAAAACTTTGAAATTAATGTATTAATCATAATATTATATCGACATACATTTATTACTTTTTTTTATTATTTTATTTTTAATAGAAACATGAAGTACCTCAATCTTATAATTTTTATAATTTTAATATTTTCAAATTTTTTATTATAAATTTATTCTAATTAATTTTTAAAATTAAACAACTTTAATTTATCATTAACAAATCATTTAAAATTAAATAAAAAATATCGATATATCCATAAGTAACACAATATGAGAGAGTTAGTTAACAATGTAGGAAAATAATAATACTAAAAATTAAAATTATTTTAATAGATTATAAATTTTAAATGAGATTAAAAAGAAATGTAACATATCTATAGTAAAAATAATATTGTTTCTTGTATAAAAGTTAACACAATTAAATAACTTTATTTTTTAAGTACCTGATCATGCACTGTATTCCTGACTAAATTTTTTGTGAGAGATCAACTCCATAAATAAATATTTGTAACATACATTATGTTAAAATATTGATGTTTCTTTATATTTATACTAAATTTTATGGTTGATTGTGTTGGGATGGTGTCTAGACTTTTACTATAAATTGATGTGGTTGGTCAAAAAGATTTCTTCACCCCAACTAAGGAAATCATAAGGTTTCATTGTAGAAATGGAAGCATCAAAGTTGGTGTATTTTGTTGTGCTATTAAGCATAATAGTAGGGGAAAATGTGGAAGGAACATGGTGTGTGGCACGTAGTGATGCTAGCAACGCAGCACTGAAAGCGGGCTTGGACTATATATGCATGTTCACATGGAGCTGACTGTGGGCCTATCAGGCCCGGTGGAAGTTGCTTCAATCCATGCTTCTTATGCTTTCGACAGTTACTATGAGAGACAGGGAAAAGCTCCTGGTTCCTGTAATTTTGGTGGTGCAGCAACCATTGCAGTAACAGATCCTAGTATGTATTATGTTACTATGTATTATGTATTATGTTCTATGAATTATGTATCATCTTCTCTTCTCTTTTATATGTCTAAATCATTTATTAACATTCTCTTCTTTCTTTCTATACTTGTGTATAGGTTTCGGAAGTTGTGTCTACCCACCTTATTCAACATCCAAGTTACAAGATCTGACCAACTTGGCATAGGCACCACTTAACCTCAATAGCAAAATAAATTATGTTGTCTAACCTCTTTAGCTCTTATATTTCATGAATCAAATATTTGTAAGTGGTTCCAATAATTTATAAAAATAATATATGTTTTAGCTTATTAATTTTAATAAGTTCTTTATTTTGATTTAAGAAAATAAATTATATGAGACACACACATATATACATTATGCTATAGGAATGAGGTAATGAATAATTTTGAATTGAAATAATGTTTTGTATACGTAATATAATTCATGTAAAATGAATTTCAATCTAACAATAAGTATCATTTAATTGAAAGAAATAGTATACCACAATTATGGTTCAGTTAAGTTGGTAAAGATTAAAAGATTTTTTCTTTTGTAAAAAAAAATAGTAAAACAAGAAGACACTCCTAATTTCACCATATTGAACGTCAATGACATGTTATAAAAAATATAATATTACTTGATATAAATTAATATATTATTGCATTGTTTGTCAGTTTTTTTTATTTTTATTATTTGGAAAATTATTTTTTAAATAAAATTTCTATTTTTTTTGTAATAAATATATAAATAATCAAAATTATTTAAGAATATAAGTATACAAAATATATTGTTAACATATTTATCAAAATGCAAGTCGATCGGTCAACATAACATATGAAACAGTTTTAAATAATTAAAAAGAGTAGTTTTCACTGGACTTTTTCAAGTATAAAAAAAATGAAACTGAATATAATGAATAAACAAAACAATTAATTTACATTAGTATTAATGTTTCTTACCGGTAACGATATCATACACTAACAACTTGCTACTAAAAATGCATTACGTAATAATTATTTCTTTCGGTCCTTATTGTAAGATAATTTAAAAAAAAATGGTAATATTTCTCTTGGACTGACATTTAAAAATTTTAGACTAAATTATAAGAATTTTAATAAATCAACTTTTTTTTAACGTTCTTAATTCAAAAATATTCTTAAGGTAATAAAAGAAAGTACTATCTTTTATGAATGTAATTAAAGATATTTTAAGAAATGTAGTGCGTATTTTATGTAAAATTGTAAAAAATTGAATGTATTTAAGAACTTTCTTAATTTGTGTTTGTTATTTTTTCTTAGAGTAAACTTCACTTGTACTTTTTGTGCTTTTTGAGATTGTACTTGATACTTTTCTATTATTTGGATCTACTATGAGACCCTTTAAAAAATGAAAAAATATTACATTTACACCTATAATTTTTTAGATTACACCCAATACTTCTCTATTATTTGGATCTATAGTGAGACCCCTTAACAAATAAGTTATTAAAATTGATTAGACAATATTGATGACCAAAAACAATAATTATAAATGTTAGAGGGAAAAAATAAAAAAAAAACAAGGATTAAAATCAAAATATACTCATTTTATAAAAATTAAAAATATATATTTACGCCATTTCATAAATATAATAAATAAATTTATAATAATCAATGAATGAAGGAAAGAATTTAGATATTCAATAGTTACACTTTTTCTTTATTTTAACACTTAATAATAAATGTGTTTTGTTTAAAAATAATAGTGAAATCGAAATACTTCATATCTCTATATATTTTGTTTTTAAAAAATAATATAATACATAATTAATAAAGATTAAGATAGTCTTAAACAAAATTAAATGTAAAAAATGGTTATAAAATAAGAGAATAATTATTATTGATAGTGTGAATAATTTATTTATTTTTAGTAAATTACACTCACATAGGAATATTGGGTACAATCTAAAATAAAAAATACATGAATACAGGTCTAATATCTTTTTCAACTTTTAAAAGATCTACTATAGATCTAATAATGGAAGAATATTGAATACACGCATAAAAAAACACAAGATATAAATATAATATCTTTTCAATTTTTATGAGATTTCCCTATAAATCTAAATAATTCTAAATAATGGAAGTGTATTGAATATAATATACGAAAAAAAACACATATACTATTGTAATTTACTCTTTATTATATATAAATTCAAAAAAGCACTTTATCGTTTTTATAAAGCATTAGTTTTAATTTTCATTTTGGTCTTTAATAAAAATTGTAAGAATATTGTTCTCACACCTCTTAAATTCTTGAATTATTATTATTATTTTTCTTAATATAATAGATAAAGTTTTATATGGAATAATTTCTTCACTAAAATTTAATGTTAAAAAGGATAAAATAGATAAATTATAATTTTTTAATAAATTTAATAAAATAAACTAACATAATTATTTATATTAATTTGTATGATTCAATTAAAAGTGACTTATAATAAAATTCAATAGAGCATTTTTGCAATAGTTATAAAGTCCCTTTGTTTTCTTGACTTATATAAAATAAATTTGCTCCAGCCACCAACTGTTTCAGTATTGTTGAATTGAATCCAGACTAAAAGTTTGACATTCCAGTCAACAATCCGTGTTGACAAGAACAAATATCCTCTTTTATTATTAATATTATTATTATTAATTGTAAGGCATTGTACAGATTTTTTATTCTGATTTGGGATCCAAATTGTAATTTCAGGTCTAAGAGTGTCTGTATTCAGAATTCACTTAGCATAAGTATTTGGCAAAAAAGAAAATGACATGGAGAAACACTAAAATAAAATCCTTTCACAAACTAATCAATATTGCACTATTGTGAAACATAACAATGTTTGCAAAGGGAACAATTAAATTGAAGTATTGAATTGAATTTGAGCCCTATAAATCAAGAATGACATCAGCAAAGGCCTTGCTACAACCTAGCTCTGCTCTTTCCTGAATAAACCATGTTATGTTGTCATGCTTAACTTGTTCATAACCTTGTACATTAAAATAGTAGGGTATGAGAAGTAGTTGCATAAATTAAGGTTATAAACAACAAAAGGCTCTCTTTAACTTCTGACAAAACTGTAAGCCTCCCCAAAGATCACACATAGGCTAAGAGATAATAATGAATATAATAAGAGAGGAAAAGATCATCAAAAACCATGTATCTATTGCTTCTGAAGGTGCTCTTGAATTGTCAGTGAATGGAGTAGTGCTCATTCCAGGAGTTAGTCCACCAGGATTGCCCCCACCATAGATCGGTGTTGTTGTGGTAGATGATGGCACATTTGGATTGTTCATTGGAGGTGTTGTGGTTGGTGTATTTGGTCCTCCAGCAGCACTGAACATGATAGGAAATCAAATAATTAACTCCGTAAAGTAAAGTACTAACTATAATTTAAGTGATCAATGAAAAGCATTCTCATGGCTTAACACAAACCACTTTCCAAAAACTGATTTAGAGCTCTTCATGGTGCTACAATTCAACTAGAGCCGGTCATGGATTGAATTTTTAAGGATTCAAACCAAACTGAATCTATCTATTTATTAAAAATTGATCGATTAATCAACCTTTATTTATCTAAGTGAATTGATTCAATTCATTTAAAAAATTGATATGATTATTTTTTTTCACACCCTAAATTCAACTAACCACGTGAAGGAAAAGTTGTAACACATTGAACTTTTATATTGTAATAACCATGTGGGTGTGATTCCTCAACAAACAGTAAAGGTCATGATGACACATGGGAGGGCAAAATAAGCCTAGAACTCGATCAGCATGGCCCCATCAATAAAGGGTCATGATGACACGTGGGAGGGCAAAATAAGCCTAGAACTCGATCAGCATGGCCCCATCATTGTCCCTGGTCTATATACCAACAATTTTCTAACATGTTGAGGCATAAGAAATCAAAAGAGGTCAAACACATTCCAAGCAATGATTTGAACACAACCAGCATCTTTATATGCTACCCTACTGTTGTACAACATGCATGGTTCTCTCCCTTATTGCTCTGTCTTGATGCATAACTTTTTTAGTACATTAATTAATTACACTCGAAAAACAAATGAACATTCAAAAAGTAAACCAGCCGTTATTACTTTGTACCTAACTGTAATTATCCATATAAAAATTCCTTTCATGTAATGTAAGTCACCCTGCTACCAAACCATATCTTCAATAAGATACTAAAGAAAGAGTCATGTCAAATACTTCTCCTATGTACTCTGTATCTTCCCTTTTTGTCTTTCTTTCATTTTACGAATCACTGAGTTAAATTTTGATGGGCTTAATTTTACGTGATTAAAAAGTACATGTAAATTTCTACAATGAATTATTTCAAATAAGGATTCGTTTTTTCCAATTGAGTATCCATGAATAGGTATCACATCCATTAATGAAGCAAAAGGTCATTTTCATTTATATCATATGCAAATGGATGCTATACTTGCATATAAAATGAATAAATGAAAGAAAGATGAAATGTGAATGAAGTGATAGATGATGCAAAGTGCGCATCTAACAATGGTCACACGTATATGCAAATGTGTAAAGAATCATGGATGGGTCAATTTCAGGATTGAGAAAGAACATCTGAAGAAGCTGGGTACGGCATTTTCCACAGATTATTTATTAATGGTAGAAAACAACGGCTGACATAAACGTAAGCATCAATTACTGCTACACTGTTTTCTCACTTTACCTCACCACGCTTTAAAGCAAATATAACACATTATGTATGATTCATAAGATCAACACCGTACGATCACGCTAATCTGAGCCGTTGGAGGAAGTGGGTCACGCAGACTCATCCAACGGTCCAATCGCAAAGTACAGAAAAAGTAACCAACACACTGGACGAGAGCATACAGTGTGTCAGTAAAATAGTGCACCACTGCACTCACCCAATTTGTGCAACCCAAGATTTTGAATATTTGAATATTTGAAGAAAGAAGAATCAGACGCAAAGAACACAAATTCCGTGTTTTGAAATTGGATCCACGTTCATATGGAAGCTGGTGAAGTGAATGTTCTAAGTTTCTATGCCCAAAAAGAGGATATACGCTCATTTTTTATGCCAAAATAAAGGTACATGCATATTTCCAACACCCACCCAAACACACTAATTTGCTGGCAGAAGAATTTGATTATGGTATACTTAATTTAAAGCTTAAAATACTATACTTGAAACCATCTGTAAAATTGATAGACCGAAGGGATATTTATAGACTTAATTTTGGTTATTTTTGAAAAATTAAACTAAAGTCATTTTTCTTACCAAAAATGGTAGTAATAAATAATAATTGACAAGTTTAAAAAACTTGAGTAGCACATGGGTAAATCTTCTCAAATAACCCCTCTCTCCCATTCAAACAAACACTTCTTTCTCTCTTAGATCTTCTGTACCACCGTATTAGGCACGCCACTGAAGCAGACAAATGAAAAGGTACGAAAGAGAAGGAAAGGCAAAAAAAATAGTGAGAATGAGAATGAGAATCCATTTACTTCATGATCAAGAAACACAAACCGTTTCACTTTCGCCAATTGAAAATGCACACACTATATGTAATAATAATAATATTAGTAAGAAAGTAAAAGCATACCTTGCTGTAGATGGATACACACAAGATCCATAGCCTACACAGTACACAGACCAAAAGAAAAGCAGCAAAAAATAAATAGATAAAAATAAAAATGGAAAGATAATAATATGATATTTGAAGTTTCATACTGGGATCACTAGTGGCAATGGTGGCGGTGCCAGCAAAGTCACAGGAGCCAGGAGCTCTAGCTCTGCGCTGATAGTAACTGTTGAAGGCATAAGAAGCGTGCGCTTGAATGGTGTTGGGAAGAAAACAGAGTCCCTCCGGCTGAAGAGGAAAGCAATCAGCACCAGCGCCACAGGCGTAGTCCAACGCCGTTTGCAGTGCGTCGGTGGTGGCGTCACTCCTGGCCACGCACCAAGTGGCGGTGCCACCTCCTTGAGCCACCGCACTCGCACTCGCACTCGCACTCGCACTCTGGGTGGCGAGTGCGATGGTTAGTAGGAGCAGAGGAAGTGGTGCCATATGGAGAAAGTTATATGAGGGAGTTTTGTTGTGCTTAGTTGGTAAAGGTGTAAAGAGAGAGAGAAGGGAAAATATATTATGGAGATGGAATAGAAGACGCTTTCGCTTTTTCTTTTTATGAGAACATCGACATCGACATCGACATCAACATCTCTCGTGTTTCTAAGTTATAACGTTAATGTCTGTCTGTGCAACCAGGAATAGGATCCATCAGAATCCAACCTTCCTTCCTAACTTCTCTTCCTATATACTCTCCTCCCTACTTCAATAGTTTCACTTCAAATAATTTAAGTTACGTAAGATTAAGTATTTTTCATCATTTATATTCTCCTAAATTATTTAATTATCATAAAAGAAAAATTAAATATTCATTGAAAAAGGAAAATTATTTTAATAAAATTACATTATAAAATAATATACTTAGACTCAAATATTTTTTTTAGTTTTTATAGTTTCAATTATTTTATCATTAACTTTTTTTAATGTTATCTCTTTTATATTGATGTGATAGATATATTAATTTAATTTTATATGATTGATGTGAAATTTATTTTGTTAAAATTATTTTAAAATAAGTTTTTCAACAATTCATGTTTTTTTATTTTGTACTTTCACTTATATCATTCATTGTTGAAATACAATTTTCTTCCTTTCACAAAATTGAAGACATTTATCATGTTAACACAAAATAAATAATGTTATTAAAAATTATTGATAGAGATTAAAAGATTAAAAAATTATAAATATAATATTTTTAAAAAATCTATATTAAATTATAAAAAAAATTAAGTATAAAAACTAAAAAATTTATTTTAAACTATAAAAACTAAAAGGTAAAATATAGACTAAAAAATATTTTAACTACATATTTATTATTATCCATAACTTATGTGTAAAAAACCTTAAAATTACAATTAATTTAAAACAGAAGGAATATTAACTCAGGGTTAGTATATAAACTAACAGAATGAATGAACTTAAATATAAAGAAATAACCAACCTTAGTTTGCACAAGTTGGTAGAAACTTCTATCTCTCCTCATATAACATTAGCAAGATATCACAGGTTTTTTGTTTATAAGCCTCATAAACAAGTATACTTAGAGGGACTAAAATAAAAGTATAGTAAAGATAGGAGCTAAAACATAAAATAAAGTATATTTAGAGAAACTAAAACAAAAGTTATATATTATTTAAAGCGATTTAAACAAAAAGGGAGTGTATTTAGAATCAGAGGAATATATGTGGTGGAGACCAGGATGAAGCTCCAATCCCTTACAACCCATATCAAGCCTCAACATCCCACGGTTACGTGCCAACCAACATCATGGGACAAAAAACCACTGCACACAGGAGATAAAGTGAGCTAATTCACTCATCTAAAATGGTTCACCGTATATCGGAATTTTAAATAGATTAGTCTAACTCAACTGATAAATCACAAAATTTTAACCCTACATCACTCACCATGAATTAGGTAGGTTAGTTAAAAAAAAAATTAAAATAAAACAAATGTAAAAGATTGAAAAAAAGGAAGAAAAATTACTCTTCATTTTAAAAGTCACATTTTTTATTATCAAGTCTCTTTAATTCAAATACAAATACAAATAAAAATATAATTCAAATGACAAAAGTATTAAATTAAACTATTTAGTACCGAGTAGATTTAGTAGATTAATCTAACTATAAACCGTTTGGCTCACATGTTAAACGAGTCAAATTGAAATATATAAAGTCATTCATCCCTTACTTTATGTAAATCACACCACCAAACTACATCTCTAGAAATAATTGTATTGATTTATTCAAAAAAAAAATATAAATAAAAGAAAATTAAATTAAGATAATTCAAAAATTTTAAATTTTCAAATTACCTTAAATTTTCCATCAACACATCCTTAGTGAATTTATATATTTTCTTCATATATTTAAATCTACAATCATCTTAATAATAAAGGGGAAAAAATTACGCTCTTTTTACAATAAATTTCAATGTCATAATTCTTAATATACTGATCATTAATAAAATACACCAATAAAAATCAAGTTCTTTCTATACTTTCAAATTCCAGGTTCTTAAAATTTTAGAAAACGTTTAGTACAATTGTACAGAGGTTGTTTTTACTTTTTTAAAACTTAAAAGATGAAAAGGTTAATTTTTCATATTTAGTTTGTTAATTAGAAAATACAATTTCTAAGAAACATTATTTCCTAAAAATATTTTTTTTTACTTATGTTTTCCCCAAAATCAAAGTTATTTTTATGAGTAAATGAAAATCAAGTTAAATGAAAATTTATCCCAGTAAAAATAAAAATAATGTCACGGTTACCTATTTAATGTAGAAAAGAAAAACATTAATATCCAAATAACATATAAGTATTTTTAACAACATTTATATCAATAAAACATATTTTAATTATTTTCAGAAAATGATTTCCAAAATTAATTTCTAGAAATCATAATTTCCAGCCGTTAAAAAATTTCCCTCTATCAATCGCTTGCCTAGATTTCATGTCCGCGCACAAAACACTTCAATTTTTACTTTCTAAATTTTGCATAAACTGACTCAAAAATCCTAAGCGTAATAAGTAAGCCGAGTGATCGCATTATCATTAGATATAAGACTCAACTTTCTATAAACCTCAAACTTATATGACAATCAAGTTAAACGTCTCTGTAGATACCTTCCAGCTAAGGTAAATAAACAACAGAGTATGTTTAATGAACAAAAGGTAGCACTCGACTTTGAAATGAGACTATAATTGTCAAGCCTCTGATAATAACAGTTGTCTCGTCTAAAGAACTCCAAAAAAGGGATTCTTTATTGCAGAGTCTAGTTCAGATCCAGCTGAATTCAGTACCGCCATCTCAACTTTGTCCCTAGGCAAAAACAAAAACTCACCACCATCGATCTTCTCAAACCCGCAAATTTCTAGAAATTCAATGCCCCCTTTCAAGGAACCAACTCTTTCCTGTAAAACACACCGAACATCAACACGGGCATATACAGTACATACTGTATATAAACGATCTAGTGGTAGGTTAATAATAAACATTCAGGAGCGTCTACTCATTCAGACATGATAAAATGGAGCTATATCTAGTGGGTGGGAGGTTTATACTAGAGTGTGATGAATAAATCTTAGTAATACGATAATATATAAATTTAAATGGTCAAAATTGAAAGTTTTTAAATTCGTATGATTATTACTTAAAAAAGTCATGTAACTTTTTAAGTTCACATTATTAATATTTTTTATTCTTCTCACTTTCTCATAAATAAGAAAAGGTCATCTTACTAGATATGTTCTCAGAGAAAGACTATATACAAATTGAACATTATAAATGATTAAAATAAGACTGATGTCATGCCAAAACTCCTGATCTGAAGCCCAGTGTTTTAAATTTTCGATACATGTCCCAACAATAATTCTGTGTTATAGTGTCCATACTGTGTTATAGTGGCCCATTTTGGAATTTTGATCTGATTGAATTTTTTTTTTGGGGGGAGGGTGGAGGGTGTAGCGGGCTGTTTATCCCAAAGCACACAAATCAATAGCATGAGCTGAATTTCCCTCAACAAACCAAACACACGTCTTTAGGGAGTTTCTTACCTGAAAAGACTGGTTAGTAAGGCGTATCTTCCTGAATTTTTCCTCATTGGGATTTCTGGCAACATTCCCTACATACGTTAGAAGAGTTTGGAATGCTCTCTTTACTCTGGCGTCATCCTCCTGCTCCAAGAATAATTGAACATGTAAATAGGTTAAGGTGTAACAATATTTATGCAGAAGATACTTAAGTTTAAAAGAATATATATATATATATATATTAGAGAAGCGTTGCAGTGATGTAAAATCAATTTCATTTAGCTTAGCAGAATGTAAAATGCAGTTAACGTTATCAGTACTGTATATAAAAAATAATGGCCTCATTTTTCCACATTGCATGGCACATGGTTTACATCTCTTCTGACCATCCAAAATCAATGCACTAGAAACCAAAATGAAAATAATTGAAATCATATAAAGTTTATGATTTTTAGGAGAATATAAATTTTGGTCCTTCAAAGAAATATGCAAAATCATATTGATCATCCTTTGGTTCTTCAAAGACACAAATGGCGTAAATCCTCCCTAATGTCACTTTTTTGGGGGCCCATCAAATTGTGTTCGTAATTATTATGGGAAAGACCAATTTTACGTGTCTAAATAAATGGAAGATCAATGTGATATATCTTTTTGGAAAACCACAATGATCATTTACCCTCAATTTTATGTATAGGAACATCATCTTTATCAACAAAAATTACATTTAAACATTGGTTGTAAAAATGAATTTTACCACTTCAGCTTTTAGTCATGAAAAATTATTAAAATTTACTAGAACTACTGACAAGGCATAATTTTCATTAGTAAGTTCCAGCATCAATAATTTTGTAACAATGTATGATTAATGACCACAACAATTCAGTAAAGTTTTAAACCCATCTAATGCCATTAGTCAATTACAATCATGACAATTTGCAAGTATACCCACCAATTTGACACCATCTCAAGAACAACACAATATTTTTTGCATGACAATCAACCAAATCCTCTTCTTTGAGAAGCATAAAGATGATATATGAAGCTAAAATTGGCATCAGAGATATCACCACTAGTGGATTCATTAATGATGCTATTAAAGTGCACTAATATTTGTCAGAAGCACATCCCCAGATGTACATCACTGATTTCTATCCAAAAAATATTCCACCCTCTCTAAAAAGGGAAACATTTAAGTAGATAAAAGTAAACATTATTCAAAAGCCGAGGTAGGTCAGTTGGGACTCGTGAACATAAAAAAGGTTATGCAATAGATAAAAATAATGGATGTAAAGCACTGCATAATTTGCTCTGAAAAAAATATTATTTAGCATCAACTCTAATGCTACTCACTAACAGATTTTCAATGGATACCAATTCATCAACAACTATCAAACATTAATTAATACTGTTGACTAGACAAGTCCCAGGATTACCCAAGAGTGTACCTTGTGGTTCTGCTTGAGAGAACGGAGGCACTCTCTCATTTGCTCAGCTTTTGTGGCAGGCCTAACAGGCACAAAACTCTACATGCACAAAAATTTCAAATAAACATGGACCTCAAAAAAAAATGATACTATTTTTGGCCAAGATCACACCTTTTTCTCCTCCACAACGGGAGATGGTTTGGCTGCTGAAGGTTCCTCTGGAGGCAATCCAAGTCTCCTCCTTCTTTCTGCCTGTCATAATAGAGAAACAAAGTGATTTCATTCAAATACCACCAATAACTTGTATTTTTTAAAGAGACTTCTGTGACAAAACTGACAAAAATAGATTTAGGAAAAGATCAGACATTTGACCTCTATTTGGACAGAAGAATGCACTTTTTAATGAGGTTTCCCTAACAGATAAGTTGAGGGATTGGAGGGAGCAGCTTTGCTTCCCTCATTTTTGGTTTTCTTCGTTGTTTTTTTGTTTTGTTATTTAGTTAAGAATGACTCCTTATCCTCTCTTCTCTTTGTAGTTCATTATTTTTAATAATTTATTTTTCTTTTTTCATAAAAATATTAGTACAAAAAGTAATATTCACCTATATGTATCACAAAATAAGTAGATTAAATCCTTGCTACCAACTTCAGGACACAGTTTCTTGTGTCTAAATACATTTGAAAAAAATAAACAAATTAACCTTCATTCAAAAAATATCCCTCTAAGTAATCATATTCTTATAAATTATAATTAATACTTAATATTAAATAAGTTAAAAAGAAAACTTGAAAAGTTACTAGTAATAAAAGAATAAAAATGTTATTCTTGACAGAAAGAGAAATCAAGTGCATGAAAAGTATAGACCTAGACGTAGCATATCCCTTTAACAAATTCCCATGAATGAGAAGCTTGGATTGTTAATATTGAAAAACCAACCTTTTTGATTCAACATGTACTTCAGATCATGGTAGTTAAACAAAATAAAAAAAAATTAAGAAAACAAAATATTTAAGGTTTTATATTAAATTTTTTATTACTTAAAATATTATCTGAATTATAATAATAATTAATAATAAAGAGAAATTACCTTCTAAAAAAATAGTGAAGGCCAAATCAAAAGATAAAATAAAATTTGGCCCATTTGGCCCAACTTTTCTTAGAAGAAGACAGGTTGCAGATGCGGGAGAAGACAGAGCCACCGCAGCCACCGCCAGAGAAGACAGAGCCGCTGTCAGAGAAGACAGATCAACGGAGATCCGTCAGAGAAGACAAATCGACGGAGATTCGTCAGAGAAGAAGACAGATCGACGGAGGATCGACACTTTCCCTCTCTTTTCTGCATTTTTTTTCTAAAAAAAACTTTTTTTTAGGGTTTCCAGAATCAGATCACGTGTGACCCGACCCGGTTTCGAGGCGCAACCCGCTGTTTTGAAATCGTGCGATTTCGTCCAGAATCGCGATTTTCCGATTCACGCAACGATACGCACGATTCACATGCAATTCTTGATCAAAAAGGAGACGACTTGCGATTCGTATCGCGGAACCTTGGAATCGTATCGTATCGTATGATACGAATCGCGATACATCCGATACTTACTACCATGCTTCAGATAACCTAATGCCAAGTGGAATGCAGTTCCAAAATGAAAACAACTTTGTCTACCAATTCAAAGCAGTATAAATCAATCAAATCTAAATAAAAGTTATCCAAAAAAGACATTCATTTTTGACAACATGTACGGCAAATGGTGGCTTATCTTTCAAAATCTTTAAATATACAACCTGAATTAATGTCCAAGGCTTCTATATTAAGTGATCTTTTACCAAAGACTCAGAGAATAAATTAAACAAAAGTAAATGATCTTTTGAGAGAAGATAATAACAAAACTCAAAAAGTGTTATCAGTATGCAACAACCACCAAATGAGAAAAGATTAGAATTTAATGCACATGGTAAAACAAAATCAAATAGAGGTCAGGGAAACAAATTTAAATATTGGACTTCATATTTGGCATGCATATTCTAATTAAAGACAGTTCATATGATCTGACTTCAGAGTCAGATAAGAACAGAGGCTCAATAAAAGAACAAGAGAAAGAACCAAATGGTTAGGAAATTTTGAAACCTTGTCTTCTTCCAACTTTTGCTTGATTTTCTCCCTAGCCCTTCTCTCTTCCTCTTTCTCTGCTTTTCTCAAGGCCAACACCCTGCAAGAGGAAGCAGATATTTCTTGTAGCTGAGTGCATTCAAAACAAAGCACAGGATGTGAGACAATAAATTTACTAGGTCAGCCAGACCGTTTCCTTTCATTCTCTTCTTCAATCCTCTTTGCTTCCAGCAACTCCTTGCCAATACGAATTCTCTCCTGCATAAAAACATATGACAGACAAGAAAATGAAGATCCAAAGTAATCAAGTGCGTGTTTGGTTAAAATTTAAGGATGCACGTATAGTTGATGCCATGTCATATCCGACCCAAAGCTACTCTTTGTAGCTTCTAAAATTCACGTCAAACATGCAAAAATGAAATAGAAGATGTGGTTCCAACACAGAACAAAACAGGCTCTAACAAACATGGACAAATGTATCTAGAAATGCTACATCACAATCTCATAAACTGGTCCAATCTAAGAACATGTAGTATACATAACACAAATTCACTTCAGATTTTTCAAGATAACTAAAGACATACTGCTATTTTGGAATATGACACATTACAGATACTTGCCAGCTTGAAATTCATTCAATGAAAACACACACACACACACATCTACAGGAATAACTAGACTGTATAAGAGCTTAAAAATTAGTACAAAAAGATGTCCAATAACATTTTAAGCCAATTTTGGACTTAACTACACAAAACTGACTTGTACAACAAGGGTTGCCCTCCACTTTTTTACACTACTTTCATTTTATTGCTAGTCGATATGGAACTTGGATTTTTTTTTCAATATTGACTATATAAACTGAGTGCCAAAACCAGTGAATTCATCAAACCTTAACAGACACATAAATGGGTGAGAGAAATAAAATTTGTTATTGTACAAAGTGGGAATAATGAGTTAAAATTGGACTTTGAATGATTCACGTTCACCCACAAATTAGTTATGATGAAAATCTTGGTTTGAGCCAAGGAGATGTGAAGAAAGTTAATAGGAAAAGATAAATATAAATTGAGGGGAATGCATACTAGATCCACTAAAACTGCTTTGAATAGTTAAGTTACAACTTGCAACTTAAAAAACAAAGGCCTTATACATCAATAATAAGACTGAAACTGCTTAGGTCACACTTCTACCAACCTCAACTGGTGTTGGGCATCTTCCAAAAGTGTCTCATTTACTGTGCATGGACACATTTGATCTTTACCAAAATTAAAACAAAGGGTCATAAAACTATTACCGAAACCCTCAAACCACCTTGTATACAAAACCAGAAAATAATAACACTTTTAAAAAAATACTATTAATAGTCTAGAAAATTATATTTATTCAGTAATGTAAACATCGATTCAAGAATATACTGATATACAGATGAGGTAATTCATTACTTTTAATCAACCTAAAGTTTACCAATATGACAGGAACAACAATCTGTTTACTGCATAAGACTTTGATATAATGGAAACAATAATTGAGTAATTGAAAAAACAAGTTATTGATCTTTTAAGCAATACTACATGAGTTGTGAAACAACTCACGCAAGCCAAAATGCTTAAGCTCTTAAGTGGAGGATCATAAATGATTTTATATCTCTAACATGCATCTCAGAAGAGTCATTCGAGTTTGCAATGTCATTAACAAGCCCACTCTACCAGTCTACCTTGTGCTGAAATTCAACCTTTGACCAGGTGAGGCAAGACAACATATATTGAGCCCTTCCTTGACCAATGGGTCATAGAGTCATATACCATGTCAAGTACCAACTCTCCCAATGCGCCAAAAGCTAAAAATATTGCATGGAGACCCATGGTTGGTTTTACATCCCTAACAAAGTCTACATACCTTTTAAATACATCCCTAACAACGCATCCTCATATATCCCATAAGGTAAAAAATTTAAATACAAATATGCCAGTAGTGAAAGTCCCGATAAATAAGCGAAAAGCAAATGGTGAATCAGCAAAATACCTTTTCTCTTTCTCTTTCCGTTCTCTTTTCTTCCTCTTCTTTCTTCTTGCGAGCTCTCTCCCTTGAGATTATAGTTTAAAAATAAAATGATTACACAGAATACAGATATACCAGTAATAATAAATAGGCTTACAAAGTAACCACGAGTAAACTATAGTTCTGGACACATGTAAGCATGTGTTAAAACTTAAAACTACATAATATCAAACATCAATATATGACTATATGAATTGAACAAAAGTCCAGAATACTCAGAAGGCCAGAACACATTACTTTGACACGAAATTGACTAACATTAATACTGTGGCATATTAATGGCATGTTTATAACCGGCATGCAATGATAGAGGACATTGCATTCTGCAGATGAATTTCTAATAATTAACTACTTCAAGGCTACCTATATAAATCAGGATGCACTGGTGCAGTATACATTGATATTAGGTGTTCACTTAGTCTGCCTATGCTACTTAAGAAAATACCAGAATGCAACAACTGTTTCCTTAAGGGGGAGTTTGGTTCCTTCCCAGGAAATTTTTTCATACCCAAGAATCATGATTAAAATTCTTTTGGTTCACAGGAATGACTAAAACCCATTTGATTGGTCATAAATTTTTTTAGAAATATTTATAAATGTTACCAAGGAATCAAAAAAACTTTACTGTATAATTGTATTACATAAACAAATAAAGGTAACATGACAATTTTCAAATATTTTTACTATATTAAATAAACAAATAAAGATAATCTGACGTTTTTAATAGAATAAGAATTTTCATTTAACTCAAGAATGTAAGATTCTCACCTATTCCCATGTGAATGACTTCATGGGAAACATAAGTAAAAAAAATTCCCCGGAAATAATGTCTCCTAAGAATGTTTTAAGTTTTAACTAACAAATCAAACGTGAGAAACTAACTTTCCTAATCTCAAATTCCTAAAAAAGTAAAAACAATCCTTGTAACAAACACCTCCTCAGAGGTCAGGTAAAAGCCAATTAGGGATTACGGATTACCCTCTGCCATCATCATACATTACTTCCATCAAATGAATCAATAAATAGCTAAAATTATTTTTTAGTCTGTTCCCCATAACTTCGCCCTTTAGTGTAAATCTTATCAGAATTCTGTTTCATACCTTAGTTCCTGTTGTTTGGCCTTCAGTTCTTCTGGGGTAAGAGAAGGTTTAGCAGCCTCAATTTTGGTGTTGGCAGGCACCTGAGGGAATCATTATTCAGCAGGTCAGAAACTAGAGGTTGCAACTTAATTACACTGAATGACTGAACACATTTTGACATTTATCACAACATGAATTAGTCTTAATTTTGTTGAAGTTTGCAGCATCAAATCTATTACTTAAGAAGCAATAAGCAGTTAAGAACACAATGACAATAAACCACATTAAAAATAAAAATATTACCAAGGGCATCTGATCTATGTCAGGGTCATTCTCATGCTCTACTATCCAACTTACAGCAGCCTCAAGGCCAGCATTACCTGTAGAATGGAAGAACCTAAGTTTAATATCCAGAAGTGAGAGAAGATTACAATCTTGAACCCATAACAATACTAAACAACTAAGGTTGATATCTGAAGAATATGAACTGCATGTAAATTCACCAGAGTAATGAAGCGCCCGCGTTGCCCTTGCAGTTGAAAATCCCATGGTTTCAAGTTCCTCGAGCAGCTTTTTGTCCACTTCAGGAACAACCATTTCTGCATTACACAATACAACTCACAATCAGGCAAAGATACAAACCAAAATCACATCACCATCCACCACTGAGCTTATAAACCAAACTATTACTATTTACGAGTAGTTACATCTCGGAGAACTAGTTAGCCGAAGCTAAGCACTGTATATGCTATCTGCATCCTGTAAGAATAACGTATATTTAATTTTGCACATTCATCAATTCAGATCAATGTAAGTTTCATCTCTCTCTTTTCTCTCTCCAAATCAACGTGCACATCTAATAAAAACATCGGATGCCATCATTCATTAGCAAAATTTCATTCCATAAAACCACGGAAATCACTGGTCATTAATTCATTATTTATCAGACATCTTCACAATTTCAAATTAAGATTATCACACCTTAATTAACTCAGCTTAATAATAAAAACTACCTTCATTCTGGTCAGTAGACGCAGCAGCGGAAGGGTTTTCCGACGAATAAGTCGCATCGACCTTCGGAGCCTCCAAACTAATCGGCTTCACCGCCTCGGAAGTCCTATCGACAAATTCAGTGTGGCCGGTTCTCTTGGTGTGCAAATCGCTCTCCTGCGCGATCCAATTGCAAGCAACAGTAACGGATTCAGTTAATGCATATGAAAAATAAATAAACAGATAACTAATAGCGATGTGGAACCCTAAAACGATAATCGGAAAGTGTTGATTGGACTAACGGTTTTGGATCGGCAGGGTTTGGAGCAAGCGGTGCAAACGAGGTTGAGAACGGGTTCAGTGCATTCGGAGAAGTTGGAGTGGGAAGTGAGTTCGGCGTGCTCTTGGGCTTCTTCTACGGTCCTCAACAGAGCCCCACAGTCTCCGCACTTGAGAGAAACGCCCGCCATTGATGCAAATGCAAATGCAATGCGCTCGCGATTTTCACCGAAGCGGATTAGTTATATTTTGACCAATCTACACCTGTGAGTCACCACTGCTCGCTTTCTCCGAGTACAAGAAATTGGAGATGCCAACATCACCGCTATAATTTTACTTTTGTAGTCGCAATAATTTAAAATTACATGGTTCCTCTAACAATTATTCACATTGAGAATTTGAGTAACTCTGTCCCTCTAATATATACATAAATAAATATTAAAAATTATAGATAATTATTTAAAAAAATATTTTTTAAAAAATCTTTTTATATTTTAAGAGTATAATTATTTATTAAAAATAAAAACTAAAAGGTGATTATTAAAATTTATCACTTTATAATATGTATAAATATAGAGAGATGATTATTTATAAAAATAAAAATAATCACCTATATACTGCTAGTATAAAAAAATTTTAAATTGATAAATAATGAGATTTTTAAAGTTGTTTATTTTATTATTATGTCATTAAATAAAATAAATAACTTTAAAAGATCTCATTGGTTCCCGGTGTAAAAAACTTTATATTGACAGTATATAGATGATTAACTTAAAAAAAAATATGAGAAGTTATTTTTTAACATTCAAGAGTGCAATGGTTCACTGAAAATACAGATAAAAATAATTACAAACTTGATATTCTTTTTATAATAGGAAATAAATAGGTATAAATAGGTATTTTTAATTTTTATATTTATGTTTTCATCCTTCTTAGTTCCTGCAATTCAAAATAGATTTTTGTTTCAATTGCATTTTTTTTTAATCTATATTATTAATTTTTTAAAATGTTATTTATTTTGTGTGGACATAATATATGTTTTTAATTTTGTAAAGGTAAAAAAATGATTTTAACAATGGATGTCATGAGTAAGAAGGGAAAAAAAAAAGTGATAAAACGTTGAGAAACTTGATTTTAAATAATTCTAGCAAGATAAATTTAACATTAGACATTCAATATTAAATTGATATGTCTATCATATTAATTAAGATTAAAAAAAAAAGGAGACGGTGTTAAAAAAATTAAGAATAGAAATTAAAAAAATATATATAATGCAATTATTAAGACTTAAAAAATCTATCTTAAGGATTTAAGTACATTAACTAAAAAAAATATATTTTAATTTTATAAAAACAAAAAAGTTAAGTGAAATTATATAAGGGTTAAAAAAGGTATTTTAAGTTAATTTTAATATCAAAAATCAAGAATCAAGAATAATAATATGTAAAATTTGTTTTAATGATGGAGTATCTGGTGTGTGACACTGTAAGTTAATCAATTGATTTTTAGGTACTTAAGGGTTGTGGAGTGACATTGAAAGCGAAAGACCTCTAGTTAGAGGTCTAGTTAAACTTGAGAAAGAAAGGTGTAAATAGTTTTTTTATAACAAGCTTCATAAGTTCCTTCTCCAAGATTATAAAGAGATAAACAAGATAACTAGGCTTTGGAGATTTCTCATTTCTTCTTCCTTCTTCTAGATTTTCCAAAGGTGTGAGAGGTCTTTTTGATCCTTTAGGTGGTGATTCGAAGTTGCTGGAGTTGATGATTGTGTGAATGTAGAGCTTCTTGGGGTTGCTTCTGCTTCCTTCTCCCTTTTCTCTTCATTCGAGGTGGCTATAGTTCTACGGTAAGGGAAGTTAGGATGAATGGTTGATTGAATTATTGTATTGTATAAAAATGAGATTATCATTTGTTGCATGAATCGATGGATTTACAAATTTAAACGTTAAGTGGTGGGGTTTTGGTTGTTCTTGAGGTGGTTGAGATGATTTTAATGATCTTGACAAATTTCGTAGTTGCTTTTTGTGTTTTTTTGGGTAAAATGAGTTGTTGGAAAGGTGCACGTATGAGTGATTGAGATGCATGCATGAATTGATGTAGGGATTGAATGGATTTTTGGATTATTGAAGTGTTTTGCTAGATTGGTGTTCTTGAGCTTCAAATTTGCATGTTTTTGGGTTTGGTTGTTTAGACGGCCCATGGGGGTCACTCCAAGCAAGCCTAGGTGATTATTCAGAGATGTTCTCTGCCTTAGGTCGCTCAGAGCCAGTTTTGGTTGCTCCGAGCGAGTTATTAGTCACTTAAAACAAGATGTTGATTACTTTGAGTGAGTTGATGGTCGCTCTGAATGAGTTGACCTCACTTAAGTGAGAGATTGACTCGTTTAAGTAAGTAGATGATTGAATTTGCTTTTATGATTTTCATAAAAAATTTATAGTCTTGGATGTTATCTTTCCGATGGCTTTGAAATCACCTAAAAAGGAGGTCTATAACTAGTTTTGACATTTTTTGTGAGCAAATGTCAAGTTGTTTGCATTTAGGCAAATTATTGTGATTTTTGTGATTTTCAGTATAATAAATGATGGAGTTTCAACTTGAGGTTTTCATATCTTATACTTATATGATGGTATATTGTAAAACTAAAAAAAACAATAAAATTTAAATAATAAAATAAATCGAATAAACTATAAAAAATTTAAATTTTCAATTTGAATACTCTATTCGTATTATATTCTATTATTTTTATTTATTCTATTATATAAGAATAAGATAAGATTAATTAAGAATAAGATAAGATTAATATTTCAATTTTAAAATACTAGAAATCTATTTATACATGGTCTATTAATTAATATAAAAAATATAGAATATATAATTAAGAGTTGTAGATAACCTTGTTAGCTTTTATATGAGATAAAGACGAGTTTGATTGGAGTAACCCCATATGTATTGTTTTATGTGAAAGTTGTCATTGTATGTTTATACATGTTGTATGATGAGCATGAATAAATGTTTTAAGTTATATTGCATATTGTATGGTATATGATGATGATTTTGCATATGTTGATTGGATATGACATATATAAATGTTTATATGGTGTTGGATGATGACGAGTATATGTATGTTGTACATATGTATGATGTATGATTTTGGAGAGCACTGATATGTCCTGTATGGATGATGTTGTTGATCTCTATATGCATTGAATGAATGTGATGTATATAGTAGATGTATGGTAAGGTGTAGATATTGAGAATGTGATATGACATTAAATCATGTTGGCTAACTTAGACTTTAAGAGAGAAAAATATTTTGAAAATTGAAAATCCCACATAGGGTATCTTTGGAGTGGTGCTTGGGTAGGCTACTATTGGGAAACCCTCATTTAGTAGGTGTGTATATTGGAGTGGGTTTTTGAGGTGTGTTGAGTCTTCTCCAGGTTCTTAGTTAATGGTTGAATAAGATAAGAGGTTAAGGGTTATAACCCTTAACCAAGTACCTGGAAAGACTGTCTGATTCCTTGAGGATGGTCAATGGGCTAACTCCACATGTGACTTGATAATACATGTCAAGATTGTGGAAAACCTATACTCAATTGTACCATTCCTAATAGTGAAATCGAACTTTCCTAGTGTAAGTGACAATATCTGAGAAATCAGAGGACACATTGGTATCCCATTTTATTGTGATAGAACTAACACATTGGGTGTGAAAAAAATTAGGTTGATTTGGTAGGGTAAAGTTACTTAGACTACTCAGTTGCTAGGAAATCTTCATAAGTGAGTGCATGACGACGCATTGATTGAGGCATTTGCATATGATGTATGTTATGTTGTGTTCATATGCATTGTTGAATGTCTTGCATGACATGGTTTTAGATGAGATACATGTTTGCTTTGGAGTGTTTTAACTTTCATGTATCGTTGTGGTGTGATGTTGTATGTTATATAATTGTTTTTTATACTTACATGTTTTTGAACTCTAACTTATCATTATGTTTCCATTGTGGTTTGAACTGTGATAATTATAATTTGTATGGGAGTAAATCAAGACAAGTTTGAGAAGATGCTACAAGCAAGTGGTGTGATATTTTTGTTGGAGGTAGTGTTACTGCCTGTAACTTGTATAATTTTATTCGACCGACATTGAAACATAGGATTATTTTGAGATTATTGTATACACGTATATGTAAATTGTCAATATTAATACAGGTGTTTTACTTTTATATTCATGTACTATATATATGCATAACATGTTTTATCATTTAATCTTAAATGTTATAGTAGGTTAATTTTGTTGTTAATAATAGTGATTATGTTTAATGTGATGATGAAAGAATCGTTACACAATGACAAAATGAGATTTATTTCAAATATTATTTAAACATGTGAATAGATATTTTAATAAATAAACAATACTTTTAAATATATAAAATATATTTTAAATTTATAATAAATAACTATATTTTTTATCAAACACTAGTGCAAAAATAGCTTTTAAGATCGGGGTTTTAAAATCGGTTAAGGGGGAACCGATTTTAAAAGGGGGCCGGTGGCATTTTTGTAATTAAAATCACCACTTTTAAAATCGGTTAAAATTTAACCGATTTTAAATGGTATTTTAAAATCGGTTGTTATTTACCCGATTTTAAAAGGTGGCTTTGTTACTACTTTTAAAATCGGTTGTTTTAGAACCGATTTTGTATATAGTATACAAAATCGGTTCTAAAATAACCGATTTAAAAAAGTAGTAACTAAGGGACCTTTTAAAATCGGGTAAGTGATAACCGATTTTAAATATGTGCGTTCTTCCTCACCTCCTTCACTCTTCATTGTCTCAGCTTTGCGTTCAGGGTTACCATTTGCCTCTTCCCTTTCGTCTTCACCGCCATTGTCGCGCTTTGAGTTCAGAGTTACGATTTGCCTCCATTCGAGTTCCCTTTCGTCTTCACCGCCATTGTCGCGCTTTGCGTTCAGAGTTACGATTTGCCTCCATTCGAGTTCCCTTTCGTCTTCACCGCCATTGTCGCGCTTTGCGTTCAGAGTTACGATTTGCCTCCATTCGAGTTCCCTTTCGTCTTCACCGCCATTGTCGCGCTTTGCGTTCAGAGTTACGATTTGCCTCCTTCATTTTTTGACATTATGGTTCACTTAATCATCCACTTGGTGAGGGAGGTTAGATTGTGTGGACCTGTCTTTTTGAGGTGGATGTACCCAATTGAGCGATACATGAAGATACTAAAAGGGTATGTGAAGAACCAATATCGTCCAGAAGCATCCATCATAGAAAGGTACATTGCAGAGGAAGCAATTGAGTTTTGTACTGAATACATGTATCAAGCTGAATCAATAGGCATTCCTAAGACTCGTCATGAGGGACGAAGTGCTGGGAAGGGTACAATAGGCACAAAACTAAAAAGCATGATGCGAGAAGAAGTGCTTCAAGCGCATTTGTATATATTAAACAATACTGATGAGGTTCTTCCTTATTTAAATGCCCACAAAGACTTAGTGAAGAGAAACAACCCTCGCATGCCTGAGAAATGGGTGTTAAACGAGCATAATAAGACTTTCATAGAGTGGTTCAAAAAGAATTTTGGGACAAATTTAAATGTTTCTGAAACTTTACAACGGCTAGCTCAAGGACCTAACTTTGATGTGTTTACTTTCTGTGGATATGACATTAACAATTACTCATTTTATACAAAGGCACAAGATGACAAAAGCACTATGCAAAATAGTGGTGTTATGCTAGTTGTTCAATCTATGCATTTTTCAACCAGAAATGATAAGAACCCCATCACAGCATCCATGTGTTATTTTGGAGTTATTGAAGACATATGGGAGGTTGATTATGGTCCATTCCGAGTACCTGTATTTAAATGCAAGTGGGTTGATAGTAACAATGGTGTCAAAATTGATGAACTTGGATTTACTTTGGTTGACCTCAATAAAGTTGGTCATAAGGAAGAGCCTTTTATCATGGCTATGCATGTAAAGCAAGTATTTTATGTCACTGATCCATCTAACAATAGGTGGTCAATTGTTCTACAAGGTAAGAGTTCAATTGATATTATGGATACTCCTTCTTTGTGCAAACGGGTGCCAACTATTAATGAAGAAGATGATGTTGATAATGTACATGCCACTCGTGATGATCATCAGGAAGGAATATGGGAGAACATTCAAACTTGATCATACTTCCAAAATAGGTTATTATAGTTTTTTTTTGTTAGTTACTTCTATTTATACTTTTATTTTTGTTATCACTTTAAGTATTATTTATTATAAATAATTTTATACTAATGACTTGTAATTTATTTTGTTTCTGTCAACAGATAAATATGGATGAACATCAAGACTCTCCTTTAGACTCTACATAGACTACAGCCAAGAAGAAAGTCAGAGGTCCCACTAGAATGAAGAATGTCACATCCAAACGCCTTCATGAGGAGAGATTGCATGTTGATATTGATGAGATAACTAAGAGACCTACGGGGGACTCAGCTACCCAATTTATGAGTACCATGGGGGTTCTTGCTAGAACCAAGGTTTCTATTTTGTTGCCTAGTTGGGATCATGTAGAGGAGGTTGTCAAGAACCATATTTGGGCAGATATTACGGTAAAATTTCATTTATACTCAACAATTTTCATTATTAAACTTCATTAGGATATAACATGTACTAACTCATTGTTATCATAAATGTAGGAAACTTGGGACATTCCTAGGACAGAGGACATGAGAAGGAAAACCCTCTCTATTGTGGCTGAGAGGTGGAGGGCATATAAGACTAGCCTCACGAACAATTACATTTTTGGAAAAAAGAAAGGTGAATTTCCTGGTTATAAGAACCCCACCATAGATCAAGAGACATGGAACGCATTTGTAGAGTCTAGAATGACTAAAGAGTTTTTGGTAAGTTAGGATTACATGCATTGTTATTTGTATTGTTCAGAATATTATGTTTTTACCTTTAATCTCATTATATGGTACTTTTGTAGGAGAAAAGAAAGAAGGCACAAGAGATTCAGGCAAACAATGACACCATTGTTGTGATGTCTCGTGGGGGTTATCCATGGCTTAAGAAAAAGTTGATGAAAGAGAAGGCTATGAAGCGTCAAGCTAGCCAAGATGAGACTACAGTTAGTGATCCTCCTTCTCCACCCACACGTCATGAATTATGGAAGCATGGTCGCATAAAAAAAACGGGCGAGTTTACAACTGAGGCAGCAAAAGAAATTGCTAACAAGATAGTAAGTATAATTGTTTTGTACATATGATGCTAATTAAGATATGGATCAATAGATGTTTATTAAATTGTTTTTGTGTCTTGTATTTTAGGATATATTGGAACAACAGTCCACAGAGGGATCTTTTGTTTCCCATGGACGCCAGGATATACTCACAGTTGCAATTGGAAAGCCTGAGCACCCAGGTCGGGTTCGGGCTGCTGGTGGAGGTCATAGTTTACAAACCTACTTTGGATCACGCTCATCTTCACAGACATCTGGCACGATGGACCAGTTAGTGGAACTGAAGGTCTCTCAATTTATAGCAACTTATGAGCAAAAATTTAGTCAGATGCAGGAGGACATTCATAAGCGGCTACAAGAGGACATGCAAAGGCAACTACAAGAGCATATGCAATCACTCAGCCAACAATTTCAACAAAGTACTCCAATAGTAGAACCATTTATTGCACGTGTGAGTACAAAGGGATCATGTGCTTCTATTGATCCCCCTGTTACTGCCACTGGCCCAGGTACATCTAATAAATGTGAGTTGTTTGTGGATGGATCACTCGATCCTGTGGGTATAGGGCAGATTCACATATTAGGGTCCACTGTACACCATCAAGTCATGGGAGATGATATGGTTAGGGTTTCAGTGTTGGATGTGAGACAACCAGAGGCTAGAGTTCCTATGCCCACAGTGGAGGTTCAGACAATGGGACAAGCCTTGAACACCTTCCTTCAGTGGCCTTATAAGTTAGTAAAGGTGATATCTACGAAGGTATGTTATTTAAATAATATTTAATTTTAAGTTGGTGTAAATTTATTATAATATTGTATAATATTAGCTTTGTACTTTGTGGAGTAGGATATTGTTACCTCACCAAAGGGTAAAGGGACGGTCATTGTTACCCCTTTTAGAAATCTTCCTCCAATAAAAAGGCTATGGAGATTAGTTGCAGATATGGAAGATAACGAGCAACCCAAACAACTCCCTTGGCCTCCTGAAGTGTTTAACATGTCTAGTAAAGTACCCCTATATATAAGTCAGAGTGATATATCAGAGATTACAAATGGTCATTGTATGCTAAACATATCAATTTTGCAGTTATGGTTGTTGTAAGTATTTAAATTATTTTTAATTATATTTTGTTGATTTTTTCTAACATTGTTTCTAACATTGTTTCTAACATTATTTCTAACGTTGTAGATTTATCCATAAATTGAGCATGGATAAGGGAAATGATCACATATATGGATTTTTGGAGCCTGAGTCAATCCAAAAAAGTGGAAACAAAGTCGAAGAAATACAAGCTTACATTCAAAATTGGATGTTCGACTCAAATAAAAAAGTTTACTTGGCCCCTTATTTTTCTGAGTAAGTTTAATTTTATATAATTAAATATAATTTTTTATAAAAACTATTTTTTCTATTACTCATAATTTCTTAATGCAGTGCTCATTGGCAACTTTTAGTTATTTGTCCTATGGACAACATAGCTGTATGCATTTGCTCGTTGCATAAACCTCCTCCTATGGATTTTAGACAATTATTAGATAGGTAAATTGTTTAAAAATATCTAATTTCTTTTATTGATTATCATTATATTTGACTTTACACTAATCATAATGTCATTTTATCATTAGGGCCATGGAAGGATATCATATACTTAAGGGTTCAAAGATGAAGAAAAAAATAAGTTGGGTCTCTCCTAAAGTAAGATTTTAATTCTAGCAACGATATTTTTTTTAAGTAATTTATTAATTTTTTTTAATTACTATTCTATTGAAATTGATTTTATATTCTTTTTGTAGTCTCATAAACAAAAAGGAAATTATGAGTGCGGATACTATGTAATGAAGACAATGCATACTATTGTCGATTCACAAATAGTATCTGGGTGGACTGAAGTAAGTTTTACAATTTTGAAAGTTTTTGTTTTAAGTTCTCATTCTATATATTTTATGAATTATTAATAATTATTTTAATTTTTCTTAACAGATATTTATAGATCGATCACCATTGCCGTTAGAAGACATAAACATCATTAGGGAGCAATGGGCCACATTTTTTATTGACCATTACCTTAATTAGTTTGGGCTTATGTTTTATAGTATTGCTTTAACTAGTTAGAACTTACATTTCATTGAGCAATGTAGTCCATTTATGTATTAGATGTATTTAAAACTATTCAATTATATATATATATGATTAACATTTATCATCTTGTCATTTGAATGCGATTTGTGCTTCATTGAGAAAATATTTTGAACTGTCTGGTTTTTCTACAGGTTTTTTGTTCTGAGGTGCTCCCAAAACAAATCAAACATACAAAAAAATATCACTACTTTTAAAATCGGTTATGCCATAACCGATTTTAAAAGTAGACTTTTAAAATCGGTTACTACATAACCGATCTTAAAAGTCTTGACTTTTAAGATCGGTTAAAACCACAACCGATCTTAAAAGTCTTGACTTTTAAGATCGGTTATAAATCAACCGATCTTAAAAGTCTACTTTTAAAATCGGTTATAAATCAACCGATCTTAAAAGTCTACTTTTAAAATCGGTTAATAACCGATTTTAAAAGTCTACCTTTTCAAAATCGGCTCTTTTAAAATCGGTTCCATAACCGATTTTAAAAGTCCAAAATAACCGATTTTAAAAACGTTTTTTTCCACTAGTGAAATAATTATAAATAAAATTATCTCAGTTTGTCAATAATTTTGAGATATTATATAAATTATGTGGATAAAAAAAAAGTATAAGTGGTGTGGTACACATGAAACGGCTAGACAATATGTAATATTATTATAAATTTTCAAAAAAGTTGATAGTAGATTTGACCTTACATAAAGTTATCACTGATCTTAATTTAAACATTTTATTAAAAAACAAACCATGAGTTGAACAAAATAGTATAAATTCCTACGTTATTAGAAATTAGACAAGGTGAAATATAATTAGTTTTAAGAACAATAATTAAAATGGTCGGTAGAGTTAATAATATTTAAAAGAAACAAATAAAGGTTCAGAACAATTAAATGTTTAATAAAAATTATGAAACAAATAGAATGGTTAGTATAGTTATTAGTATTTAAAAGAAGTAAATAAGTAAATAAAGGTTAACAACAATTAAATCTTAAATAAAATTATGAAGTAAATCTCGTTATCTCCTGTAACAAATTATATTTATGGTCTTTATCTTCTTTTTTATTTATTTATTTCATTTTAGTTTTTTCTTTTAAGATGTTATTTTAGTTCTTTATTTCTTAAAGTTTGGTTTAATTTTTTTTAAATAATTATTGTTTTAATTTTGGGATATGATTTAAATTTTTCTTTTATTGATTTTAATATTTGAAACTTGTTTTATTAAATTTAGTTCTATTCATATTATTGAACGCAATGTAAATTCAAACAAAAGTGTTATAAATTTGGTAAAAAAAAATAAGAATAATTCAAAAGTTATTGAAAAATTAAAATAAAAACTAATTTTACTATTTACTAATTGCTTGTGGAATATATTTATCAAACAATTTTATCATGGTTGTCGCTCTTTTATATTAGATTGAACATCAATTGAAACTTATAATTGTTATATGGGTAACTCTAGTGTTACAAGCTTTTCATTTTGATTTAAAATTATGTTACAAAGTTAAAAATGATCATTAATTTAAAATAAAATTAAATCAATTTAAATATAGAAAAATAATCAAAATGAATATTTTAATAAATACAATACCTAAAAATGTATAAATAAAATAAAAAGATAAAAAAATATAATTATTTTATATTAAACTAAAATAATTATCTCAAATTATAGTATTTTGAAAGTTAAATAAGTTTTTACTTCCTAAACTTTTTAACAATTTGATTTTTACTCTTTCTTAACGCGATATATATATATATATATATATATATATATATATATATTTTTTAAACACAATATTATTTTCAGATAAATAATTTACATTAAAACACAATATTATTTTAATTATTGATAACTTATTTTTAAAAATATTAAATTTTAATTTACAAATAAATATAATAAATTAAACTGAATTAGATAATAAATTAAAATGAAAAAACTTTAATTAAAAAATAGTTCCGCTTTCGTGTAAGATAATAGTTTGTGTTTAATAATAAATATTTATTATTTATTTTAATTTTTTAATTAGTAATTACTGATTATTAATATTTTATTTACTGCAATCAAATGGACCAAATGTAGATATTATTTGTTTAAAAAAAATAAAAATGAAATACAATAAAATTGTATACAAAAATAAAAGTCAAAATTTACTTCAAAAATTTATTTTTCTTACAAACACCTACATGGGTTGGCACGAATATATATAGCATCAATGACATGCAAATTTAAATTAGAGACGCTTGCGCGTATGAACTATGAAGTGCGCATAAGGCATGACATCTTATTTTCTCCTCCGTAAAAGTAAAATATAAATAAAAAAATTTGTTTTAGACCTAAATACTTATTAAACACGGCTCTGCTCTGCCTCATGAAAGTCAAAGTCTTGGCTGCATTCCCACTTTCCCAGCAACTTCGCTCTTTTTCTTTATTGCTATATATATTGGTCTCTCTCGATCTCATCCTTCATTGAGAGAAGCAAGCAAGTCTATATAAACCATAAGAGTTTATTGATCGATCTGTGCACAAAAGGTAATCTTAAAACTTCCATTAGTGTTCCGTTGTCATAATGAATTTGTGTTTGATGTTCATCATGCATTATTTTCAGTTTCACAAGAAATTAAAACAACAAGACTAAGGAAAGAAACCCATTATTTCCATTGCAGAAGCGGTTGCTGAAATTGTCCCAATGTATGGTTCAGGTACGAGTTTCAAAACAATCCATTTATTTCGATACATTTATAAAAAATCTAATTCCATGTATCCACAACCACTTGTTCTTTGCCAAAATATTTAAATGTAATGTTAATCAATTTTAAAATAATAATATTTTATAGTGAAATTTGACATTGTGCTCTCATTTGTAGTTCTATCACTTTATTGTAATTTATGTTGTTTGATGGTGCAAAAGCTAACGTAATCAACAAATCTATTACTTTAATCATTCATTTCTTTAACAATAAACTTGAATGTTAGGAAGACTTGATAATGAATTTTTCATTAACATATTTAAATATATTAACAGAATTAATCTTCGTAATTTTTAAATTTCAGAGGTCAAAGAAAACTATAATTTTAAACATATTATAATAATTTGAACCATTATAAATAAATTAGATGCATAATACACTAGCTAAAAATTTGTTGTTAAATCAGTGGTTTTCTTTTTATATATAAGTTCTAAAATTTTATAATTTGATACATTAGTAATTAACATACTCGATATTTTATAGATGTGGTGTTTGATGGAGAAAGACTATTGGAGAAACTATTCTTATAGAATAATGTACAACATTTTGTGTTGTTAACAAACTACAGGAAAGCAACACAATTGAGTTTAGTTTTGTTGACAATGTTATATGTGTTTAATTAGCACAATTATGAATGAAGTTCATATAAAAAAAAAATTCTACTTCAACTTTTGAGTTATATTTTACCTTGAAAATTTGAGCAACTTTGGTAGGCCATTTTGCAATCCTATTTGTATGTTTTCTATCAAAATTCCATCGATTAGTTTCAAATATTAGTTTCTTGCGTATTTTCTTTATTTGCATCAATTTCTACTATGAAATGATTAAAGAATTGTTATGCATTATGTTTTATGATCTCAGTCACAGTTTGAGACAATTAATTTTAAATGATTTATGATAATGTATTATAATACCAGTAGTCGAAGCGAGTTTCATTAATTTGCCATATATTGTATATTTTTCACCTTTATAATATTATCTTTTTTCCTTTTCCATTTTGTAAGCTTAAGGAATATGTTATATATATATATATATTTAGTTTCAAGTTTGAATTTCATAAGCTTATGACTTAGAATTCACCTCTTTCCATATTTTTTTTCAACTTTATTACTTACTTTGTAATTACTATATTACTTTCTAACTAATTTGTTCCATACATTGCACATGTCCATGTACTAGGTTCTTTTATAGGTGGAGGTTGTGGTGAGGTTGTGGTGGAGGTGGAGGTGGAGGTTGTGGTGGAGGTGGAGGTTGTGGTGCTGCCACTCCTTATTCGTACAGGGACAAGATTTTTGATAAAATGATAACAACTCTAAGACAACCGGATATTATCATGATTGGGTTATACGGATCAAGTTATAAGAGTAGAAACAATGCAGTGAAGAAAATCACTAGAAGAGTTGAGAGGGATGGGCAATTTGATGTGGTTATAAAGGCAAGCATGGTAAAAAAGAATCTATGGTGGAAAAAATCACTAGACATGAGAAATATTCAAGAAAAACTTGGGAACCAGTTGGGTTTACAATTCCAAGAGAAAACTCTAGAGGAAAAAGCTAGTTGTTTGTCTGATAAAATAAAGATGAAGCAAAAAATCCTTATCATCTTAGACGATCTACAAGGTGAAATCAACTTGACCAAGATAGGAATACCATTTGGAAATGATCACAAGGGTTGTAGAATTTTGTTTGTAGCCAATAATAAGAAGGTGTTGTCTAACACAATGAAAATCCCAATAGTATTCTCTATGGATGACTATAGTTCACGTTTTTAAGTTCAAACTTATAAAATAATTTTATGAATTTTATTGTCACTTTATGTTTTTATATAGAGAAGTTTGTTTGGTCAATCACTTTACAAAAATAAATTAAATCTTTCTTGTTAGCTTTTTTTTTGTTAAAATTATTTCAATTAATGAATTCTATGGTATTCTTGGTTTACAAATTGACTTGATGAAATATTATTTAAATTATGTTTGTTTTTTTAATTATTTCAATGGCTTTAATATCCTTGATAAAAGTAAAGAGAATGGTCACATGATAGTGAATGTTGAAGAAATGAAAATAACCAAACACTTTAGACGTATTTGTACTATCATCCAGATTCATTCAACATCAAAATTATGTGAAAGAGAAATTATGTTATTCGTGCTTTGAAATTTGGAAACTGAGTAAAACAAATACGCACTTGGTCTCGGATGTTCAACGTACGTTTCCAAATGCTGAATGTTCGAAAGTGTATTGTTAGCTCTGAACATGATAGTAATTTGTTTAAACCTATTGAAGATGTTCAATAGCTAGTTTCTTTTGTTAGTTATCTTGTAGGTACAAAGTTTATAGGAATCACAGTTTAATTGCAAGATCTAATGACTAAATTAGGATAAAAGAATAATTCTCCAACAAACAATAATCAAATATTTGGCTTTGATTGCTTTCTCTACTACACCTTGCCTTTTATCCAAAATGCTGAAATTCATTTGGTTGTCTTCAATTTTTGTGGTTTTAGTTATTGAAATTGAAAGAGACTGGCCTTTAACGAAATTTGGGTGACAATTTTAAGAAGCGCATAACTTGTAAAAATTTATAACCATATATAAACGTAATTCATCGATTTTGATCGTAAACATTGTAAAATTTTGTTAGTAACTGAGAATCAAGATGTGTTGTCAAACCAAATGATAACCCTAAAAGTATTTTTGTGGATCACAATAGTTGAAGTCTTAAGTTTAAACGTACGGGTGGAATAATTTTACAGATTTTATTGTGACTTTATCTGGTTATTTAGTTTAAAATATTTTTTTTAACCTTTTATTATAATTATTTTATTAATTATAAGTGTTTAATAAAACTGTTAAAATTAATCAATTTATCCCATCCAAATTAGTTTAGCATGAATTGATATTTTAAATGAGTCAATCTAACTCAATTTACTTTTTGAAAAGTTAGAAAAAATTTCAATCTAACTTAACCTATTACATATTAGAAGATTATATGAATTATCTCACCATATATTTTTAAAATAAGAAAAACTAAAAATTAATTAGATATTTATATTTTTAACAAATAAAATAAAGAATTATAATTTTTTATTAAAAAATTAAGTCAATTATTGATTTAAATGTAAATATAAAAAAATATCAATCAAAATTTTAAATAAGAATTATATAAAATATAAATATATAAATTTTTAATTGTGATGGAGATTCACTTTATTGTTGCATCAAAAAATAAGATTTAGAAATTAATATTTTAGGTACATTATACAATAGTGTTTTTTTATTTTTGAAAAAACACTAAAAATAACAATAAAAATAACTGCAATATTTTCATTTGTTATCATTTTCGTTTTTAAGAGTTAGAAGCCATCGCCACTATATTCTAAGTTCTTGATGCCGCGTTCCCTTTTTTATTTTTCTCCTTTTGAAAACCCTTGTTCATATACCCACGTTGAGAATTCGATGAAGTTGTGACATACAATCGTTGAAAAAGAAGAAGATATTATAGTTCAACTAAGTTTTTAGCCTTTGTTTGATTTAAAAGAAAAAAAAATAGAAGAAAAGGAAAACATAGTATATGATTGATTTTCTATTGAAAACTCAAATTTTTTTTTGTCATATTTTAATTTCTCGTTAATTCTTAAAATTAAGTCTTATCTATTAAATGATTATATGTTAAAAAATTATAATAGAATCGATTATTGATGTTTACATAATTATTTATTCGATGTTAAATTATATAACATTGTAATTTCTCTATTTACTTATGATAAGACATTCTTTTTTGAAAATATAAAATATTTTAAAAACAATTATTCATTCTCTATGATTATGTGCGAATAATAAAATTATATATATATATATATATATATATATATATATATCATATAATTTAATAATTATTATGTAATTATATACGCATCAATATTCTTAATGTATATTAATAGTACTTAATAGATAAGACTAATTTCAATTATGATTAATTTATGTAACAAAAAATTAATAAAAATTAAAAGTTACAATTTTTTTTAAGATAAACTACAGTAAAAATAAAATTCTTTTAGAGTGGATGGTTAAAAATTTATTTAAATCTATTTTTAATTATCATTGTTCAACGAAATAATTTTTAGCTTTTTTTTAAAACAAATAAAATTTTTTGGAATTTTTTTCATAATATTCTGTTTTTAACAATATATATTTTCTAAGATGGTGTATTGAAAAATGATGTAGAATAAAACACGGTGACATTTTTGTAAATAAAAGGAACATTATCTACGACGGTTTAGTGAATACCCGTAGCAGAAAAGCTTAATAGAGTATATCTACGACGGTTTTTTAGTAAAACCGACTTAGATGGAGACCCAAAATTCGCGACCTCGCCCTCAATTTATGCGCACCGTTCAGTCTGTCAGCCACAGCCCTCGTTCTCTCTCTCAGTTCTCGAAAGCTCTCTTCATTCTCTCATATTTCAGCGAACTCGATTCCGGCGAGCACAACCTCAACGACGGCAAGGTATTTCCTCTTTATTTTCTCTCTTCATTCTCTCATATTTCGGAGCAACCATTACCAAGTTTAATCTTCTCTCTTCATTTTCTCATTTCCCTCTATCGACGTAGTTTTGAGATTTTTCTGGGTGATTTTATTTCTTTATAGTATTTTTCTTTTTCTGAGTTAATATTGGGTGAGCTTTCTGGCTGGTGCTGAACTTGAAGCCGCTTTTTCCCGTTACTCCCTTTCTCCGTTTCTTTTTCTAGGTTTCGTGTTTTAAAGGAAAGTAGCAGCAGCAACCCGGTTCAGGTGTTCCAGTGGCTGAACGGATGGTCTCAAAACCATATTATCTCTTCCATTTCTCAAATTTCTCCTATTTAATTGTTCGCAGCTCCGCAACCCGGTTCTTGTTTTGTACTTGTTATTATTATTGAAAAAATCATTGTAGATTATAAACATATGTAAGTATTTTATAATAATAATAATAGGAAAATTAAAATTAAAAAGAAAAGGGTTTGAATATAGATGTTATCACTTATCCGGGTGCAGCGTGTGTGGGCAGTGAAGTGTGAAGAGATAACAAAGGCAGAGGCAAAATGGCAGCAGCAACTTGTGCGGTTTCATTCAGGAACAACTTCGGTTTGAGTAAGCCTTGTAAGTCAATTCTTCTTCTTCACTTTCATTTTCATTTTCATTTCCTCAAATGTCAAATGAAGGATTCATTTCACCCTTTTCAGCGGATCTTGGGTTCGTCACCTCTCAGTTGAGCGGCCTCAGAATCTGCAACCCCAAATTGCTTCCCACACCCCGAAATTCACAAGATAACTTGCATATACCCTCCTTATAGGCAGACTGGACCTGCTGTAATTTGTTTTTCGAGTAACATTAGGTGTGACTATAACGTATTTCAAACAATAAAGGGGATTAGTATAAGAAAACAAATGTAGGAATATAACGTGAATTTCGAAAAAAACAATAGGAGGTGTAGGCATAATTTGTTCTACATTAATTATGCTGATTCTTCCTGTTTATGAATTTCCTTGTTTCTTAATTTCACTGTTCTATAAATTTTTTAAAACAGAAAATAAAGTAAAAGTAACTGGACGTCTTTTATTCAAAATTGAAAATAGAGAATATATTTTTGAAACCAAATTCCCTCTTAACTTTTTAATTAGAGAACATGCATAACTAACAATATTATTTGACATCCATAACTAATATTATTGCTTGTTTGTGTGAATCTTCACGAAACATAGTCATTGGTTTGTGAGGCATCCAACTGCAATTGTGATAATTGTTTTGAAACAGTTTTAACTAGCAGCCTGGTGATTGATTCTTATAGTGCTGTGATTTTATTGTTTTTTCAGGGAGAGTGTGTCCCTTCACGGGAAAGAAATCAAACAGGGCCAACAAAGTATCATTTTCAAACCATAAGACTAAGAAACTGCAGTTTGTGAAACTGCAGTTTGTGATCCTTCAGTACAAGAGAATTTGGTGGGAAGCAGGGAAGCGCTATGTAAAGCTTCTGGAGTTGCTTTAAGTGGTTCTTCAGTGGTATTGGGGATTCATGCGGATTTGACAACTTCCCTAGCTTTGGTTTAACTCTATTTAAGAGCACGTAAGTGTCTTATGAATTTGATTTGCTCTTCATATGATTGAATTCATTTCCCACTTACATTAAATTATGCAGCATCTGTTGTCAAAATATTATTGTATATATCAAATATGCAAGAGGTTAGTACAGGTTGGTGCATCATTATCTATATCAAATATGTGTATCACCATCTACTTGATTATAGTCAATATATAATATTTCCATGTTATCTTTTAACTGTAACTTGCTCCCTCCCCAAAAAGAATTTATGCGTTCATCCATTAACTATATGAATGGTTAGCAGTTAGCTTTAGACCTTCGAATTACATTGATTAAACTAACCATTTGGTCCTTAATCTTATATTTAGGAATCAGTCCCTGTATCAAAAATCTTTAGTTATAGTCCATATACACCCTCATTATTTGTACACATTGGTCCACGCTTTTACTATTTTTCATAAGTTTTAGTCCCTATATGTCTTTATTGGGACTAAAACTTGAGCCTTTTTCATATGAGGACTGATTTTTTAGCAAGTGTCACTGTCAGCTATAGGGACCAAATGGTTAGTTTAACCTATTACAATTTATGCATATAGGATTGATTTGATATTAACAGTGACACTTTCATTTCTGGCTATATCATTAATAATGTTATTTTAATAATTTTGCAGGACACCTCAAAACGTGTTTTCCACATTGTTACTGATAGGCTCAATTATGCGGCAATGAGGATGTGGTTTTTGGTGAATCCGCCAAGAAAGGCAACCATTCAAGTTCAAAACATTGAAGACTTTAAATGGTTGAATTCAAGTTACAGTCCAGTTCTTAAGCAATTGGGTTCTCCTTCTATGTGGTCAATTGATTTGAAGGGCAATGTTAATGGTGCCGTAGAAACTTGTTTTTGATTTGGTCCAATGGAAGAGGCAAAACATCACCGAGGTGTACCACAATTGGAAGAAGCTGGTAAGCAATACACGTTTTTCTTTTTGAAATATCACAATGTGTACATATATATGATATATTATATAATGTTAGAATATATGAATCATATCTTATCATATTTTACATTATTCAATTGGATTTGTTTCCTTATTTCCTCATTATCTCTTAGGAATTAGGATTGGTTATCCTATATTTACTCATCTTATCATGATTTCTTTTCTTAATTAGTTAGGATCATAATTTAGTACAAGTAAAAGTTAATGCTCTAGGTTTTACACTCATCAATACATTGTAAACTGTAATACATCTTAGTTAATATGAACAAGAGTTTACCTCTCCCTCCATGTATACGTAAAATCCCACAATATTAGCATGATATCAGAGGATCGTGGCTTGATATGTCCTGTTACTACTTTGGTGTTGAGCTCTCTAAAACTTGGCGAGTTCTATTTTATTTTCATTATTCTCCCTTTAAATTATATTTTCTCATGTTCTATCAACCCACTGACATGTCTAGAGTCTTTGCTCCTTTTTACTATGTTGTTCTTTATGGTGAGTTAAGCCCTCTGCTGGCCGTGTTTTTTATTCTGACCACGTTCTTCTGTGTCTTAATCTTTGTTAAGCATTTTTGAAGCGTGATTTAGATAGTTTCGAGTCATTGTGTCCTCCTTTTGACATAGACAATTGAGTGCTACAAGTGCCTAATTAAACTAAGAATTAATAACAAAGAAAAGGAAAAGAAGAGAGAATGTGCGTTAAGTTAAGGATGATTCTGCTTTTTATACACTCAAGGTTTACAATAATATTCATTTAAGTACACAATTCTTATACTAAGGCACCGTAATTCTTATGGAGAGATATAGATTCAGCTCCAGAGCTTAGAAAGTCACTGAACTAGTAATCGAAAAGCTTTCGATTCCTTAACGACTATTTTTCTGATTTAGTTCCAGCAACTCATTTTTAGTTTAGAAAAAGTAACCATAACTTAATGAGATAGTCAACTTTGGCAGCAAAAGCCAGAGGGAAAAAGAATTTTCTATACAATACTTGATCATGTATTTAAAATAATAATTTTCTAATAACTAAAACAAATTTTATAATTACTTGTCAAGAAACTATTTTAACAATCAAGTTAACAATAAGTAGTGTTTTAAATAATAAGTCAAAGTAAATATAACGATTTAGTTCTTTTAATTATAATTATAGTTCTAAACTTAAATTTAAAGACACCAACATATGAACCTTATAATTAGATTTTAGAAGTTAGCCAGATTATCTTATGTGCCTTATTTGATGTAACTAATATATGATGTATATATGTTGCAGCTTTTTGAAGATGCTACACCATTGGGGGAAACCAAATTGGAAGATATTTAGATTCATTGGGAAAATTTGTTTTTAGAAAAAATTTAGAAATAGATCATGTTGAAAGGTCTAATATTACATGTAAAATTTAGAAATAGGTGAATGTGGTTTCAGTATTAGGATGCCTAGTGCATGTCTAATGTAGTGTGACCTAATTTTTTTGATATTCTCTTCTCCTTGTAAGAGAAAAACTCTTCTTTATGGATACTAGATTAGCCTCTCTTGGTTTTCAAGTATATTGTTTCTTTAGTATTATATATATTATATAATAATGTAATTGAGCCATTTCTATAATGATAACGATCCCAAATTGGTCTATGTTGGTTTCTCTTACATTGGATAATTGAATCAGTTTTTTCAGGTTATTTATAATTGAATCAGTTTTATTTTAAAAATTAACCTGATTAAAAAAAATACAATTTACAGCGGTTCTAAGAAAAAATTGACTTAGATGTATATATGCACATCTAAGTCGGTTTTGAATAAAAACCGTCTTAGATGTGCACATATACATCTAAGTCGGTTTCTTAAATGTGCATATATACATCTAAGTCAGTTTTGATAAAAACTGACTTAAATGTATGTGCACATCTTAAACAGTTTTGTAAAAACCAACTTAAATGTATAAATACATCTAAGTCAGTTTTAAAAACTGACTTAGATGTATAAATACATCTAAGTCGGTTTTTACGTAACCGACTTAGATATGATCATTCATCTACGACGGCCTTATCTAAGTCGGTTTTAAAACCGATGTAGATATGGCAAAATAAGCGACTTAGAATACAATCTTTCTAGTAGTGGATAAAAAAATAATATGGGACATGATTAAATGAAAAATCTCATCATTTTAGAATGATGAATTTTATTTAGTCACTAAAAGTCTATGATATAGGAAATAATTATTTTTGTTACTTTCACACAATTATAATCTTTAACATTATTATTATTATCATGTAACAGTGACATTGATAATGATAATGATGATAATCGCCAATGTAGTAATAATAATGATCTCATATGTGTAATTTTTTTGATGAATATTATATTTAATTACATAAATCATATTTAAAATTTATATAAATAATTTTTTAAATATATAAGTTATATTTTAGAGTTAAGATGAATAACTTATATTACAACACAATATTATTTTTAATTATTGATAATTTATTTTTAAAAATATTAAAATTTAATTTATAAATAAATATAACAAATAAAAATCAAATTAAATAATAAGTTAAAAAAATGAAAAAGCTTTAACTAAAAGAATAATTTTTGAAAACACTCTCATACAAAATAACCGTTTATGTTTGTTAATAAAGATTGTTTATTTATTTTAATTTTTTAATTAGTAATTACTGATTATTATTATTTTATTTACCGCAATCAAATGGATCAAATGTAGATATATTATTTGTTCAGAAAATATAAAATGAAATACAATCAAATTGTATAAAGAAGAATAAAAGTCAAATTTTACTTCACAAATTTGTTTTTCTTACAAACACACCTAGCTACATGGGTTGGCACCACAAGTCAAATTAGTGAAATTACCATGATATAGATAGCATCAATGACATGCAAATTTAAATTAGAGACGCTTGCGCGTATGAAGTGTGTACAAGGCATGACATGCTCATTTTCTACTCCATGTTCAATTTTTATGTTCTTTTATTTTGTAATCATTTTACAAGTATGAAATGTTATTTAATATGCAGCTATTTCTATCGAAAATCTCACCAATTTCAATGGTGTGATTTATTTACTCAACCATGAATTCATTTTGACTAACATCATGTTTTTATTGATTTTGTTATATTTAATACTCCATATTATGATTATCATCAAACTTTATTTATTATATCGTAATAACACGTATCGTTTTGTTAGATATAATAATAACACGAGAATTATCACCAGAGAAAAATAATAACAACACGGTATTGAATCAATGCCACGAAGATGAATAAGAATTTAATACTGTATATATTATAGTCCTCCTGTTCATTGCTATATATTATAATCCTTTTCTTTATATCTTTCTCATAAGAGTACTATATCACAAAAGGTAATCTTAAAACTTACTATATTAGTGTTCCCTTGTCCTAATTAATGGATTTGTTTCTGATATACTATTGCTTCATCATGTATTAGTTCTCAGTTTCACAAGAAAACAAAAGGACAAGATGGATTTGTGTGTGATGTTGTTTTGTTTGTGCATGAGCATGAGTATATATGTGACTAAGTTTTATCACTTAGGTCATCATTACTATTGAGTTACTTTGGAGACATAGAGTTACAAAAAGTTTGAAGATCGTTACAAATTAACTTAAATCCTTTTATTTCTATTAACTAGAATTTAATATCAAATTCATCTTCTCTCGTATTATTTATAAAGAAATTCTCATATAAGTTATATCTTTCTCTAATTTAAATTAAAAAAAAAAAGACTTCAATGATTGTTGTTAGTTTAATTTATGCCTTCAGCGTTTGACCCACATGTGACAAGTATTGAATACCCATGTGGAAGCCTCAGTAGCTAGCTCTAGCTGTGTCAGTATTATAATTGTCAAAGTCAAAGCCTTAACTGCATTCGCAATAATATTTGGTCAGCAGTGTGTAAGCTGACACCCTGCTTGCAAAATATTAAAGAAAAAGGGTTCATTCCCACTTTCTCAGCAACTTGGCTCTTTTCTTTATTGCTATATATATTAGTCTCTCTGGATCTCATACTTCATTCTTCATTTCTGCTGGAGAGAAGCAAGCAAGTCTATACAAAACATAAGAGTTCATGAATCGATCTGTGCACAAAAGGTAATCTTAAAACTTTCAATAGTGTTCCGTTGTCATAATGGATTTGTTTTTGATGTTCATCATGCATTGTTTTCAGTTTCACAACAAATTAAACAAGAAGACTAAGGAAGGAAAAAAATGGGATGCATTATTTCCATTGCAAAAGAGGTTGTTGAAATTGTCCAATCGCTATATGTCTTGAGCTGCAAAGGTATAGTCAAGGCTAGACAACAACGTTTTGGTATGAGTTTCAAAACAATCCATTTATTCCGATATATTTATAAAATATAAAAATTCTAATTCCATGTATCCACAACCACTTGTTCTTTGCCAAAATATTTAAATACATATATTATTTATTTATAGCATAACACAATTTTTTGTTTTACTTTTTAAAAGGAAAATAAAAAGATTTTGGCTTAATCAATTTTAAAATAATAATATTTTATAGTGAAATTTGACATTTTGCTCTCATTTGTAGTTTTATCACTTTATTGTAATTTATGTTGTTTGATGGTGAAAAACTAAATCAACAAATCTATTACTTTAATCATTCATTTCCTAAACAATAAACTTTAATGTTAGGAAGACTTCATAAGGAATTTTTCATTAACATATTTAAATATATTAATATAATTAATCTTCGTAATTTTTAAATTTCAAAGGTCAAAGAAAACTCTTGCATAATTTTAAACATATTATAATTTCAACTGTTCTAAATAAATTAGATGCATAATACACTAGCTATAAATTTGTTGTTAAATCAGTGGTTTTCTTTTTATATATAAGTTGTAAAATTTTATAATTTGATACATTAGTAATTAACATATTGGATATTTTATAGATGTGGTGTTTGTTGGAGAAAGACTATTGGAGAAACTATTCTTATAGAATAATGTAAAACATTTTATGTTGTTAACAAAAACTATACAGGAAAGCAACACAATTGAATTGAGTTAAGTTTTGTTGACAATATTATATGTGTTTAATTAGCACAATTATGAATGAAGTGCATATAAAAAAATTATTCTACTTCAACTTTTGAGTTATATTTTTTCCTTTAAAATTTGAGGAACTTTGGTAGGAAATCTTATTTGGATGTTTTCTATCAACATTCCATCGATTCTTTCAAATATTAGCTTCTTGCATAGTTTTCTTTTATTTGCATCCATTTTTACTATGAAATAACTAATTAAAGAATTGTTATACATTATGTTTTATGATTTTAGTTGCAAATTGAGACTAAATTAATTTTAAATGATTTATGATAATGTATTATAATACCAATGGCCGAAGCGAGTTTCATTTGGCATGTTATATACTTTTCACCTTTATAATGTTATCCTCCTTTTCCATTTTGTAAGCTTAGGATTTTTTTTTTCAAGTTTGAATTTCATAAGCTTATGACTTAGAAATCACCTCTCTCCATTTTTATTTTCAACTTTATTATTTTGTAATTATTTATTATAATATATTATATTACTTTATGACTATTTTGTCCCATGCATTGCACATGTTCACATACTAGTTTGTCTATTATAATATAATTATATTCAATCTATTTATTTTATAGCACAACCAGCATCAGAGACCATTAATGTGCTTGATGTCACTCCTAATTTATACATGGACCGGATTTTGGATGAAATGATAACAACTCTAACACAACCAGACACTATCATGACTGGGTTGTACGGATCAAGTTATAAGAGTAAAGATAATGTAGTGAAGAAAATCACCAGAAGAGTTAAGAGGGATGGACAATTTGATGTGGTTATAATGGCAAGCTTGGTAAAAAAGAATACATGGTGGAAAAAATCACTAGACGTGAAAAATATTCAAGAAGAACTTGGAAACCCTTTAGGTTTACAACTCCAAGAGAAAACTCTAGAGGAAAGAGCTAGTTGTTTATATGAAAAAATAAAGATGAAGCAAAAAATCCTTATCATCTTAGACAATCTACAAGGTGAAATCAACTTGACCAAGATAGGAATACCATTTGGAAATGATCACAAAGGTCGTAGAATTTTGTTAGTTGCCAATAATAAAAAGGTGTTGTCCAACACAATGAAAATTCCAATAGTATTCTCTATGGATGACTATAGTTGAGATCTTAAGTTCAAACTTATGAAATAAATTTATAGGATTTTATTGTGACTTTATATTTTTATATGAAAACGTTTGTTTGGTTAATCACTTTACAAAATTAAATTAAGTCTTTCTTGTTAGCTTTTTTTTTTGTTAAAATTATTTCAGTAAATCGTTGAATTCAATGGTATTCTTGGTATACAATTTGGCTTGATGAATTATTAATTAAATTATGTTTGTTTTTTTTTTAATTATTTCAATGGCTTTAATATCCTTGAGAAAAGTAAAGAGAATTAGGTGGAATAAGCATGGATAGACAGCAACCATCGTATAGTTCAGGTACGACTTTCAAAACATTCCATTTATTCCGATACATTTATATATAAAAAATCTCTAATTGGATGTATCCACTTCCACTTTCTTTGACTATATATATATATATGAGAGGAAGAATATATTTACTCCAAAAAATAAGTTTATCAAGTTTACAAATTTTTAAAAAATTTAAAAATCAAACCAAAACAATCAAGAAAATAAACAAAGAAATGAAACAAGAAATTGCAAAGCAAAATCTAAATTGTAGAGACAAAAGAAAAGGAAAAGAAGAATGAAGACATTTAACGGAAGAGGAGACATTCAAGAGTACAGTTGCTATTGAAAAATAGAGAGACTCTTAATAACAAAGAAAAAAAAAATCTGAACGAATGATGTTAAAGCAGACAAATAGAGAGAAAGAAGGGCGGGAGACGGTGATCAAGGAAAAAACAGCACGATAGGAGCAACTTTAAATTTGTTCAATGGAAAAGAGAAAATGTAAAAGACTTGTTTTGTTGAATAATTTCTTGTGATTATTAGTAATTTAACACTATTAAATGTTTTGTTCATAAAATTTGGTAAAAATTACAACTTAAGAAACAATCCATTCAAAGTTTTAAATATTAAAATATTTTTATTCTTATAACTTTGTTTATTCTAATCTGGATTATTTGGTGAAATTTTATTAATAAGTGTTATTTAAAAAGAATACAAATGTTTTATTTATTTTTATTTAAATTCTCAAACTTTATAAAAATTAATAAATGTTCATTAAGAGGAATAAAAATAAGATATTTTTATGATGTTCCTAATACTTTAATTTTTAAAAATAACATAAAAACTAAATTAGAATTAAATATCCTATTTCATTTTTTTATTTTTATCCTCTAAATTTTAAATATATAACTTTGGTATAACAAATTTAAAAAGTTTCACTTTGTTTTGTTAAGAGTGATTCTGTTATGTTTCTATTCAATGTTCTCATTTTTAAAAATTGCAGAAGTTCTGAGAATCTATGGATTCTTGCATGAGACAATAGAGTTCTAAAATACTTGCCATAAAATGATTTTTCTCTTGTTTATTTATAGTGAAAAATTGCGGCATTCGATATAGTTCATACGGGAACGTTCAAACAACTGTTGTATGGTGCCTTCCACCGCAGTACCCTAATGCAAAAGAAAATTTATATACAAAACTCTCCTAAACAACACACATGTACAAAAATACAAGCATTTTCTCAAAGACCATTTTACCTTCATAATATGCCTACGCCTAACCCATGTGGGATGTTAACACACAAACCTCAACCTAACTGGACACCTCAAGGCTGATATATGCAAGATTAGAAATTTGTAAATGTAATTAATAGCATAAGAACTAAATATACATAAAGATGCAATGCCCAGGTACAAAATGTAGTTTGTAATAAACGATGGGTTATTATTCCAACTCTTGAACTGAACAAACTCAATTTATATCCAATCAGAATTCAGATCTCTGAACTATAATCTGATCTGATATCATGTACAGAAAATCAATTAAAAACAAAACTATAGAGCTATATTAAGAGCAGATAATATAAAAAAAACCACTAAAGTCTCTACAAATTATAATTTGTTGCCTAAATGTAGATATACATAACAGAACTTTTATTCAGGAATTCTGATTCCATTAAAATTCAGTAAATTGTCAAAGTAGTGTACAAAAGAAATACATCACAACATTCTCACTCAAAAAATCTGCAGGTCCACATGCAAAGAATGAAAGAATCTTGAAACTCTAACTAGCTATTTCACCAATTAAACAGCTCAACATTCAATCTAATGAAAAAATCTTGAAAAAAATAATTACCCACTTTGCCAATCCAACAGGTCCACACAAAGTAGAGAAATAATCTTAAAAGTTTAAAATCAAATTACACACTTGCCAGATCAATCAAGTCCACCCACGTGATAGAAAACAATTCTGAGCTACTTAACAACATGCAAGATCACACCCCACCCCAAGTTCCGGCACTTAAAACACAACATGCAAGAAAATAGAGTTAAAAGAGCTATCCATAACATATCATGACATTACTTCCTTATTCTTTAGCAACTATAAATAAATACCTCTGATCTGACACAATCGCAAACCAATTCACATTTGTAAGAATTAAAAAAATAAATATCAACTAACTTTTCAACCTGTTAAGAGTAAGCTATAGTAAACATCCAGAGGAAAACTGTCACTCACTAGTATTGCACATGTAGTGAAAAATATGATATTTATACCCAAAATAAAAATACCAATTCAATTTATAAGTAAATGCTCATAAATGCTCGGACACAATTTATTAATGCTTATTAACTATTACTAGTTAAAAAAAAAACACTTCAAAACACTTAGTATAGACACCGAAAAAAAGGGTAATCTCTTTAATAGTGCCTATTGAAAAAGTAAAAATAAATAAATAAAACATTACATGCTGCCATTATAAAAGAAAATTAAAAAATTCATTCGCATAATTTGTATAGTTATCAAAAATTATGTATAATTATTAAGGATAAAATGAAAAAGATAAAAGAGAATATCAATTAAGAAATTCCCTCCAAAAATTTTCTAGTTCAATTTTAGTCCTTCTAAAATTATCTTTTTTAGTTCCTGAAATTTTGGAATGCAGAGTTTTTTTTATCTTCAAAGTAGTTTAAATAGCTACTTAAAACAATTTTTGAGCAGTACCAAAGTACTTGGAGGACTAAAAGTGATGCATTTTTAAATTTGGGGGACTGAAATAGGATGAAAAAATAATTAAAGAGACTAAAAGCGAATTTTGATCATTTTAGAGGGGCTAAACATATTTTTACCATTATCCATGTGACATCTAAGAAAGCTGCAAGACATGTAATGGTCAGCAAGGTCACTAGAAAAGACCTTTGCCCAAGCATTTCTTTTTTTATTGATTTGCATGCTGCTGAAAAATCCTCCTATGTGGTTGGCTTCAGTCATCCCCTTGCAAATCCTTGGCCGCAGACCTAGAACCGAAAAGGGTTAAGAGGAAAAAAGACTTTCAACCACCAAAACATGTAAAAAAATTGTGATTTAAAGAAATTCATAACCAAAATATGTCAAATACATACCTCCAAACCCATCTAACAATATAAAGAATATTGTTCATGAGAAAAAAATGTGTTAATGCAGGGTCTTTATACTGCTCTGATTTTCCATCTAAATTGGTTTGCAAAGCTTGCATTATTCGCAGAGTTACATATGCTAGCTGTGAAGAATCATCACCACTTTCAAATTCCAGAAAAAGTTGCTTCAAGGTGGATTGATAGCTGCAAAGTTTAAAGAATTTTGATCAGGTCAAATATGTGAAGATCAGATCTACGGTAAAGATCCTGAAAAAAATTACCCACACACATATTAGAGAAGAGTACAGCATTATCCTTCTTACAAAGGGAATGAAAACTGAACTTTAAGAAACACTTTCTCTTAAATATAAATAAATAAAATAGAAGAATGAGATTGCACAATTCCCTCACAGACATCATTTTATAATAAGGAAAATAAAACTCAAGTTCAAAAATAGTTGGAAATATTTGATTGGCTCAAGACCAACAATGGCACAACATTTGGTCTTTTGGATTCATCAATAAAAATTAATTCTTTCCTTTAGATTCTGAACTAATTCTATCAATAAGATATCCTTTCAATAAAACTACAAAAGAAACACCTAGAAATTAAGTGACCAAACATGTAACATGGCATGTCAATCTCTCAGCATATCCAACAAAGAAATGCACTAAAATGTCCATGAGCAGAATAAATCAGAACTGTAAAATAAATTTTAAAAATATTAACATGTAAGGAATGATAATAAATAATGACCAACAAATTTGTCATCTCATCAATGAACACGGCAAAAAATGTTAGAAGATATGGCTAAGAAATTGGGATCAGACAACACTGAATTTACTCAAACACTGAACTTACTTAAAAAAATTTAAGGTCTCCTGGGCTCTTTGTGCAAGATGTTTTGTCAAACTAGTTGCAGTTTCTTTTATTCCAGAGCAAGCTTTGCCTTTAAGAAGAGTTTCAATCTGGAAAATTTAAGGAAATAGTTGATTGCAAGATTATAACACTACTGCAAAATGCCTTGTTCTTGTTTTATGAACGAAACAAAACAACTACCCAAACCTAATATGTATCATGATAGTCAACTATATAACATCTAGTGTGGTGACTAGTGTAAAGTGTAAACCTCTATCAATAAGAAGTTGAAAGTAAACACTGTGGCAGATGACACTAACACAGGCCCATTCTCATGTTGATCAATGGAAGCCCACTCACAAACATAGAGACAAAGAAAAAGATAGAGAAATACACACAAATAGAGACAGATAACGCACACACATACAGACACAACATACACACAGACCAAATACAGAGACAAAGTGCACACAAACATAAAGGACGAACAAACGTATAGGCATAAAACACAGAGGCACACACCAACAAAGTCACAGACACACCCACACAGAAGGAGGGAGGGAGATACAAACACATAGAGATAAAGAGACATACAAACTTGTATCCAAAAACAGGCAGATACACAAATAAAGGCAAACACGGAGACCAAGATAAATCACACAAAGTCAAAGACAAAGACAAGGCAGAGACACAGATAGACACCGGCACAAACACATCACATGTAAGAGACACACAGACAAACATAAACAACAATCATACACGTAAACAAAGAGATGAAGACAAAGCATACACAAACAAATACAAGGCATAGATATGCACACACATAGAGACACAAACACGCAAAAGACATATAAGCAGGCACACACATAAACATACAAAGACAAAGATAAACACACAGAACACACAGAGATAGAGCATAGACATAAACACAAGAGATAGGGCATAAACACACACATATATATATATATATATGTATGCATAAAAGTATCACATGTTCTCTATAAAATAAATGAAAGAAATAAATTAGCATACTGGTATGAGGTTCATCCATAATGCATACTTCAAACCTAACATTGGCAAGCAAGGGACTAAAACAAGTAGTAACAGCAACAATTTTGGTCATTTTAGACCAAATCAAGGAGCCTAAAGCCAGATGATATTGAAACAAAGAGAAAGGGCAAGTATTTAGTCATACAGATATGTAGCAAGTAATTCACCTCAAGGTCAACAATCATCCTCCACAAATGGGCTCTTAGGTCATTTTGTAGAAAAAAAAGTAGTTCAAGATTAAATTAAACCTAGAGAAATAATGCCAAAATACTCATATAACTAAATAACTTTTAATACTAGCATGCACATTTCAAATTTAATTTTGAATGAAGCAGTAGTGAAAGAATCTTGAGTTTAATTTAAAATTATTCACTTGGCACATAATAGAAAAAAATTCTTGAGTTCACCAAAGAAAAGAAAAGAAAATTACTCACTTACCAGTTACCAGAATTTGAGTCACAAAGGCTCAAACATCTAAAAATGGATTAAAATTGGGGTGACAAAGATTTCTCCTACTAAATTAAACCATACTACGAGTCCCATTTTGGTTATGCAAAACTCATATTACCCAATAACAAATCAATCTTGGAAACCCATTATGAATCACAAATAAAGAAACTTTCCAATATTCAAAAGGATTCATCAAGTTTGGACAATCAATACTTCTCAATTTTTACAGGCAACACCAACCTTAGAGGATTTGGAACATTCAAGATTTAAAAATGAGTATGTACAATAAGTTGCTGCCTTGAAACAGACAAAAAATTTCAAAAATTTTATAACAAAGTTTATGGGTCAAATCTCAATTTATCAAAAAAGATACTAACCTCACAATTATAAAACTTGTACATATTATCTTGAGCCCGAGTAGTTGAAAGAAATCGAGGAGGTGCAGGTACAACAATCTGTATCAAGAAGAAATTAAACTCAGATAGAGATTTGTAATAGAAGTATCAAGAACCTCAGCATTATCTTGAAACAGAGGAGTTGCAAGAAACCCAACAATCTATATCAAGAAAAAATTAAACTGGCAAGGAGATTTGTGACAGAAATATCAAGAAACATAGATGTATCAAGAACCATTTTCTTTTCTTTGATATGCTCACATTGTCCTCCATCGTTGCCCTCTACCACAAAACCCTCTTCTCCGTCTTCCATAGCCAACATCCTAGTACTCAAAAATAGTATTTTTGAGTACAAAAATAGTATAATACAAAAGTCTAAAACAAAATAGTATACAGAGATACAAAAGTTACAACCAAGAAAATTAGTCAGAAAATCACTAACCGCACAATTAGACAACTGCACATTATTATCTTGAGATCGAGGAGTCCAAAGAAATCCACCAATCTGAATTAAGAACCATAGGCATATCAGTGATAATTTGCAACAGTGTGCCTTAGCGGATATTCAAGAAAATAAAAATAAAAAAAAGTATTAAAACCCAACCCCTATAAATTTCAAAAATAAATAGAACAATTCTTTCTCAACGATTCAATAAAAAAAAAAACATCAAGAGGAAGAAACCGACACCCAAATCAAATGTCTCTTATAGAAAGAAACGATAGAAGCACATCAAGAGAGACATAAAGAGGAAAAAATTTAATAGAAAAATCTTATATATTACTATTACTTTATTTTAAAAAATTTAAAATAATGAAATTATATATACAGGTTTATTTTTTTAAAATATACTTTACAAACAATAAAAATTAAAATAAGGATATTTAGTAAAATTTTAAAAAATGCGTGAAATAATTGATAAATTATCATATATATATATATATATATTAATATTAGTACCTTAAACTTGCAAGCTAAATATTCCTTTTTTATAATTAAAATTTATAAAATATAAATATTTTTTACATGTATATTATATTTTAGATTTAAATATAAACTAAAACATTAAAATATTGACTGTTAAAAAATAACTATGAACATTAAATTATTTTAGCATCAAATTTTACATAATGCTATAATGTCTTATCATAGTTTATGATTTAGGATGCAATACTATATGACATATTAACACTAATTTAGTCTTTCCACTGAACTAAAAGTATTTATAGAATGAACATGAGGAAACAAAATTAAGAATGAAAAATGTAACATTAAATTACAAGAAATGACCAATTAAAATTCATTTCTTTAAAGAAAATATATTGTTTAGATTGATATCGAATGTCTATGAGCCATTAAAAGAAGTATCAGGATTTTGTATTTTTTGACATATAAGTTTTTGCAATTACAGAATGATTCTTCATACCTGAAGATATTAACAAAATATATTATAAATATATAAGGATTCTTTTGCCTTATTGACAATAACTTCCATTTTTGTCTTTGTTATATTCAGTGGCTACTCTGGAATTATTCATCTTCAATTCAAGAATCAAAGTTGTGGCACATTAGATTCAAGAATTCATTTATTGAGCTATTTCATTTCTGGCTGTTATATTCAACTCTATCATTCATATCATTGCTAAAATCACAGTTTGACAAATATCAGAAATGAAAAAGAAAAAATACATTTCAGTCATAATTAACAAGTCCAATAAACATACTTATAACATCTACAACATAAAGTTGTGATAATGAATCCTCTTTTCCTTCAGTTAGAGGGCCTAATAAGGAACAAGAATGGTCATGAATGGCAAGTTGCTCTCAAAGAATGGTTAAGAAACAAGTGACATATATTAGAACAATTCTTTCTCAGTAAAAGATATGGTGATTTAGGTGCTTAAGTGACTCATTTTAACTAAAAGTTAACAGTGTTTATAAAAAGAATTAAAAATGAGTATTATATAAATTTGGACGACTAAAATTAATAAATTTCATTTAGAGAGACTAAACTCAAATACAGTCAATTTTTAAGGACAAAAATATATTTAATTCTTTTATCAAATACTTTTCATATTATGGGAGGAGCCCCTAGGTGGCTTCAAAAGTGCATAATCACTTTCACAAATCGGGTGACCATCTCACAATGAACATGAACAGTGATTAAATAAATAAAAAAAATAAGCAAAAAGATAAGGGTTAATAGTGTTTATAAAAAGAATTAAAAATGAGTATTATATAAATTTGGACGACTAAAATCAAATACAGTCAACTTTTTAAGGACAAAAATATATTTAATCCTTTTATCAAATATTTTTCATATTAAGGGAGGACCCCTAGGTGGCTTCAAAAAGATAAGGGTTAACAATAAGAGGGAAAATTTAATGTTATGAACAAATCCGCTGATATAATAGCCAGCCGTTTCCGAGTTGCATAATCAATTGTGATATTAGTAAACAAGCCTACCTTAGTTTGCTCATCAAATATCTAACGCGAAGACAAGATTCAAGTATGTGATAGCAAGGATTTAGTCAAAGTTGAAAATTAATGTATATCACGTGGCCTTAACACTTGTATGCATCCAGGGTTTTTTACACTTTTAACTATTGAGTTAAGCAGAACCTACCTAAGAAAATATATCCAAATATCATATTATTTATATAAGCATGACATAAAAATAAACATATAGTTTATTCCCAAAACCCGAGGAACTCATTTCTATCCAATCCATGTATCATAGGTAATATTCAAAAGCTCTATAGCCACCACCTTTTTTATAAAGAGAATTGTTAACAGAGATCATAATGGAAGAAGGCTGGGATTGTTTTGTTTAGTAACCAAATAACCTTCTGATAGACAAAACCACTCATACCTTATACAAAACATTATCTCGAGTCCGAGGAGTTGCAAGAAATCTAGTAATTTGTATTAAAATTTAAAAAATCTTCATGAGTTTCGCATCTTACCAAGATTTGTAATTTTCAATAAATTTTAGTCAACAATGGCTGATTGACCATTGTGGGGTAGTTTCCAAAACTATTTACATAAATGGGGCTGTTTTGAAACATTTTACACCTTTAGGACATTTTACTATGGTGTCGCTATGGACCATAGCGACACCAATGCCACGTGTAATTTTTTAAATTCTGAGAAGCCATGAACGTCATATTATCAAAGTCGCTACAGCTCATGACGACACAAAACGGCTTTAATTAAGTCGCTATAGCCTATAGCGCCACCAATTAAATGATTTTTTATAAAATAATTTATTGAAAATTTGAGTATATAATATCTTTTAACAAATAAAATATATAAAAAAATAAAACTAAAAATATTTAAAAATATAAATGGAATAAAACAGAAGTATAAAATAAAAATTTGATAAAAATTGATAATATAATTGAGAATAAAATAAAATAAAAAAACAAGGACTCGCTATGGCCTATAGCGACATAGTGTCGCTAAAGCCTACAGCGCCACCTATTTATTATTTATTTATAAAATAATTTACTGAAAATTTGAATATATAGAATGCAACAACTGTTTCCTTAAGGAGGAGTTTGGTTCACAGGAAATTTTTTCATACCCAAGAATCATGATTAAAATTTGTTTGGTTCACAGGAATGATTAAAACCCATTTGATTGGTCATAAAATTTTTTAGAAGTATTTATAAATGTTACCAAGGAATCAAAAAAACTTTACTGTATAATTGTATTACATAAAGAAATAAAGGTAACATGACATTTTTCAAATATTTTTACTGTATTAAATAAAAAAATAAAGATAATATGACGTTTTTACTAGAAAAGAATTTTCATTTAACTCAAGAATGTAAGATTCTCACCTATTCCCATGTGAATGACTTCATGGGAAACATAAGTAAAAATTATTCCCAGGAAATAATGTATCCTAAGAATGTTTTAACTAACAAATCAAACATGAGAAACTAACTTCCCTAATCTCAAATTCCTAAGAAAGTAAAAACAATCCTTGTGACAAACACCTCCTTAGAGGTCAGGTAAAAGCCAATTAGGTATTAAGGATTACCCTCTGCCATCATCATACATTACTTCCATCAAATGAATCAATAAATAGCTAAAATTATTTTTTAGTCTGTTCCCCATAACTTCGCCCTTTAGTGTAAATCTTATCTGAATTCTGTTTCATACCTTAGTTCCTGTTGTTTGGCCTTCAGTTCTTCTGGGGTAAGAGAAGGTTTAGCAGCCTCAATTTTGGTGTTGGCAGGCACCTGAGGGAATCATTATTCAGCAGGTCAGAAACTAGAGGTTGCAACTTAATTACACTGAATGACTGAACACATTTTGACATTTATCACAACATGAATTAGTCTTAATTTTGTTGAAGTTTGCAGCATCAAATCTATTACTTAAGAAGCAATAAGCAGTTAAGAACACAATGACTATAAACCACATTAAAAATAAAAATATTATACCAAGGGCATCTGATCTATGTCAGGGTCATTCTCATGCTCTACTATCCAACTTACAGCAGCCTCAAGGCCAGCATTACCTGTAGAATGGAAGAAACTAAGTTTAAATGTTTAATATCCAGAAGTGAGAGAAGATTACAATCTTGAACCCATAACAATACTAAACAACTAAGGTCAATATCAAAAGAATATGACTGCACGTAAATTCACCTGAGTAATGAAGCGCCCGTGTTGCCCTTGCAGTTGAAAATCCCATGGCTTCAAGTTCCTCAAGCAGCTTTTTATCCACTTCAGGAACAACCATTTCTGCATTACACAATACAAATCACAATCAGGCAAAGATACAAACCAAAATCATATCACCATTCACCACTGAGCTTATAAACCAAACTATTACTATTTACGAGTAGTTAATTCTCGGAGAACTAGTTAGCCGAAGCTAACTAGCTAAGCACTGTATATGATATCTGCGTCCTGTAAGAATAGCGTATATTTAATTTTGCACATTCATCAATTTAGATCAATGTAGGTTTCATCTCTCTCTTTTCTCTCTCCAAATCAACGTGCACATCTAATAAAAACATCGGATGCCATCATTCATTAGCAAAATTTCATTCCATAAAACCACGGAAATCACTGGTCATTAATTCATTATTTACATCTTCACAATCTCAAATTAAGATTATCACACCTTAATTAACTCAGCTTAATAATAAAAACTACCTTCATTCTGGTCAGTAGACGCAGCAGCGGAAGGGTTTTCCGACGAAGAAGTCGCATCGACCTTAGGAGCCTCCAAACTAATCGGTTTCACCGCCTCGGAATTCAATTGCAAGCAACAGTAACGGATTCAGTTAATGCATATGAAAAATAAATAAACAGATAACTAATAGCGATGTGGAACCCTAAAACGATAATCGGAAAGTGTTGATTGGACTAACGGTTTTGGATCGGCAGGGTTTGGAGCAAGCGGTGCAGACGAGATTGAGAACGGGTTCGGTGGATTCGGAGAAGTTGGAGTGAGAAGTGAGTTCGGCGTGCTCTTGGGCTTCTTCTACGGTCCTCAACAGAGCCCCACAGTCTCCGCACTTGAGAGAAACGCCCGCCATTGATGCAGATGCAAATGCAAATGCAATGCACTCGCGATTTTCACCCAATTGGATTATTTATATTTTGACCAATCTGCACCTGTGACTCACGACTGTTCGCTTTCTTCCAAATTGGAGATGCCAACAACACTGCTATAATTTTACTTTTGTAGTCGCAATAATTTAAAATTAAATAGTTCCTCTAACAATTATTCACATAATATATATATAGAGATGATTATTTAAAAAAATATATGAAAAGTTATTTTTTGACATTTAAGAGTGCAATAGTTCACTGAAAATATAGATAAAAATAGTTACAAACTTGATATTCCTTTTATAATTAATTAGAAGTATATATATCTTATCTAATATATTTATATTTTGTAAAAATATATTAATATATACTAAGTTATATTTATTAAATTATTAATTTATCTATAAATATACTAAAAATATTATTAATACTAATTTATCAGTAATACTAAAATATTAATAATATATAAATTTTATTTACTTAAAAATAATAAATATATATCATTTGATATATTAATAAAAAATTATAATATACATTAACTTAAATAAATAAACAGTTATATAATTTTAAAATATTATATGTATATATATATATATAAATTTTAAATTTATTAAATTTTTAATGAGAAATATGAAAATTGTATAATTATAATATTTGAAGGATTAAAATTTTTTAATTAAAAATCAAAAGACTAAAATTGCACGATTATAATCGACTAAAATTGCTCGATTAAAATTTGGAATCAAAATTGCACAATTACAATATTTTAAGGATCAAAAACACAATTAAGTATAAATTATAAATTAATCTCTAACTTTAGGAACTAAATTACAAAAATATATATAAAAAAAGATATAAAAAAATTAAATTACAATTTTTTTAGTTTGAAAAACTAATTAAAAGCTCTTTAAAAAATTAAAATACCAAATGATATTATAAACTTTAAAAAAATTATATATCTATTTTTATATTATAAATATTTATATTTTAAAATGTTTATTAATTATGTTCTAGGGAGAAAGAATGTAAATGTAATGTAAAAGCGTAAACTAACGAAAAGTTTAAAGCTCCTTTTTAAAATCTCACTCCCTTTTCTTAATAAAATAAAACAGTCAATAAAAATAATGTACTAAAATGCATATATTTCAAATACACATTATACAAAAAGTTTCTTATAATTATTTCTAAAAACTCAATAAATTAATTAAAAGTTTTATACTAATTTTAAAAAAGTTTGGGTGTTACAACTATAGTCACAAATTTATATACAAATTATATGATTTATTTAGAAGATGATAAAAAAGTATTTGATAAGAATTAAAACTCATGATCCTCACAATAAATTACTATTTAAATCACTCTGTCATTTACATTTTAAAATTATAACATGAAGGTTATATTATATATAACATTAAATTTTTTTAAAGTTTGTTACTTAATTTTAATCTAGTTTAAAACTAATAAATAATAAAGTATCTAATAAAAATAATATTTTTAATAAATTAATTATATAATTTTTTTATTTAATATATTTTTATATAACTGAATATAAACATATATAATCACTTTTTGTCGTTTGCTTCCTTTATAGTTATTAATTTTTTTAAAGAAATATTGTAATGTTATACTTTTTAAATATTATAAAATTTATATTATTTACTATGCGAAAAATATATTAAATTGTATAATTTAAAAAAAAAAACTAAAATTGCAAGTTGAAGATTATAAAGATGAATAGTATAATTTAGCACATTGAATTAAAGTGTTGATTAAAAATTAGCCGCCAAGGGTTAGGAGATATGGTAAAAAAATAACAATATAAAAACTAAAAAAATTGCGCGCATTCATGATTTTAATATTTATTTTTTTAGGTCTTGATTCGAATCATTAATTCAAAGAAAACATAAGAATTATTATTTGTTAATTCAAACATGCATGCTATATAAGAGTGATAATTGATTATCTACTATTTGTTAATTATTGAAATTTTTAGCATTAATTATGTATATAATGCTTGAGGTATGTTGTGAAGCTTTAATAATTAAAGAACTTTCAAGAGTTTGGTTAGTTTTAAGGGTCTTTGGCTAGAGATCTAGTTGACCCTAAGATAGGAAAGTTATATAAGGTTTTTGTTAAAAACTGAGTCTTACAAGTTCATGTTCTTCAAAAACTAGAAAAAATAAAATTATAACGAAAGGAGCTCTAATTGGAAGCTTTCTTCTTCCTTCCTTCCTTCTAGATTCCTCTAGCGTGTGAGGATCATTGCTAGGTTGTAGATTCAAAACTTGAAGCTAAGAATCAAGTTGGTAGTTTGGTGTGGAGCTTCATCGAAGCTTGAAGTTCTTCTCTTTATGGCTTAGATTTTTGGTAAGGAAGCAATAATCGTTTTGTTGTTAGAGTATTATGTTGCATGTTGTTTAATTGCACCAATAATGTGTTTATGTATTGGATTTTCAAATGATTCAATAAAGTGGGTGGTTATTTTTGGTGTTTTAAGCACATGAGTTGAGTTTTGATTATTTGATCAAATTGTTGGTGCATGCTTGGTTTTTGGTGTTAGATGAGTTGAGAATGGTGCTTATATGTTGTTGGATGCATTGCATGTCTGGTTTAACTAAATTACAGGTTTTGGTGTGCAATTTTAATGATCTTCATTGTGTATATTCTAATATCACGTTAGATGTGACTTCAATTTAGGGTTTTTGTTTTGTTCATGTTTGACGCATGATTGATGGTATCGGACGTGAGGAAAGATAATTGTCTCGGGTTGAAGTAGCATCAGACATGATTTGAATGACGTTGGATGTGAGTTGAGGAATTGCCTTTGCTAGCTTGGATTGGTACAATACGCCAAATGAGTGATGTTAGGAGTCAGGAGAGAGAATCATCTCGGGTTAGCGTAAGGCTAGGTGTGGGATTATTTCGCGCTAGGTGCAAGGTCTGAAGGGTCTCCACTTCATTCACGTTGAGCACAGGTTGAATGGCTTCAAGTGTGGGTGAGACAAAGAATTGCTTATTTTAATGACGTTGGGCGCAAGGTATGTTGTGTTGGACATGGAAGATTTTGCATGTTATTTATACTTACTAAGTTGTATGTTGAATGTATGATGATGATGGTTCTATTTATGCATGTTAAGATTATGGTATGTGTGAGACCCCATTCCTTCCGCAAGTTCCTCTTTCACCTTTACATTCTTTTATCTGATTTCCCACTTGCTCTCCTTACTTTCTTTCCTTTTCTTGATATCTCAAGGTGGTTGTGCTGAGTGAGCTTGGACTCTGCTAGCTAATTTTCAGAGTTCTCTCTTGTTCGTTCGTGTTCGTTCAAGCTCCCTTTCGTCTCTCTTCTTTGTTCTTCAATCGTCTCTTCCCGGAAGCTCGGATTCCTTCACCGAGGTAAGGGAAGCTAGGATCTTGTACTGGTTGTTGTTGAGTGAGTTAGAAACTCACGGATTGTCTGATTCTTGGAGATTGATGGTTGTGTTTGAAAGATTTTCATTTTCGGGGTTTCGTGGTTTGATGAAAATTTGGGGTTTTTGGTTTCTTGATGGAAGGTTGAACATTGATGATTTTTCTTGAGTTTTGGATGCATGCATGTTGTGATTGTTGATGTTTTTGGGTTGCATGTGGTTGATAGTATTGCATTTGAGTTGTAGCATGGTTTGGGTCTCCTTGGATTGCAAGTTCATGGAGGCTTTGAGTGAAAACGAAGCTGAAATCCATGGAGTTTTTGGAAGTTCAGAAACCCACAGCTATAGCCGTGGAATCACAGCTATAGCCGTGGAAGAAAATGTACTTGCAGGAACCCACAGCTATAGCCGTGGATTCGCAGCCATAGCCGTGGGAAGGAAAAACGTGATGGCAGAGACTTGCAGCCATGGCTGTGGTTTTGCAGCCATAGCTGTGGAGAAAAAAATTGAAGTGGCAGAAACTTGTAGCTATGGCCGTGGATCTGCAGCCATGGCTGTGGAAGGCAAACTGAACTGGCACAGAGTTGCAGCTAAAGCGCTGGATTGAGCGCTGCAGCGGTGGGTCTTGATGACCGAATTTGGTCTTAAAGTCTTCATGAAAGTTGTAGCCTTGGATCTTAGCTTTCCAATGGCGTTGGAATCACCCAAAAAGGAGTTCTAGAACTCCAGATATGGCTGTTTTAGTGAAGAGGGGTCAAGCTGCCAGCCTTGGTTATAGCTGTTGCGGTTTTTAAAATTTTTCACAAGGTAGATGAAGGAATTAGGACTCGGTGTCTTCATGAGAGTTATAGGAAATCTTCTTATCTTTCATATGAGATAAGGATGAGCATGATAGGAGTATTATAACTCCAGATATTCTATGTTTAGTAAAGGTTGTCACTTCACAATGAGTGATTAGGATAAGTTGAAGGTTGTTTCAGATGTGTTCTTTCATAAATATGCTGATTAATGCTGACTAATATTGATTAATGTTGTTGATCCGAGCTGAGTTGTATGTTGTTTAAGTTATTAATGTCGTATGATGTTTAAGCTGTATTGATGCAAAGCTGAGCTGTGTTGTATAATGCCAATGCTGATTAGTTGTGCCGTATGTTGAACTGCTGTGCTATGCTGTGCTGTGCTGAGTTGTGTGAGATTATAGCCGCTAAGTCGGTGCCGTTATTAGCCACATGCGTGGTGCTGTTATAGCCACTAAGTCGGTGCTGTTGTTGCCGCTTCGCGGTGCTGTTATAGCCACTTGAGTGGTGCTGTTATTGCTGCTAAGCAGTGCTGATATTGTTGCGAGTTGTGAGTGGTATGAGTTGTACATGTGTGTTGTTAGCTATATCAGTTGTTTATCATATTGTTATATATCAGTATGTTGATTTTAATTACACTAGCTTACCCTTTTATTGTCTCCATGATGTTTTGGACTGCAATGATCATACTATGTATGGGAGCAGAGCAGGGATAGATGGGAGTCTAGTGGTGAGTCTTCAGCAGACTGGAGGAGCTGATCTATCTTTTGTGATTATTTTGTTGTTGAGCTACTTGGGATGATATCATTTGATTGTAACTTTTGTACACTTTAACTCTAGTCAGATTGGAACTTTGTATATCTATATATTCTAGATCCTATATTTATATACTTGTTCTATCTGTCTGGTGTTTCTAGTGTGCTATGCCTTGTGTAGTGACCAGCCGGGTCGTTACAGTATGCTTATACCCAACTATAATAGTCATGACAATGGAGTCCGACTTTTTTAGTGTAAGTGATGATACCCAATAAATCATAAAAAGGATTGGTATATATCCCATTTTAGTGAGCGATAGCGGGTGCATTAGGCATGAAAACGATTAGGTTGATTCGGTAGGGTCAAGTCAGTTAAACTACTCAAATGCATTAGAAGATCTTTGTAGGTGAATGTTGTTCATATGCACTGAACGAATACCTTATTATATAGTATGATTGTAATTAATGTTTGAACTGCTTAAGTGTTTAGCTTTCAAACATGTTGATAGTATAATGATTATTGTAAACAATGTGGTGAGTTTGGTTGGTTTACATGTGGATGTTGGTGGTAATATAGATATTTTATTTCTATACTTATATGTTATTGAAATCTAGCTTATCCTTACTTATTTTCCACATGAACAAAACAATACTAAGTCTACATAGATGTAGTCATCGGGTGGACAATGATATTTATGCTATTTGGTGCAACTTTTGAGTAGTTTTGTATAAATGTCACTCTTATATGCATGATATATAATACATATCAAGATAATTGTACATGTATAATTTGAAGTAATCTAATTTTTGTTGTTAGTGGTAAGTAATTTCATAAGTATTATAACTAAAACAGATTACTACTGTTTAACTTAAGTCTCTTTATTTTTATTAGTTAGAATTTGAGATTGAATTAAACTTCTTCCATATTATTTATAAAGAAATCCTCATAGAAATTGTATTACTCTAATTTATTTATTTTAATTAAAAGAACAACACGCATTTAAACTTTTTAATTTAAAAAAAAAACACGTATCAAGAATTGTTGTTTGTTTAATTTATGCCTTCACCGTTCCACCCACATGTGACAAGTATTGAATACCACATGTGATGCCTCAAATCTCAATAGCTAGCTCTAGCTGTACTAGTATTATAGTAATGAAAGTCAAAGGCTTAGCTGCTTTCGCCAATGTTTGGTCAGCAGTGTGTAAGTTGACACCCTGCTTGCAAAATATTAAAGGAAATAAAAACATTAAGAAATATATCGATTTACTTGTTTAAATTTATAAAAATTGTTTTTTAATATTTAATTAAAAAATATAGAAGTTGTTTTTTTTTGTGGAAAAAGTATAAATTTTTTACATAAAGATGTTTAGATAAATATGTAAAAAAAAAACTATTCATTTTATTAAACAAATGTTTTTTTTTAGAATAAAAAAGTTTAAATATACGGAGTGAATTTTTTAAAATAAAAATTACTAAATTTGATAAAATTTATATAAGTAATCACTTTTTGTTTTCATTCACAGATCAGAATCCAAAAATCTTGTTTAAAAATGTGAACACAATTTTACTTGGAACAACTTATGTTGTGTTATCTTTTATATATTATACTGGCCACCAAGCTTCATTTATTATGTTATAATAACACGAGTTTTTTTTTTGTTAAATATAATAATAACTCAAGAATCATCGTCAAATAAAAGGGTTCATTCCCAGCAACTTCGCTCTTTTCTTTACTGATGTATATATTATTAGTCTCTCTGGATCTCGTACTTCATTCTTCATTTCTGCTTGAGAGAAGCAAGCAAGTCTATATAAAACATAAGAGTCCATCGATCGACCTGTGCACAAAAGGTAATCTTAAAACTTTCGTTGGTGTTCCGTTGTCATAATGAATTTGTGTTTGATGTTCATCATGCATTGTTTTCAGTTTCACAAGAAATTAAACAAGAAGACTAAGGAAAGAAAAGCAAATGGAATGCATCATTTCCATTGCAGAAGAGGTTGTTGAAACTGTCCGAGCGCTGTGTTGCTTCTTGTGCTGCATAGTCATAAGCATGGCTAGACAGCAACCATCGTATAGTTCAGGTACGACTTTCAAAACAATCAATTTATTTCGATACATTCATTAAATATTTCATTTCATTAATTCAAATTTATAGATAATTATAAAATTATTTTATACATTGATTTAAATTAATAAAATAAAATATCAAATAATTTTTAATTTTTTTTTAAAATTTACTTATTTGATCTATGTATTAAGAACTTTAAATTCAACGGTTGGATTGTTAAAATTTAATATAAAACATGACTTATTGAACGGAGTAAGTCTAGATATATTTACTCTTAAAGTAAACAGATTCCTCCTATACATATATATATATATATATATATATGATCCTCACTAATAAGGATATGTGATCGAATACCTTTTAAGCCCTTGTTCATCCAAAGTACATATGTATGAATGTCTATCTAACATAATTAGACAAGTAAAAAAAATATATAAAAAGACAATTGGGATCTTATTTATTTTTAAAAATAAGGCTAAAATAGTGTTATAATAAGAGATAATTCTCGCTTAATAAGATAATTTGCATCATTAGATTAAGTTTAAATTTATATTTTAAGATAATATCTATGTTATCAAAGATTCATTAAACACAATCACACTCAAGTCTCGTAAACCTATTCTATATCCATTAAAATGGTCATTATCCATCATATATCTACATATCAAACTTATATATATAATGTTGGCGTGAGGGATGTACTGAAAAAAAAAATTCAAGTCCACTTCAATTAGAGTCTAGAGCTAATATCGAAATTGACTATAGCCTTAAACATATTTTGAATCTTTCAAATATTATAATTGTATGATTTTAATCCTCCAAATTTTAATTGAGCAAGTTTAATTTTTAAAATTTTATAATTGTGCAATTTTTATCTCTTAACTTTTAATTGATTAATTTTTATCTTTCAGATACTAAAATTATACCATTTAACCTCCCTTTTAAAAATTTAATAATTTTGTTAATGCAATACTAAAGGAGAAATACATTATATCGATATTTCTAACTAATTTTCTTTTAATGTATTTATTTTATCTAATATCTTTATATTTTTGTAAAAATATATTATTATATTATAATTTATCCATAAATCTACTAATAATATTGTTTTTATTAATTTTAAAAAATATTATAATACATACATATATATATATATACATATAATATATATATATATATATAATTATTAGATATTTGAGAAATTAAATTTACTCAATTAAGATTTAGACACAAAATTTGTATAAATACGATACATGAGAGATAAAAATCTAATTAAGTTTAGAGTGTATACATAAAGATCTTATCTTACAAACTATTTTTTTTTTAACTATGTTAAGTTTAAACCGACATTTTAATATTATCCCCAAGAGACTTCCTCTTTAGTTATTATATCAAAATCTTTTTTTATTTTATTTTATTTAGACATGAGGCTTAATTAAAAACATATCAAAAGTGGAAAATCCCACAAAGTTAGTAATTAAATCTAACTATCTTGTATATGCGCCTTAAGCACTTCTCTAACCTAAACTTTGGACTTTCTTTGTAGGTACTTCCCCAAACTCTTCAAAAGATATTGATGACCGAGAGGAACAAGAAGAAAATTTATGTCAAAATCCACATTCAAAGATTATCTCCAGGATTACTCATCCGGTATTTTGTCCAAATCTTTTTGTTTTTAAGAGTTAAGGCCCAAAAACATTAAAGGCAAAAAACTCCATAAAGTTAGTAATTTAATTTGACTCTCATGCTTGTAAACACACTTCTCTAACTTATGTGGGAATGTCTTTGTATGCATCCTTCTCAACTATTTGGAAGATCCTGATGTCGTGGAGCAACTACAAAAAATAAATAATAAGAATATCATGCAACAACTACAAAGAATGAACTACAAAAAATAAATAATAAGAATATCATGGAGCAACTACAAAGAATGAATGATAAGCGTCGTCGAAGTATGATTTATTTATTTACAAAAGAGTATTTATTTTTATTAAAGTTGTTTTACTAATTTATGACATTACTTTGTGAAATTCAAACATACGTGAATAGTAATATTTTGAAGCTAACAAGCACAATTTCATTCAGAGGTTAATTATATGCATCTATAATTGATATATAATTTCACGAATGTAACACAATTTAGTTTTGATTACTATGATTGGTATTGGATATTTTGTTCAAATTATATGTATTTAATTAGCACAATTATGAATGAAGTGCATATCAAAAAATTATTCTACTTCAACTTTTGAGTTATATTTTACCTTCAAATTTGAGCGCAACTTTTTGCATTCCTATTTGGATTTTTCTATAAACATTTCATCGATTACTTTTAAATATTAGTTTCTTGCATAGTATTTTTTTTTATTTGCATCCATTTCTACCATGAAATGACTAACGAATTGTTATATATACATTAAGTTTTATGATTTGAGCAGCAGATTGATACTAAATTAATTTTAAATGATTTATAATAATGTATTATAATACCGATGGGCGAAGCGAGTTTCATTTGCCATATGTTGTATATTTTTCACCTTTATAATAATATATTTTCCTTTTCCATTTTGTAGTCTTAAGGTTTTCAAGTTTGAATTTCATAAGCTTGTGACTTAGAAATATTCTCTTTCCATTTTTTTTCAACTTTATTACTTACTTTATAATTATTTATTATAATATTCTAACTATTTTTTTTTCATGCATTGCACATGTCCATTTACTAGTTTGTCTATTATTATATAATTATATTTAATTTATTCATTTAAAGGAATCAGTTGTATTTAATGCTCGTGTGGTTGATGCAACTCCTTATTCATACATGGACAAGATTTTGAATGGAATGATAACAATTCTAATACAACCAGATATTATCATGATTGGGTTGTACGGATCAAGTTATAAGAGTAAAAACAATGCAGTGAAGAAAATTACCAGAAGAATTGAGAGGGATGGTCAATTTGATGTGGTTATAATGACAAGCTTGGTAAAAAAGAATACATGGTGGAACAAATCACTAGACGTGAGAAATATTCAAGAAGAACTTGGGAATCAGTTGGGTTTACAACTCCAAGAGAAAACTCCAGAGGAAAGAGCTAGTTGTTTATATGAAAAAATAAAAATGAAACAAAAAATCCTTATCATCTTAGACGATGTGCAAGGTGAAATCAACTTGACCAAGATAGGAATACCATTTGGAAATGATCACATGGGTTGTAAAATTTTGTTAGTAGCCAATAATAAGAAGGTGTTGTCCAACACAATGAAAATCCCGATAGTATTCTCTGTGGATGACTATTGTTGAGGTCTTAAAGTTCAAACTTTCAAAATAATTTTATGGAATTCTATTGTGAGTTTATGTTTTTATATAGAGAAGTTTATTTGGTTAATCACTTTACAAAAATAATTAAATCTTTCTTGTTAGCTTTTTTTTTGTCAAAATTATTTCAATAAATCAATGAATTCTATGATATTCTTGGTTTACAAATTGGGTTTATGAACTATTATTTAAATTATATATATTTTTTATTATTTCAAGGGCTTTCATATCCTGATAAAAGCAAAGAGAATAGTCACATAATAATGAATGTCGAGGAAATGAAAATCAAAACATTTGAGACGTGTTTGTATTATCATCCAATTTTGTTCAAACATCAAAATTATGTGTGAAAAAAACTATGCTAAACGTGCTTTGAAATTTGGAATGAGAGTAAAATTAATAAGCACTTGATCCCGTTTGTTCAATGATTCCAAATACTGAAAGTTGTTCGTAACTAAAATCCATTTTCGGATAGGTGATAGTGTATTGTTAGCTTTAAACATGATAGCAATTTATTTAAACGATATCCTATTGATGATGTTCAATAACTAGTTTTTTTCGTTAGTTATCCGGTAGGTTAAAAGTTTATAGGAATCACAATTTAATTGCCATATCTAATGACTAAATTAGGATAAGGGAATAATTCTCCATCAAGCAATAAGCAAATAATTGACTTTGATTTCTTTTTCTACTACAGCTTGCCTTTTATTTAAAATGCTGAAATTCATTTGGTTGTCTTCAATTTTTGTTATCTTGAAAGGCCTTTCACGAGAGTGCTTAAACATTCTTTCTTTGACAACTCAAAAAACAAAAAAGTAATCTCATAAGAGTACTATATCACAAAAGGTAATCTTAAAACTTACTATATTAGTGTTCCCTTGTCCTAATTAATGGATTTGTTTCTGATATACTATTGCTTCATCATGTATTAGTTCTCAGTTTCACAAGAAAACAAAAGGACAAAATGGATTTGTGTGTGATGTTGTTTTGTTTGTGCATGAGTATGTGACTAAGTTTTACCACTTAGGTCATCATTACTATTGAGTTACTTTGGAGACATAGAGTTACAAAAAGTTTGAAGATCGTTACAGATTAACTTAAGTCCTTTTATTTCTATTAACTAGAATTTAATATCAAACTCATTTTCTCTCGTATTATTTATAAAGAAATTCTCATATAAGTTATATCTTTCTCTAATTTAAATTTAAAAAAAAAGACTTCAATGATTGTTGTTAGTTTAATTTATGCCTTCAGCGTTTGACCCACATGTGACAAGTATTGAATACCCATGTGGAAGCCTCAGTAGCTAGCTCTAGCTGTGTCAGTATTATAATTGTCAAAGTCAAAGCCTTAACTGCATTCGCAATAATATTTGGTCAGCAGTGTGTAAGCTGACACCCTGCTTGCAAAATATTAAAGAAAAAGGGTTCATTCCCACTTTCTCAGCAACTTGGCTCTTTTCTTTATTGCTATATATATTAGTCTCTCTGGATCTCATACTTCATTCTTCATTTCTGCTGGAGAGAAGCAAGCAAGTCTATACAAAACATAAGAGTTCATGAATCGATCTGTGCACAAAAGGTAATCTTAAAACTTTCAATAGTGTTCCGTTGTCATAATGGATTTGTTTTTGATGTTCATCATGCATTGTTTTCAGTTTCACAACAAATTAAACAAGAAGACTAAGGAAGGAAAAAAATGGGATGCATTATTTCCATTGCAAAAGAGGTCGTTAAAATTGTCGTCCGAACGCTACGTTGCTTCTTGTGCTGCAAAGGTATAGTCAAGGCTAGACAACAACGTTTTGGTATGAGTTTCAAAACAATCCATTTATTCCGGTACATTTATAAAATATAAAAAATCTAATTCCATGTATCCACAACCACTTGTTATTTGCCAAAATATTTAAATACACTTGTTATAAAATATTTATCTGAAATAATTAGACAAGTAAAAAAAAATGAAAAAACAATAGTGATCTTGTTTTTTTTTTTTTATTTAAGAAATAAGATTAAAATGGTGTATATAAATGTGAAATATCTCTCACTTAACAAGATAATTTATATTATTGAATTAAATTTAAATTCACATTTTATGAAATTATAAGAACTATTAAAGATTCATTAAATAAAGTTACATATGACACTATCCTATATTCATTAAAAGAGTTATACATCATTTATTTGAAAATAAATGCAATGTTAATCAATTTTAAAATAATAATATTTTATAGTGAAATTTGATATTGTGCTCTCATTTGTAGTTCTATCACTTTATTGTAATTTATGTTTTTTGATGTTGAAAAACTAAATCAACAAATCTATTACTTTCATCATTCATTTCCTTAACAATAAACTTTAATGTTAGGAAGACTTGATAAGGAGTTTTTCATTAACATATTTAAATATATTAATAGAATTAATCTTCGTAATTTTTAAATTTCAAAGTTCAAAGAAAACTCTTTAAACATATTATAATTTGAACTGTTCTAAATAAATTAGATGCATAATACACTAGCTATAATACACTAGCTATAAATTTGTTGTTAAATCAGTGGTTTTCTTTTTATATATAAGTTGTAAAATTTTATAATTTGATACATTAGTAATTAACATATTGGATATTTTATAGATGTGGTGTTTGTTGGAGAAAGACTATTGGAGAAACTATTCTTATAGAATAATGCAAAATATTTTATGTTGTTAACAAAAACTACAGGAAAGCAACAAAATTGAATTAAGTTTTGTTGACAATATTATATGTGTTTAATTAGCACAATTATGAATGAAGTGCATATAAAAAAATTATTCTACTTCAACTTTTGAGTTATATTTTTCCTTTAAAATTTGAGGAACTTTGGTAGCCAATCCTATTTGAATGTTTTCTATCAACATTCCATCGATTCTTTTAGCTTCTTGCATATATAGTTTTCTTTTATTTGCATCCGTTTTTACTTTGAAATAACTAAAGAATTGTTATACATTATGTTTTATGATTTTAGTTGCAGATTGAGACTAAATTAATTTTAAATGATTTATGATAATATATTATAATACCAATGGCCGAAGCGAGTTTCATTTGGCATATGTTGTATATTTTTCACCTTTAAAATGTTATCTTCCTTTTCCATTTTGTAAGCTTAGGAATTTTTTTTCAAGTTTGAATTTCATAAGCTTATGACTTAGAAATCACCCCTTTCCATATATTTTTTCAACTTTATTATTTTGCAATTATTTATTATAATATATTATATTACTTTCTGATTAATTTGTCCTATGCATCCACGTACTAGTTTGTCTATTATAATATAATTATATTCAATCTATTCATTTTACAGTACACGGACGACGATCATCACTTCCCCTTCATGAGCTTGATGTCACTCCTTATTTATACAAGGACCATATTTTACATGAAATGATAACAACTCTAGCACAACCAGATATTATCATGATTGGGTTGTACGGATCAAGTTATAAGAGTAAGGACAATGTGGTGAAGAAAATTATCAGGAGAGTTGAGAGGGATGGACAATTTGATGTGATTATAAAGGCAAGCCTGGGAAAAAAGAATATATGGTGGAGCAAATCACTAGATGTGAAAAATATTCAAGAAGAACTTGGGAACCAGCTGGGTTTACAACTCCAAAAGAAAACTTTAGAGGAAAGAGCTAGTTGTTTATATGAAAAAATAAAGATGAAGCAAAAAATTCTTATCATCTTAGATGACCTACAAGGTGAAATCAACTTGACCAAGATAGGAATACCATTTGGAAATGATCACAGGGGTTGTAGAATTTTGTTTGTAGCCAATAATAAGAACGTGTTGTCCAACAAAATGAAAATCCCAATAGCATTCTCCATGGATAACTATAGTTGAGGTCTTAAGTTCAAACTTATGAAATAAATTTATGGGACTTTTTTGTGACTTTATATTTTTATATGGAAAAGTTTGTTTGGTTAATCACTTTACAAAATTAAATTAAGTCTTTTTTGTTAGCTTTTTTTTTTGTTAAAATTATTTCAATAAATCGATGAATTCTATGGTATTCTTGGTATACAAATGGTGTATGGTGGACTATGAAGTGTAAGGTTATTAGAGGTTTTATTGGTTTGAACATGATAGTGTATTGTTAGCTTTGAACATGATAGCAATTTGTTTAAACGGTATCCTATTGATGATGCTTAATAGGTAGTTTCTTTTGTTAGTTATCTTGTAGGTAGAAAGTTTATTGGAATCACAGTTTAATTGCAATATCTAATGACTAAATTAGGATATAGGAATAATTCTCCAAAAAGTAATAAGCCAATATTTGGCTTGGATTGCTTTTTCTACCACACCTTGCCTTTTATCCAAAATGCTGAAATTCATTTGGTTGTCTTCAATTTTTGTAGTTTTATATATTGAAAGGCCTTTCACGAGAGTGCTTATGCATTCTTTCTTTGACAAGTAAAAAAAAAAAAAAGTAATCTTTGTGTAAGGGCAACTGTCAAACTTGGATTTAGTAATATATATTCAATTAAGATGAAATATAAGTTGTGCTGATGGGTAGTGAGAAACGAAATTTGGGTGACAATTTTAAGAAGCGCAATAACTTGTAAAAATTTATAACAATTTATAAAAGTAATTCATCGATTTTGATCATGAGCATTGTAAAATTTTGACTAACATCATGTTACAGATTAACTTAATTCCTGTTATTTCTATTGACTAGAATTTAATATCAAATTCATCTTCTCTCGTATTATTTATAAAGAAATTATCATATAAGTTATATCTTTCTCTAATTTAAATTTTTTAATTAAAAAAAACCCTTCAACAATTGTTGTTAGTTTAATTTATGCCTTTCACCGTTTCACCCACATGTGGCAAGTATTGAATACCATACGTGGATGCCTCAATATAGTGAAAGTCAAAACCTTTACTGCATTTGCCAATATTTGGTCAGCAATGTGTAAGCTGACACCCTGCTTGCAAAATATTAAAGAAAAAAAAACATTAAGAAGTATAATGATTCACTTGTTTAAATTTATAAAAAAATTGTTTTTTAATATTTCATTAAAAATATATAGGAGTTTTTTTTTCTGTGATAAAGTAACACTTTTTAAAATAAAGATGTTTAGATATATATATGTATGTAAAAAAAACTACTCATTTTATTAAACAAATGTTTTTAGAATAAAAAAAAAGATTAAATATACAGAGTCAATATTTTTAAAATAAAAAGTTACTAAATTTAATAAAATTTACGTAAGTAATCATTTTTTTTATTCACTAATCTAAAGTTGAAAATATTGTTCAAAAATGTGAACACAGTTTTACTTGGAACAACTCATGATGTGCTGTCTTTTATGTTTACTATATATTATACTGGCGAGTGGCGACCAAACTTCATTTATTATGTCATAATAACACGAGTTTTTGTTTGTTAGATATAATAATAACTCGAGAATCATGGTCAAATAAAAAGGGTTCATTCCCAGCAAATTCGTTCTTTTCTTTATTGCTATATATATTAGTCTCTCTGGATCTCGTACTTCATTCTTCATTTCTGCTCGAGAGAAGCAAGTATAAACATAAGAGTTCATCAAGCGATCTGTTCACAAAAGGTAATCTTAAAACTTTCAATAGTGTTCCGTTGTCATAATGGATTTGTTTTTGATGTTCATATCATGCATGTTTTCAGTTTCACAAGAAAGTAAACAAGAAGACTAAGGAAAGAAAAACAAATGGAATGCATTATTTCCATTGCAGAAGAAGTTGATGAAATTGTCCGAGCGCTATGTGGCTTCTTGTGCTGCAAAGGCATAAACATGGCTACACAGCAACCATCGTATGCTTCAGGTATGAGTTTCATAACAATCCAGTTATTCCGATACATTTATACATATAAAAAATCTATTTTTATGATTTTTTGCCAAAATATTTAAATACATATATATATCTTTATTTATTTATAATATAGCACTTTTTTTTTTTTTTTTTTTACTTTTTAAAAGGAAAATAAAAAAAATGGCGGACGGGGCATAGCTGCCCCTCGCTCCTATTAACCTTCATCACTGCTACTTGACCCTCTCTAACAAGATATGTAGTCTAATACCTTTTAGTTATCGTTCATCCAAAGTATACATGTATAAATATCTATCTAACATAATTAGACAAGTATATATATATATATATATATATAATATAATATGTTAGTATGTGGGATGTATTGAAAAAATTTAAGTCTCACTTCAATTAGAAGCTAGAGGTAATGTCAAATTTGAGTATGATCTTAAATATATTTTTAGTCCTTTGAATTTGACAATTGTATGATTTTATTCATCTAATTTTTAATTGAGTAATTTTAATTTTTCAAGTTCTATAATCATGAAAATTTTTATCTCTTAATTTTTAATTGATCAATTTCAATCTTCCAAATGTTATAATTTTATGATTTTAGTCTCTCCTTTAAAAATTTAATAATTTTTATTGATGCAATACTAATGGAGAAACACAATATCAATATTTCTAATTAATTTTTTCAAAGTATTTTTATTTTATTTAATATCTTTATATTTTATAAAAGTATATTCATATATACTAATTTATATTTATAAAATTATAATTTATCCATAAATATATTAATAATATTATTGATATAATACATATAGTATATATACATTTTATTTATTTAGAAAATAATATATATTTAAAATTATTAGATTTTTAATGTGATAAATTAAAATTATATAATTACAATATTTAAAAAATTATAATTATTTAATTAAAATTTGGACACCAAAATTACATGCGATACTTGAAAGAGTATATAAATAAGATTCTTATCTTACAAATTAATTTTTTAGAATTATCTTAAGCTTAAATCTATATTTTAATATTATCCCCTAAACTTACTCTTTAGTTATTATATCATTTTTTTTATTAAGGGATAAGGCTTATAAAAACATATAAAAAGTAGAAAACCCCACAAGGTTAGTAATTTAATCTAACTATCTTGTATATGCACCCTAAGCACTTCTCTGACCTAAACATCAGACTTTTCTTGTAGGTATTTCCCCAAACTCTTCAAAAGATATTGATGACAGAGAGGAACAAGAAGGAAATTTATGTCGAAATCCACATTCAAAAATTATCTCCAAGATTTACTCTTCAGGTATTCTATCCAAATCTTTTTTGTTTTTAAGAGTTAAGGTCCAAAAACATTAAAAGCAAAAAATTCCATAAACTTGGTAATTTAATTTGACTCTCATGCTTGTATTCTAAATATTTCTCTAACTTATATGGGAATGTCTTTGTATGTATTTTTCTCAACTCTTCAGAAAATATTGATGCCGTGGAACAACTACAAGAAATAAATAATAAGGATGTGGTGGAGCTACTACAAAGAAAAATTAATATGATTAGTAAGTACGATTCATTTATTTATAAATAAGTTCATATTTTATTAAAGTTGTTTTACTAATTTATGACATTATTTTGTGAAATTAACAAGCACAATTTTATTCAGAGGTCAATTATATGCATCTATATATAATTGATATTGATCTCATATTTTTTTCTAATACATTTTCAAATTATGCAGTTTTCTGCTTCTGTTCAAATGCAAATAAGATACAAAAGATATGTCCTCTTCTATTGCTATATTGCTTTAGGAGATGTTAATACGATGCAGATACTGCAATATATTAAAATCTATAATGGATCCATGTTTAGGCATGTCATTTACTTTTTATCTTAATATTTATGTTTAGGTTATTTTCATTTATGTGATTTGAAATTTGAAAATAAATACAATATTAATCAATTATAAAAAATAATATTTTATAGTGAAAATTGACATTTTGCCGTCATTTTTAGTTCTATCACTTTATAGTAATTTATGTTGTTTGATGATGTAAAAGCTAATGTAATCAACAAATTTATAACTATAATATTCATTTCTTTAACAATAAATTGAATGTTAGTAAGACTTGATAAGGATTTTTCATGTGACATATAATCTTTGTAATTTTAAATTTTAGAGGTCAAAGAAAACTCTCGCATAATTTTAAACATATTCTAATTTAAACTATTATAAGTAAATTAGATGAGCAATACACTAGCTATAAATTTGTTGTCAAATCAGTGGTTTTCTTTTTATTATATGTAAGTTGTAAAATTTTATAATTTGATACATTAGTAATTGACATATTGAATATTTTATAGATGTGGTGTTTGTAGGCGAAAGGACTATTGAAGAAACTATTCTTATAAAACAATGTAATACATTTGGTGTTGGAAACAAATTAGAGGAAGGTTACACAATTGAGTTTAGTTTTGTTTACAATGATTGCTATAGGATATTTTGTTCAATTGTGTGTTTAATTAGCACTATTATGAATGAAGTGCATATCAAGAAATTATTCCACTTCAACTTTTGAATTATATTTTTCCTTTAAAATTTGAGCAACTTTGGTAGGCCATTTTGCAATCCTATTTGGATGTTTTCTATCAACATTCCATCGATTACTTTCAAATATTAGTTTCTTGTATGGTATTTTTTTTTATTTGCATCCATTTTGACCATGAAATGACTAAAGAAGTGCTGTACATTATGTTTTATGATTTCGGTTGCAGATTGAGACTAAATTAATTTTAAATGATTTATGCCAATGGCCGAAGCGAGTTTCATTTGTCATATGTTGTATATTTTTCACCTTTATAATGTTATCTTTTCCTTTTCCATTTTGTAAGCTTAAGGAATATGCTATATATATTTTTTGTTTCAAGTTTGAATTTCATAAGCTTGTGACTTAGAAATCATCTCTTTCCATTTTTTTTTTCAACTTTATTACTTACTTTATAATTATTTATTATAATATTCTATTTTTTTTTTCCATGCATTGCACATGTCCATTTACTAGTTTGTCTATTATTATAAAATTATATTTAATCTATCCATTTTACATAATCAGAAGAAGATGGATGTTATGTGCTTGATGCCACTCCTTATTCATACATGGACCAGATTTTGAATGAAATGATAACAACTCTAACAAGATCGGATATTATCATGATTGGGTTATACGGATCAAGTTATAAGAGTAAAGACAATGCATTGAAGAAAATCACCAGAAGAGTTGAGAGGGATGGACAATTTGATGTAGTTATAATGGCAAGCTTGGTAAAAAAGAATACATGGTGGAACAAATCACTAGACGTGAGAAATATTCAAGAAAAACTTGGGAACCAGTTGGGTTTACAACTCCAAGAGAAAACTCTAGAGGAAAGAGCTAGTTGTTTGTCTGAGAAAATAATGATGAAGCAAAAAATCCTTATCATCTTAGACGATCTGCAAGGTGAAATCAACTTGACCAAGATAGGAATACCATTTGGAAATGATTACAAGGGTTGTAGAATTTTGTTAGTGGCCAATAATAAGAAGGTGTTGTCCAACACAATGAAAATCCCAATAGTATTCTCTATGGATGACTATTGTTGAGGTCTTAAGTTCAAACTTATAAAATAATTTTATGGGATTTTATTGTGACTTTATGTTTTTATATAGAGAAGTTTGTTTGGTTAATCACATTACAAAAATAAAATAAATCTTTCTTGTTAGCTTTTTTTTGTGAAAATTATTTCAATAAATCGATGAATTCTATGGTATTCTTGGTTTACAAATTGGGTTGATGAATTATTATTTAAATTATATTTTTTTTTATTATTTTGTTAGTTATCCTGTAGGTTGAAAGTATATAGGAATCACAATTTAATTGCCGTATCTAATGACTAAATTAGGATAAGGGAGTAATTCTCCATCAAGCAATAAGCAAATATTTGACTTTGATTTCTTTTTCTACTACCTTAATCATTTTGTAACTTTTCAACATTAACAAAATACAAAATACCTTTTTTTTTTTTCATTAGTATAAATAAAAGAATTAACTTATATTCATCTCAATATAAGAAAATCTTAATTAGTTTCGCTCTGTTCAATATTGTTATCTTTAAAATACTTCAGGATTGTACTTTTATTTTATTTTTTTATTTTTGATATTAGGTTTCAAGAAATGATGATTTAGAAAAATAAGTTATTTTCAATATGAAACTAACAAAATTAAATAATATAAATTAAGTTTCTTAATTAGTGTGAAACAGTTTTTTTTCTTTTCTTATATATATATATATATATATATATATATATATATACCTATTCATGTTTTTGTGTACAACTTTAAACAAATACTAATTAATTTAATAAATATTGATAATTTTTAAATACTTTTAAATAAATATAGAAACACACCTTACTAGTTTATATATAAAAATGGTTGTCTATTTTCATTACATAAATTTTAGATTATTTCATCCTTAAATTTTTAAATAATAAAAAATAATATTAAAAATTAATCATTCTTACAAATTCAAAACTTGAACAGAACAAACTCAATTTATATCCAATCAGAATTTAGATTTCTGAACTATAATCTGATCTTATAATGTACAGAAAATCAATTATAAAAAAAACTATAGAGCTATATTAAGAGCAGATTAAAAAAAAACACTAAAGTCTCTACAAATTATAATTTGTTGCCTAAATGTAGATATACATAACAGAACTTTTATTCAGGAATTCTGATTCCATTAAAATTCAGTAAATTGTCAAAGTAGTGTACAAAAGAAATACATCACAACATTCTCACTCAAAAAATCTGCAGGTCCACATGCAAAGAATGAAAGAATCTTGAAAACTCGCCCAAAATAAATTATTTTTTCTCTTTATATATTAATGGTCCGTTTATTTAATTTAAAAACATTTTTAAATAAAATAAATATTTTTCTAAAAGTTTGTCTAAACTGAGTATTTTAAAAGTAAGTAACTTTTTATTTTTTAAGAATTACATAATTATTTTATAGTCATTTTTTAAAATTTTAAACAAATTGTTTCAATATTGATTATAGCATTCAACTTTATAAAGAATAATTAATAAGATAACTTTTGAATTACTGGGATGTGTTTAATGGCATTGAATTAAAGTAAAATATCCGAGATCTTAAATTTAAACTTTCATTAATCGTAAATTTTACTAGTAAAAAAACTAGAAACCTTCTATAAAAACTAAGTGCGCTAAAAATAACAATTTATTTTATATTTATATAAATTTTCAAAAAAATTATCTAATCAAAATATTATATCGTAAGATATTCATATATCATTATTCTTTATAATACTATTAACTATGTAGTGTTGCGATCGTCATTTAGAATATTTTAATTTATATATGTTCAACTTTTCAAAATACATGTAATAAAAATATGAATTCTGACATAATCCGACTTATGTATGTTAAGAAGAAGGGAAAGAGATATAAAATCTAAATAGATTGATTGTCTATAAAGTAAAATTACAAAATATAAACATTAATTAAAAATTAACAAATAAAATTGAAATTTAGTACATTTATAATGTATATACAATTATACTTCACCCATCTACTTTATCTTTCACTTTAAGAAAAAAATATTAATTATTTAATTAACAACTTTATATTAATTTAAGTTTTCAAATCAAATCAGTTATTATTTTATTTTCAATGAGATCACTAAAGGGATGTAAGAAAAGAAATGCAAAGAAAAAAATGTAGAATAAGATAATTTTTAGATTATTATGTGGGAAATAATAAATGGAAAGAAATAAAATTGATCTCTCTTCAAGTTTGTTGTGTAAAATGGGAATAAAATGTGTTTAAATAACATAAATAACCCATATAAAGAATTATATTTGATATAAACAAAGGTATTTTTTTTAGTAAAATAATATTTATCCATATATAAATTAGGATAATTATATAATATATAAATTAGAATAATGTGTGTAAACTCATAAAGATTTTAAAAACTATTTTTCATATAAAAATTAGAATAATTATATGAAATTAGTTTAAGGAATTTTTTTAAAGATTTTTAATCACTTTTTTTAATTTATCATATATTATTTTTAAATTGAATTTTAATATACATTAAAAAAAATTCAATGATTAAAAAAGCTTTATATAATAATATGAATTATTTATAATAAATTAAAAGCATAATTTATATATAAAAGTTATTTATTTAAATATTTCAAAATTTAATTATAATATAATTTTATATTCAAAATGTTTTTTTATTGTAAATTTTAATAACAAAAAATAAATATTTATCCATATATTACATAAGTTAAAATATTAATAAAATATAACTGAATTCTAAAATAATATAAATAATTATATAATATTTAAAAATGAAAATATAAAATAGAAAAAATGCTTAATCTAAATGTTATTGTCAGTACTTACCAATTAGCCTGAGTTGTCTGGTGTCCAATGAGACACCTGCAGTGAATATAAATATACTCCTCCCATCCCTTTGCTCTTCGTTTATTGTTTAATACCCAAATCACTCTTAATTTTTTTTTTGTTTCTTTCCTTCTTTTACATCTCAGTAAATATGTTCCCTTTCTCATTCTTGCTTACGCTTCTATTGTTGCCACTCCTCACCTGAAGTTTTAAGAGTGTTCATGTCTCAATCAAGTGGGTGTTGATGGTGTCAAATGTTATGGGAAGAGATAGAATAAAAGAGGGTAAAGAAAATAAATTGCTTTCTTTTTTGATATAGATGAAATCTTTTTGGTTTATGAATTTGTGAATTTTAATTTTGTGTTGGTTCATTCACTGACTTTATGTTTTCACAGGTTTTCTGATTACAATCATTTTCAATGGATGTTCATGGTGTCAATTGTGTTATGGGAAGAGAGCATAAAAGAAAGTTTGTATGAAGATGTAATTTTTTTTTTATGATTTTGTGTTGGTTCATTCATTTGTTTTATTTCTTGCATGTTAATAAACCGACTATGTTTTCATGTGTTTTCTAATTTCAATCGGTCCCCAATGGGTGTTGATGGTGTCAAGTGTTATGAAAAGATAAATTATAATTGAGGGTCAAGAAAAGAAAGAAAGAAAGCTTGCTTTGTTTTTTGATAAAGATGAAATCTTTTTGCTTTATGAATTTGTGGGTTTTAATTTTGTGTTGGTTCATTCAATTGTTCTATTTCTTCCATGCCAATAAGTTTGCTTTATTTTCTTGTTTGTTTTTGTTATTCACCAGGGTTTTTCTTTATTTATTTTGATGTTCTTTTTGTGTGTTGCAGCAACCAGTAGAAATGGATGTTACAATTCCTTGCTCTGGTAACCTTGTGTCGATAGGAGGTAGAAATTAAATGATGGGATGTAATCGATGAGTATGTGGAGTGATGTAAATAAATATCTTTGTGTTAATTGATTTTTCCTTTTTTATTTTTACAAGTGAGAATTGTGATTTGTGACTATGCTTGAGATGAGTGGTATTTACAAATTTATTTTATTTGCTAAAGATTTAGGAAGCAATGACATAATATGTGAAAAATCATGGTATAGTATGTAGATTAAGAACCACAAAAGAAATAATTTTGAAGAGAATTAAGAAAATTTCTTATTGCAGAAAAATAGAGAAAGAAGATTATAAAAGTCACAAAATAAAAATACAAGGCTGAGTATTTATAGAAGAAAAAACAATGATAACAACTAACTAATTGTAATTAATCAAACTAATTGAGAAAGATAAAAAAACTAACTAACAGTAAACTGTTGTTCACATTATATTTTGTAACATGCCCCCTCAAGGTGGAATGTATATATCATACATTCCAAGCTTGGATATAAGAACTTGGAAGGGACCAGAGGCTAAGGGTTTTGTCAAGACATCAGCAACTTGTTCCTTTGAGGTGATAGGCATCAAATGAAGAAAGCCTGATTCAATTTTTTCTCTGACAGTATGACAATCTATTTCTATATGTTTGGTTCTTTCGTGAAAAATGTGACACCCTCTACCCCATTATTAATATACAACAAATGTAACAATAAAATATTTCTTTTCTTCTTTTTGGGTAAATAAAATCTTTCATAGTTGACAAATATTTCAAATATCACAAGGTAGAAGATTCACATTCGTAACTCATAAATCATAACTCCAGTGTAGAAATTATAAAAGAAAAGAAGTTAAGATTTTCAATACAATTTAGTGAAAAACAAGAAATCATATATATACAAATAATAATAAAGGAAATATAAATTAACTCCAGTAAAGGTGGCAGTGCCTCCTAGTTAGGAATCAATTTATATTTTCCAAATCATGTAATAAAATATAACAAAGATATTCATTCTGGTCTTTTATCAAGAACGTTCAAATTACAATTCTTAACATACAATTTCCTTGAATTATAAACTTTATCTACGTTATCTCTTCGTTAGAAATTACAAAGAAGAGAAACTAAAGTTATTAAAACAATAACATATTAAACTAAAAATAACTATGCCCCGATGTCACATCCTATCAGAGCATGCCCCACTGAAGCCTTAAGCCTCATCACCAACATCCCCATGATGCTGATCATCTGCAACACAATTTAAAACATATACAAAAACAACAAGGGAGTGAGAAACATCTCACTCAGTTTCAGGTGCAGAAATAAAGGTTAAATAACACCCACACACACACAACAAATATAAGTCACATGTAAACAATACACATACATAAATAATCAAATATCACATATATATTCATTTATCATGCTATGATGTCATGGACTCAACTCATAAATGCATGCATGTGGCGCCATACAGAAGATTCACAATTCATCGTTGGTGACCCTAAAGTACACCTTGTTAGCATGTTACATCGTGGGTGACCCTAAGGTACACCTTGTTAGTCGTGGGTGACCCTAAGGTACACCTTGTTAGTCGTGGGTATGCGGCCTCAGCGGCACACCTGGAGTAATATATGCATATGATGCATGTCATACATTCATAATCTCATGGACTCAACATTTAACTTATTACATAATTTCATTTAGTACATCATATCATTATTTGTCATAGTATCATAATCATAGTTTGTCTCAATAGTCCATTCTTAGGTCTCATGTCATTTGTCCATATTTCACATGGTCATGTCATTCATACTCTTCATAAGGTCCGCACAGGAATTCACAGAGAGCATTCTTGTTCATATTAAAACTCATTTATTATTAACATTAATTTCATACTCATTTATTATTTTCAACAAAGAACAAAGTATAATAAATAGAAAATCGGACAGAACAACGACACCTTTAACAAAAACAGAGTAGAGTAAATAGAAAATCAAACAGAACAACGACACCTTCAACAAAGAACAAAGTAAAGTAAATAGAAAATCAAACAGAACAACGGCATCCTCAACAAGGAACAAAATAGAGTAAATAGAAAATCAGACAGAACAACGGCAAGGGATTGGGGGCCAATCCGACAAACAACTATCCAACAATTATCCCCACACCCCTGAGCGAGGTTCTCACTCCCCCCCTTGTAACACCATGGAAATACCAAACTATTTGGTATATATATATATTCAATATATATGTATGTATGTATGCATGTATGTATAAGTTGTTTATTTGGATTATGAATGTGTGAATTTGAAATGTACTTATCTCTGTGCATGTATTTGGTGAATGATGCATTGTACACCATTATACTGAACTTGTACTAAGAGGGAAGAAGACTGATCACCTTCCTTCTCATCTTGGTTAAGTGAAGTATTATGGCATGCAACTCATTATTCCAAGCATCTATATCTGAAAGTGATATTTGTTTGTGTGTTGACACATGTTGCATTTCATATGGTGGTGAGTTGTGAGTATTGCATGGAGAGGAATAAGATGGGTAGGAGATCGAAGGATAGGAACATAAGATAAATCTAGTCTTTCTGAGTGAATTTGAGGTTGTTTCAGAGCTTAGGGAGTTGAAATACTTCAAGGAATAGGATATTTGAGGTGAATAGGTGCTAAGGGTGAAATTTGGAAATTTTCGAAAATGGCTATATATAGGGGCTTAGGACCGGAGGTTTTCATTTTTGGTCAGCAGAGACAGTTTTTAGAGAGAGAAAGTAGAGAGAGAAAGGCTCTGGTCCGGAGGGAAACTGAGGACATATTTGGGAAGCTTATCAAGCCAGGATCAATCTTCACAACTGGAGTTTCAGGAGATTTGGCCTCTAAAGCCTTGAAAATTGAGATTGAAGTTTGAATTGGGAATTTGGGGGTTTGTCCAAATCTTGCATTTCTGAAGTTTCTGAGGTAAGGGTAGTACTTATAAGACTTAATCTAGTATGTATGGGTTTGAAATATCATATTAATTTCATGATTTAAGCTTGATTAAGGATGGATTGAGGAAAAAGGGGTTTGATAGGGTTTTCATGATTTCTTCATGATTTCTATGGTATAATGGTTAATACTTGATTTTATTGCTTAAAATGTTGTTTTTGGATAGTGTTTATGCTTTGTAATGGTTCAAACTCGTATATTTTGGATTAGATTCATGATTGGAAGGAATTTTGAGGTTTTCGAGGGTTTCTGGTCGCTAGTGCGCCGGGCTCAGTTCTTCGCGCCGGGCTTGAATTCATCAGAGACCATCATTGCAAAATCACGCCGGGCGCGAGGCAAGTCGCGCCGGGCTCAATTTAAAAACCGAGGTCTCTGTTTGAGTTTTGCGCCGGGCTGGATATTAGTGCGCCGGGCGTGCGTGTTTTGGTTTTGAGTTCTTCATGAAAGTTTTAGCCTTGGATGTTAGCTTTCCAATGGCGTTGGAATCATCCAAAAAGGAGGTCTAGAACTCCATATATGACTGTTTTAGTGAACAGGGGTCAAGCTGTCAGCATTGGTTATAGCTGTTACGGTTTTTAGCATTTTCAACAAAGTAAATGATGGAATTAGGACTTGATGTCTTCATACGAGTTGTAGGAAATCTTCTTATCTTTCATATGAGATAAGTATGAGCATGATAGGAGTAGTATAACTCTTAATATGCTATTTTATGTGAAGATTGTCATTTCATAAAGGGTAATTTGGTTAAGTTGGTTATAGTTGTTTTGGGTGTTTAATTAATTATGATGATATATATTGGGTATGGAATGTGACATGATTTTGGAAATGATTGCATGTAATTGTGGAATATGCTATATGCATGTGGTTTGGAAAAAAAAAAGTAAATAGGACTTAAAGGAGTAAGGTTATGGTATGGATTAGATCTCTTGGTGAGATCAGGATATAATCTTTGGAAAAATATGAAATTGGGAATCCCATGGTGAGGATTCCAATGTGGAACTTTTCCAAAGGTTATATGATAAACCACTTCAGATGTTAGGTGGATTCTGAAGTACTCCTTTAAGTATTCTATTTGCTACCGGTATGGGGGCCAGGCCGAGTCATACCGATGGATGAAGTGGCCATGATCACCAGGGTTACGTGACGACGTAATTCCAGCTGTATAATTCCATGAGAGGTCAGGTGTGATTCCTGGGTTGCTGATATGTTTCAGCGTGCGTGTCAACACTTGGTGGATGGTGTTGAGGCCAACATTGTGAGGATATGTTGGTGTGAGATCATGGAATAATTATACAGTGGTGTGACTTTGTTTCTGGATGTGGAATATGTATACAAATGGTGTGGATTGTATGCATTGGATTTTAGATTTGATTTATATTTGGCATGGAAATAACTATTTATAAGGTTTATTTCCTTGGTGCGGATATATATATATATTATGGATAAATATCTGTTTAATGATATTTTATCATGTACTATGGTTGGTTTTATATGTGCTAACCCTTGCATGTTTTCCATGTGGTTTGGACTGTGATGATCTCACTTTGTGGGGGAGCAGATCAGGTGTGAGGCTTGGGATAGCAAGAAGTCTTCTGATAGCTGCTTTGAGTAGTAGCAAGGTTTAGAGCTTGACCAGCACCTAGGGTGTCTATATTATATTATCTTTTGGATTACTGTATAACTTTACTAAGGATGATGACTCTGCTATAGCAGATTATATTATATATTTTGGAAACAATTTATATGTTATTGTATAATTACACTCTAGCGTAGCTGGCTTTTGCTCTATTTTCTTTATTTTATATATTTTATTTTGGTTGGTTATTGATGTGACGGCCTAGGGTGGGTCGTTACAGTTTTGGTATCAGAGCTGGTCGAGTCTCTTTAGGATTTGTGGGAAATGGTCTTGTTATGTTTCTGTTGTGAGGAAATAGATTTTTGAAAGGAATTTCTTATGTGTTTTGGTGTAAACTCATGGGTTCCTTGATCTTTCATCTTGATTAGGATGGTTGGTAGGGGAAACAATTCTAATCTTTCTTCAGGCATGAATGCGCAACAGATTGCTCAGGCTATGGAGCAAATTGCTACTGCTATTGGACAGCAGAATACTTTGTTGGCTCAGATGGAGACCAATCGGGCTGCAGCTGAAGCAGCTAGGGCTGAGGTACCTGATGAGTATAAGGGCTTGTCAGAGTTCAGAAAAGGGAATCCTCCTCAATTTACAGGTGTTGATGGACCTGAAGTTGCTGACCAATGGATTGAGGAGATGGAGAAAATCTTCATGGTGATGCAATGCCCTGAGGAGAGGAAGCTAGTTTATGCTGTTTATATGTTAGTGGGTGAGGCTAGTTTCTGGTGGAAAGGTGCTCAAGCTATGATGGAGGCTAGAGGGGAGGCAGTAAATTGGGAAAACTTTAAAAAGGTATTCCTAGAGAAATATTTTCCAGATAGTGCAAGGTATGCTAAGGAAGCTGAGTTTTTGAGACTGCAGCAAGGAAATATGTCAGTACAAGAGTATGTGGTCAAGTTTGAACACTTGACTAGATACTATTCTCAAGCTATCACTGAAGCCTGGAGGTGCAGGAAGTTTAGTGAGGGTCTAAGATTTGAGCTGAGAAAGACTATTGTTCCTATGGGAATTATGGAGTTTCCAGTTTTAGTTGAAAAGGCAAAAACAGTGGAAAGATTTGAAGGAGGAAATAAAATGGCAAAGGGTCCAGAGGGATCATCTGGATTTGGTAGGGGGAAACATCCTCAAAAGAGACCATCCCAGTTTCAAATTGGAAATGCTAATAAGAAACCGATGGGAACCACTACTACAGGACCTATTCAGAGTATTAGATGTTATACATGTGGAGGCCCACATATGATGAGGGACTGTCCTACAAAGAACTATGCATGTTTTAAATGTGGCAAGGTGGGTCATATGGCTAAAGATTGCAATGTCAGAAATACACCAGCTAGAGAGAACCAGAAAGTGGATCGGCCTACTGTAGCAGGTCGTGTCTTTGCTTTAACAGGTGCTGAAGCTGAAACGTCATCTGAACTGGTAAAAGGAAAGGGCAAAGCTAATGGTAATGATATTTTTATTCTATTTGATTCTGGTGCTTCACATTCTTTTATTTCTTATGAATGCGTGGCAAGGTTAAATTTAGTAGTGAGTTCCGTGTGTGTGGATCTAGTTGTTTCTACCCCAGCTTCAGGGTCTATTTTGACTTCTGAAGTTTGTTTGAGATGTCCAGTGGAGGTGGAAGGGCGTTATTATAAAGTGAATTTGTTTTGTTTACCTCTATCCGATTTGGATGTGATTTTAGGGATGGATTGGCTTTCTGCCAATAGGATTTTGATAGATTGTTCAGAGAAGAAATTAATCTTTCCTACTGATGAACAGGAGAGATTTATTTCTAATAGACAGGTGGATGGGTTGTTGAAGAATGGAGCTCTTGGGTTTATGATCTTATCTTTTATTAGTATAGAGAATGAAAAGTTGTTGAATAGTATTGATGTTGTTAGAGAATTTCCAGAGGTTTTTCCGGATGATGTTCCGGGATTACCACCAAAGCGAGAGTTAGAGTTTAGTATTGATCTTATACCAGGGGCGGGACCAGTGTCCATTTCTCCTTATAGAATGGCACCAGCGGAGTTGTTTGAATTGAAAAAGCAGGTTGAGGAGCTTTTGGAGAAGCAGATGATCAGACCTAGTGTATCTTCGTGGGGAGCACCAGTGTTATTGGTAAAGAAGAAAGATGGTGGTGTGAGGTTATGTGTGGATTACAGGCAGTTAAATAAATTGACAATCAAGAATAAGTATCCTTTGCCAAGGATAGATGATTTGATGGATCAGTTAAGGGGAGCTACTATTTTCTCCAAGATTGATTTGAGATCTGGGTATCACCAGATTCGGGTAAAGGAAGAGGACATATCAAAGACTGCTTTCAGGACTCGATATGGCCATTATGAGTATGTTGTCATGCCTTTTGGAGTGACGAATGCTCCAGCTATTTTCATGGATTATATGAACAGGATTTTCAGACCCTTTCTGGATAAGTTTGTTGTGGTGTTCATTGATGACATTTTGATTTATTCTAGATCTATGGAAGAACATAGAGAACATTTGAGGGTAGTTTTGCAGGTATTGAAAGAGAAACAATTATTTGCAAAGTTGTCAAAATGTGAGTTTTGGCTATCTAAAGTTAAGTTCTTGGGTCATGTGATTTCTGCACAAGGAATTGCAGTTGATCCTACTAAGGTGGAAGCGGTTTTGAGGTGGGAGCGTCCGAAATCAGTTATTGAAGTTAGAGATTTTGTGGGATTGGCTGGCTATTATAGAAGATTCATAGAAGGATTTTCTAAAATAGTTATGCCTTTGACACAGCTGACTAGGAAGGATCATCCTTTTGTATGGATAGAGGAGTGTGAGAGGAGTTTTCAAGAGTTAAAGGAGAAACTGACGTCGTCTCCAGTGTTGATACTGCCAGATCCCAATAAATCTTTTGAAGTTTATTGTGATGCATCTCATCAAGGTTTAGGATGTGTTCTTATGCAAGATAGGCAGGTTGTGGCCTATGCATCTAGGCAGTTAAAGACTCATGAACGGAATTATCCTACGCATGATCTAGAGTTGGCTGCGGTGGTTTTTGCTTTGAAGATTTGGAGACATTATCTCTATGGAGCAAAGTTTGATGTGTGCAGTGATCATAAGAGTTTGAAATATTTGTTTGATCAGAAAGAGTTAAATATGAGGCAAAGGAGGTGGATTGAGTTTTTGAAAGATTATGATTTTCAGTTAATGTACCATCCAGGTAAAGCAAATGTGGTGGCAGATGCTTTGAGCAGAAAATCTCTTCATATGTCTTACATGATGGTCAAGGAGATGGAATTAGTGGAGAAATTTAGGGATATGAATCTTAATGTTGTTGTTGCCACAAATTTTATTAGTTGTGGTATGACTACCATTACTAGTGATTTCTTGGAGATGGTGAAACAAAAACAAGTTCAGGATACGGGATTGAACAAGGTTAGAGAATTGTTGGGTTCTGAGAAAGCTGAAGGATTTGAACAAGATATGGATGGAGTTTTGAGATACAAGGGCAGAGTTTGCATCAGGCATTAGGGACTAAGTTGAGACTCAGTTCTGCTTATCACCCACAGACTGATGGGCAGTCTGAGAGGACTATCCAATCTTTGGAGGACTTGTTGAGGGCTTGTATTTTGGATCATCTAGGGAATTGGGAAGAGATGTTGCCTTTGGTCGAGTTCACTTATAATAACAGTTTTCATGCAAGTATAGGAATGGCACCGTTTGAGGCTCTATATGGGAGGAAATGTCGAACACCTTTGTGTTGGTTTAAAGAGGGAGAATCAGTGATGGTGGGACCAGAGATCATCTTACAGACTACTGAAAAGGTGAAACAAATTCAGGAAAGAATGAGAGCTACTTAGAGTAGGCAAAAGTCTTATGCAGACAAGAGGAGGAAACCTTTGGAGTTTTCAGAGGGAGAGCATGTATTTTTGAAGATAACTCCTACCACAGGTGTGGGAAGAGCTATCAAAGCTAAGAAGTTGAATCCTAAGTTTATTGGACCGTATCAAATTCTCAAGAGGATTGGACCAGTGACATATCAGATTGCATTACCTCCATTCCTTTCTAATCTGCATGATGTGTTCCATGTTTCACAGTTGAGAAAGTATATTCACGATCCGAGTCATGTCTTGGAATCAGAGGCAGTACAAGTTAAGGAAAATTTAACTTTTGAGAAACAGCCAGTTTCAGTGGCAGATAGGAAAGTTAAGCAATTGCGGGGTAAATCTATCAATTTGGTAAAGGTTATTTGGGATGAGGTTACTAATGAAGCCACTTGGGAGTTGGAAGATAGAATGAAGGATCAATACCCATATCTCTTTATGAGTAAGTGAATTTTCGGGGACGAAAATTTTTGTTGTTGGGGAGAGTTGTAACACCATGGAAATACCAAACTATTTGGTATATATATATATTCAATATATATGTATGTATGTATGCATGTATGTATAAGTTGTTTATTTGGATTATGAATGTGTGAATTTGAAATGTACTTATCTCTGTGCATGTATTTGGTGAATGATGCATTGTACACCATTATACTGAACTTGTACTAAGAGGGAAGAAGACTGATCACCTTCCTTCTCATCTTGGTTAAGTGAAGTATTATGGCATGCAACTCATTATTCCAAGCATCTATATCTGAAAGTGATATTTGTTTGTGTGTTGACACATGTTGCATTTCATATGGTGGTGAGTTGTGAGTATTGCATGGAGAGGAATAAGATGGGTAGGAGATCGAAGGATAGGAACATAAGATAAATCTAGTCTTTCTGAGTGAATTTGAGGTTGTTTCAGAGCTTAGGGAGTTGAAATACTTCAAGGAATAGGATATTTGAGGTGAATAGGTGCTAAGGGTGAAATTTGGAAATTTTCGAAAATGGCTATATATAGGGGCTTAGGACCGGAGGTTTTCATTTTTGGTCAGCAGAGACAGTTTTTAGAGAGAGAAAGTAGAGAGAGAAAGGCTCTGGTCCGGAGGGAAACTGAGGACATATTTGGGAAGCTTATCAAGCCAGGATCAATCTTCACAACTGGAGTTTCAGGAGATTTGGCCTCTAAAGCCTTGAAAATTGAGATTGAAGTTTGAATTGGGAATTTGGGGGTTTGTCCAAATCTTGCATTTCTGAAGTTTCTGAGGTAAGGGTAGTACTTATAAGACTTAATCTAGTATGTATGGGTTTGAAATATCATATTAATTTCATGATTTAAGCTTGATTAAGGATGGATTGAGGAAAAAGGGGTTTGATAGGGTTTTCATGATTTCTTCATGATTTCTATGGTATAATGGTTAATACTTGATTTTATTGCTTAAAATGTTGTTTTTGGATAGTGTTTATGCTTTGTAATGGTTCAAACTCGTATATTTTGGATTAGATTCATGATTGGAAGGAATTTTGAGGTTTTCGAGGGTTTCTGGTCGCTAGTGCGCCGGGCTCAGTTCTTCGCGCCGGGCTTGAATTCATCAGAGACCATCATTGCAAAATCACGCCGGGCGCGAGGCAAGTCGCGCCGGGCTCAATTTAAAAACCGAGGTCTCTGTTTGAGTTTTGCGCCGGGCTGGATATTAGTGCGCCGGGCGTGCGTGTTTTGGTTTTGAGTTCTTCATGAAAGTTTTAGCCTTGGATGTTAGCTTTCCAATGGCGTTGGAATCATCCAAAAAGGAGGTCTAGAACTCCATATATGACTGTTTTAGTGAACAGGGGTCAAGCTGTCAGCATTGGTTATAGCTGTTACGGTTTTTAGCATTTTCAACAAAGTAAATGATGGAATTAGGACTTGATGTCTTCATACGAGTTGTAGGAAATCTTCTTATCTTTCATATGAGATAAGTATGAGCATGATAGGAGTAGTATAACTCTTAATATGCTATTTTATGTGAAGATTGTCATTTCATAAAGGGTAATTTGGTTAAGTTGGTTATAGTTGTTTTGGGTGTTTAATTAATTATGATGATATATATTGGGTATGGAATGTGACATGATTTTGGAAATGATTGCATGTAATTGTGGAATATGCTATATGCATGTGGTTTGGAAAAAAAAAGTAAATAGGACTTAAAGGAGTAAGGTTATGGTATGGATTAGATCTCTTGGTGAGATCAGGATATAATCTTTGGAAAAATATGAAATTGGGAATCCCATGGTGAGGATTCCAATGTGGAACTTTTCCAAAGGTTATATGATAAACCACTTCAGATGTTAGGTGGATTCTGAAGTACTCCTTTAAGTATTCTATTTGCTACCGGTATGGGGGCCAGGCCGAGTCATACCGATGGATGAAGTGGCCATGATCACCAGGGTTACGTGACGACGTAATTCCAGCTGTATAATTCCATGAGAGGTCAGGTGTGATTCCTGGGTTGCTGATATGTTTCAGCGTGCGTGTCAACACTTGGTGGATGGTGTTGAGGCCAACATTGTGAGGATATGTTGGTGTGAGATCATGGAATAATTATACAGTGGTGTGACTTTGTTTCTGGATGTGGAATATGTATACAAATGGTGTGGATTGTATGCATTGGATTTTAGATTTGATTTATATTTGGCATGGAAATAACTATTTATAAGGTTTATTTCCTTGGTGCGGATATATATATATATTATGGATAAATATCTGTTTAATGATATTTTATCATGTACTATGGTTGGTTTTATATGTGCTAACCCTTGCATGTTTTCCATGTGGTTTGGACTGTGATGATCTCACTTTGTGGGGGAGCAGATCAGGTGTGAGGCTTGGGATAGCAAGAAGTCTTCTGATAGCTGCTTTGAGTAGTAGCAAGGTTTAGAGCTTGACCAGCACCTAGGGTGTCTATATTATATTATCTTTTGGATTACTGTATAACTTTACTAAGGATGATGACTCTGCTATAGCAGATTATATTATATATTTTGGAAACAATTTATATGTTATTGTATAATTACACTCTAGCGTAGCTGGCTTTTGCTCTATTTTCTATATTATATATCATTTTATTTTGGTTGGTTATTGATGTGACGGCCTAGGGTGGGTCGTTACACCCCTTACCTGGATAGGCGGAGTTGGAACTTGGGCAGGGTCTCCTCCTCTGGATCCCCTTTTTCTTCCCTCTCTTTCTTTCTTTCTTTCTCTCTCTCTCTCTCTCTCTCTCTCTCCTCTTTCTCTCTCTAAGATTACCACTTCTTGCTCAATATAAATTTTTCACCCCCCTTGGCCCTATTTATAGGCCTCCTGGCGCAACCGGAACGGCCCGTACTGATTTCGGAACGGCCCGTTCCGGATCCTTCAAACGTGGGCAAATTTCTCAACTGGAACGGCCCGTTCCAAAATCGGAACGCCCGTTCCCAAAAAGCAGAACAGCCCGTTCTGAAACCAGAACGGCCCGTTCTCAATCTCAGCAGAACGCCCCGTACTGCTTCCAGAACGGCCCGTTCTCCATACCAGAACGGCCCGTTCCAGGCCCGTTCTGGGTCTTTAAAAACAAGCATATTCCTTCTTTTGGAACGGCCCGTTCTGCATTTGGAACGGCCCGTTCCGAAACCCAGAAATACCCTTGTCCCTTTATTAAAATTACGAAAATGCCATCAATAATTACGAAAATGCCATTATTAATAAAAATATCCTTTTAAGGAATTGGGGTGTTACAATTCTCCCCTCCTTTTAGAAATTTCGTCCCCGAAATTTTCCTGAAAACAAAAATAGATAAGTTTCTCGCATCTTGCTTTCTAACTCCCATGTAACACTTTCTTCAAAATTTCCTTATTGATGTACAACTCTATCAATCTCTCCAAGAAATGTCTAATGTTAATAAGTTCAAGGTGAGCAGACTTGGTAAGCCTATCCATTAATCCAAATAAGATCAAATTTCTTAAGAATATCATACATAACTACAACTAAATTCATAGATACAGAATCTTATTTTCAAATTAGAACGTCTAAAGGTTGTATTAAATCTGAAAGTTTTTGGTGTTCGACCTTAACTTTCTAACATACTAAGCAAGCATACACAAATTCCTCCACTTCCTCCGTCATCTTAGGCCACCAAAACATCTTCTTAAGATATTGATACATCTTAGTAACTCCTAGATGAATACTAAGACTGCTCTTATGACCTTCTTCCAAGATTGCTCTCTTAAGTTCTGGCACATTTGGAATATACAACCCATCCTTAAATCTCAACACTCCATCCACTCCAAATTTAAACTTACTTTCTACACCTTGATTCAACTTCTCTACTTCTCTTTAGACCATCATGTTTCCGCTGCGCCACTCTGATACATTTCAGTAACTCTTAAATAAATGCTAAAAATATTCTTATGTCCTTTCTCTAAGATCATCTTCCTTAATTTGGGTTTACTAGGCACATAGATTATATCCTTGTATCCCGAAACACCATCAACTTCCACTTGTAAAAGGCTATTTATATTCCTACCAATCTTTTCCACTTGGGTCACTAAGAAAGAATCTAACTCCTGAGTCTTCTAATCTCATTATTAATCCTTTCAACATATTCAATTCAATGTTCCTAAGGGTGAGCTCACACATCATGCTTAAGTTTCTAATCTACTCAATCAAACTCAACCCTTATATCATCAAAATGATAGATAAATGTTCATCCTACTCAGGACATTTGTCACCATATTAGTTTAACTTGTATAATCTTCTCCAATGATTAGGCACCTAATTGTAAGTTCACTATGTACTCATACTCGGTCTTCAAGTCTTACCACTTTATTTATACTCCAAGAAAACTCTTATTCACTACCTTGTCCTATAATCTCATACCTGGCCACCAAAATGAATCGACTAATATGCTTATTCAATATCCTTTGAATAATCCATTCGTTAATCGAGTCATACATAGTCCCTTACTACTAGGAGTAATTTCACAAATCAAACTTAAATTCCTAACTTGAGCCAAAAGATATATCTCTTTGACCATAAAGAAAGATAAATATAGATATTTCCTATTCAAAGCATCGACTGCTATAGGTTTACCCAGATAACAACTAAGATTAAAATCTTAATCCTTACAATTTCCAACTATCTCTTCTATCTCATATTCAATTCCTTCGGATCAAACAGATATTTAAGATCCTTATAATCACTAAATATCTCAATAGTGTTTCTAAAATCTCAAGCGTAACTATTACAACTTCTAATTCAAGGTAATTTCTCTCATGAATTTTCCATTTCCTAGATGCTTAAAAACATAAGTTACTACCTTTGCATCAATAATCCACCCAAACCTGTCTTCAAAGTCATCACTATATCCCACATAAGACTTACTAGAGTCAGGTAATATTATCACTAGTCAATCTTGCCATAAGAGTTAGAACTACTCTTATACTTACTATCTCACATAAAGACAATACCCCTCATAGTGAATGTAGTCAAGGGCAATGCTATCCTAGAAATTCTTTCAATAAATCTCCAATAGTAAGCCTCATAAAACTTTTATTCTCGCTAACTTGCTTAGATATCTCTCTGCTTAAACATAACTTCTACCTAAGACAGATTCATGTTCACCTTAACTGAAATTTACAGGGACTAGAAAACTTAACATACAACCGTCTTGGATATATCTTCACCTTCAACTACAATATGATCATATCACATCCTAAGATCAATATCACTAACCATACAACATTCACCATTTGATCCCTAAGGTCTTCTATTCACATATCGACATACATGCACATCAAGTCATATTAGAATGCCTACTTTAAACCTTCATATATATCATCCATAAGCATGTACATGAACAACCTTTACCACATAGCATCATATAACCTTAAACAACCTCTCAATCCACATGAAAACACCTCAAAACATGTCAATTCTTATCCTTGCATTGCCTACTAACCCGAAAACATTATTATACAGACTAACTTCTATTTTTAACAACTATCAAAGAAAACAACACATAAAGAGTTCTACTCATCCACGTGATATCAACCTATCACTAAGTGAATAGGCTACAACTCTTAGTGAGACATGAGATTTTTAAAAAAATCATTTTCTTAGCTAAAAATTCAAAAATCACCATAGATATATTCAATGGTTACCACTAGACCTTTGATCACCAAAGTTGCTGTAACGGGAGTGCAAACATTCTCTACACACTAACGCATCAGCATCTATGCCACAAAATACCTTAATCCTTCCAAACTTGCTCCTTTCCACCTGAAATTCATATCAAAGTTTCCCACTACAAATCTAAACCAAATAACTCACCTATTCAGTACAAAAGGCTTAGAAAATAAAATTTTCATGCAACCATCAAACTCTAAAAATCATCAACACTTCAATCTCTTCTTAAGAATACCAAAACTCCAATTCTGAACATACCTCATCTTTGGATTCAATTGCTACAATTATAGCTTTCAAAAATTTTACCAATCATAAATTCTTAATACACTTTAAAATAAATCAATGTCTTACCCAAATCTAAGGCCTCAATAGTTCCCACAATATTAACAACATATTTCGTCTACCACTACTCGCACATATGCTTGCAACACAAGCGATATTACTCAACCACCACTTCTTACGTAAGTATCAAACAATTAAACAATCATAAGAATGAAGAAGAAAGGTCATAATGGTATTAGCTGACACTATCATGACTATCATTCCTCTAATTAAAAAAAAAATAACTTAACAATATCAAACTTTACAATATCAACACAAGGAGAACATCACCATCATCATTATCAAAGCAAAACATCATCAAAGCAAAGCATCACCAAAGTATACAACAAACAAAACAATGTCAGAGTACACAACAGAATCTCGATAAGTCACGGCCGATTAGATCGACCTGCTCTGATACCACTAAATGTGACACCCTCTACCCCATTATTAATATACAACAAATGTAACAATAAAATATTTCTTTTCTTCTTTTTGGGTAAATAAAATCTTTCATAGTTGACAAATATTTCAAATATCACAAGGTAGAAGATTCACATTTGTAACTCATAAATCATAACTCCAGTGTAGAAATTATAAAAGAAAAGAAGTTAAGATTTTCAATACAATTTAGTGAAAAACAAGAAATCATATATATACAAATAATAATAAAGGAAATATAAATTAACTCCAGTAAAGGTGGCAGTGCCTCCTAGTTAGGAATCAATTTATATTTTCCAAATCATGTAATAAAATATAACAAAGATATTCATTTTGGTCTTTTATCAAGAACGTTCAAATTACAATTCTTAACATACAATTTCCTTGAATTATAAACTTTATCTACGTTATCTCTTCGTTAGAAATTACAAAGAAGAGAAACTAAAGTTATTAAAACAATAACATATTAAACTAAAAATAACTATGCCCCGATGTCACATCCTATCAGAGCATGCCCCACTGAAGCCTTAAGCCTCATCACCAACATCCCCATGATGCTGATCATCTGCAACACAATTTAAAACATATACAAAAACAACAAGGGAGTGAGAAACATCTCACTCAGTTTCAGGTGCAGAAATAAAGGTTAAATAACACCCACACACACACAACAAATATAAGTCACATGTAAACAATACACATACATAAATAATCAAATATCACATATATATTCATTTATCATGCTATGATGTCATGGACTCAACTCATAAATGCATGCATGTGGCGTCATACGGAAGATTCACAATTCATCGTTGGTGACCCTAAAGTACACCTTGTTAGCATGTTACATCGTGGGTGACCCTAAGGTACACCTTGTTAGTCGTGGGTGACCCTAAGGTACACCTTGTTAGTCGTGGGTATGCGGCCTCAGCGGCACACCTGGAGTAATATATGCATATGATGCATGTCATACATTCATAATCTCATGGACTCAACATTTAACTTATTACATAATTTCATTTAGTACATCATATCATTATTTGTCATAGTATCATAATCATAGTTTGTCTCAATAGTCCATTCTTAGGTCTCATGTCATTTGTCCATATTTCACATGGTCATGTCATTCATACTCCTCATAAGGTCCGCACAGGAATTCACAGAGAGCATTCTTGTTCATATTAAAACTCATTTATTATTAACATTAATTTCATACTCATTTATTACTTTCAACAAAGAACAAAGTATAATAAATAGAAAATCGGACAGAACAACGGCACCTTTAACAAAAACAGAGTAGAGTAAATAGAAAATCAAACAGAACAACGGCACCTTCAACAAAGAACAAAGTAAAGTAAATAGAAAATCAAACAGAACAACGGCATCCTCAACAAGGAACAAAATAGAGTAAATAGAAAATCAGACAGAACAACGGCAAAGGATTGGGGGCCAATCCGACAAACAACTATCCAACAATTATCCCCACACCCCTGAGCGAGGTTCTCACTCCCCCCCTTACCTGGATAGGCGGAGTTGGAACTTGGGCAGGGTCTCCTCCTCTGGATCCCCTTTTTCTTCCCTCTCTTTCTTTCTTTCTTTCTCTCTCTCTCTCTCTCTCTCTCCTCTTTCTCTCTCTAAGATTACCACTTCTTGCTCAATATAAATTTTTCACCCCCCCTTGGCCCTATTTATAGGCCTCCTGGCGCAACCGGAACGGCCCGTACTGATTTCGGAACGGCCCGTTCCGGATCCTTCAAACGTGGGCAAATTTCTCAACTGGAACGGCCCGTTCCAAAATCGGAACGCCCGTTCCCAAAAAGCAGAACAGCCCGTTCTGAAACCAGAACGGCCCGTTCTCAATCTCAGCAGAACGCCCCGTACTGCTTCCAGAACGGCCCGTTCTCCATATATAGTTCAAATTGTTTCCGGTACAAACCTCAAATAAATAATTGAAATATAATTTAATATGTCTTATATTAAGCATTTTTAATTGTATTTCAGATATTATTTAGAAGTCACTTTTTTTCATTGTATCTTTATTATCTTTTATTTTTGAAAAATAAAAATAAATATTCTTTTATTTATAAACAAAAATGAATTTTAAATTTGATTTTATAGAATTTCCATTAATGTACCTAAAACATATTTTTATTTAGAGATAAAATAAAATAAACAATAACAATTATTTATCCTTTTTAATTATTTTTGTGACGATTTTATTTTTTTGTTAAAAATCATGACAATGTAAAAGATTATATATTGTGCTAAAGTATAAATCAAAAGTAAAATATTGTATAGGAACATAACATAATCAATTTAACAAAATAAAGTGAAACTTTCAAAATTGATAATGTGAAAACTATATTTTTAAAATTTAAAAAATAAAAAAAAATAAAAATAAAAGATTCAAATTCCAATTAAGTTTGTATTTTAATTTTGAAAAATTAGAGCATCAATAAAATATTTTGTTTATTCAAGTTAAAGAACACTTATTAATTTTAAAATTTGGATACTTAAAACTTAAATAAATAAAATATTTTAATATTCTTAAAAGAAAACACTAATAACATTTTACCAAATAATTCATATTAGAGTAAGATTGATTATAGAAATGAATATTTTAATATTTTAATTTCTATACAGGGACATGACTTGTTTATTTTAAAAAAAATAATTCACCGAGTGAATTCTGCACCGAGTGATCGTCCCTTTGCTCTCTCTCTCTCTATATATAAATGTTGTCACTCTCTTCTATCTGTATGCAACTCTCTTCTCTCACTCTTCAGTCGTTTCTCTTCTCTCACTCTTCAGTCGTTTTCCTGTCAAGATTCTCTTCTCTCAGTCTTCATTCGTTTCCAGTGTCAAGAATCTCTGTTTCGAAGAGTCTCTGTTCCTTCGATAGCATTGGCACACGCCAATCCAATGCCTCATATTTGGTTAGATGTGAAGACTCATCTTTTCCTTTTCTTCTGTTTCTGCAATTCAGACTCTTCTTTTCAAAGTCTTTGTTTCATTTCTTTCTTGTTCTTGTTTTTCTTTGTTATTTGTCAGAGTTTTTCTTTGATTCTTGTTCTTTTTGTGTGGTGCAGCAACCGGTGGACATGCATTTCTTTGATTTTTGTTACTCGTCAGAGCTTCTGGGTTGTCTTCAGTTGCGTCCTCTGTTCTCCGCATCTTCAAGAGCGGAATACCTAAAGAAATTGAAGAACACGCACAAGTGTCTGTGCGCCCCTTGTGGTCATTTTTTCCTTGCACAAAGGCTGCCAAAAGAAAGTCAAGAAAACATTGTTCAACAATTCAATGCTGCACTCCTTCTTGATTGAAATTGAAAAGCTATTGGATGTTTCGATAGTTGTAATTTTTTCTTTTCCTCAAAACTCAAGAAAATCCGTTTTTGTTGAAATTCTTGAATGTGTATTTTATTTTTATCTTTGTTCAGTTGCTTTTTACCACATTTAGAAAGTACATTCTTTCTAACTTTTGTGTAATTGGTAAATCATATTTCGATTCTTTTTCTTTATATTTTTATTATTTTGTTGTTGAAGTAGTTCCTTTTAGAGAAGTAGCTTTTATCTTCTCTTTGTGTTTTTTCCCATTATTTCTATCAGATGCAAGAATCCGAAAATCTATTTCATATGGAACAGACGCGAGAAGAAGCAGTGGCATTACAAGACACCATCGTATAAGACTGCCTAAGGTTTTGCTCATTTGTCCTTGTGTGATTTAGGGTTGTCTCTATGTTTGTCCTTATTTGTGTATGTGTGCTTTATTTGTCGCTGTGTTTTTGTGTCTGTTTGTGTCTTTATCTATCTGTGCTTGTATCTCTCTCACTCCCTCTGCGTGGGTGTTTCTATGACTTTTGCTTGTGTGTGTGGTCATGCCTCTATGTCTATATATGCCTTCGTGTTTATGCTTGTGGGTGCTATTATATAATTGAATTTTGAGAAAGGGATGTTTCACTATTATTAAATGTTAATGACCCTTAGCTGAATTAGAATGTTTGAGTCGATCCTCGATCAATTTTACTTAGATGGGACGATATAGTTGTCCCTAAATTCGACTAACAAATGAATTTTTTTAAGCATCGGAAAATGTGATGTTTTTGTCTAGTTGTTTGCTCAAGAATGCCCCAACGTGTTGAACGAAAATTGGGTGTATAAATTTAGTTACCTAATTCAGTTTGGGTGTCACTATGAGATGAATTTTGAAAAAGAGATGTTATGCTATTTTTTTTAGCCTTATTGAACTTAAATGGAATCTGTATGTTATAGATGTCTTTGATTGACCATGACCATGAAAAGTTAAAATTGTGGGGGCCACTATTGATAACATGATATCTTTTGTATTCTTGCACACAGTTTTTCTTTCTGATTATTTTTAAAGTATTGGAGTCATGCTCTATATCTACCTGTGTTTGTGTATCACAATAAAATTTTTGGATTTGATGCTCACATTAAAGTTTCTGCTAAACATTTTGTGCGTCTTCTTTTTGAATTTGTGGGAGCAGCGATGCATTGGTGGCAGTAGAGGTTGATGGTAAACATCTGTAGTTGATATATCCAAATTGAATCTTTGTAAATGTGTGCCTTTGTAAAGTAAGGTGCAACTGGGAATGTGGTGATATATTTCAAGATACCAATTAATATTTCAGCATAACTTGTTTTAATTAATCGAACTAATTTCTCATTTATTATGTGGCATCAGAGCTTGGGTTGTCCACTCGATGGTTTGGATGAAACACTATTTTTCTCGATGGGGTTGAATTTGTTGCTGATTCTTTATGGGTTCCATATTCATCATGAGGTTGAAGCTTTGGTCCTGTGAATAAGGAGGATTTCAATTTTGAACATTTCAGTAATTCACTCAGAAATTCTTTCGAAGTTGAACTCTCATTATTAGAAAGGGTGTATGTAGTCACATATTAAAGTGCCAAAAAGAATTTTGAAGACACATACTCTTGTTTAGAAGGGGTTTCTTGCTTCCTTCCAGTATCAGGTTTTGTGTTTGTTGCTGTATTATTATTCTAAATAGTAGTGAAATAGGTTACTTAAGTTGCATTCTTATTTTCATGTAAAATTCCATTATCAATTTTTCTTATGTTATATTAAAAATAAATATATAAATGATGATCCTATGTTGTTGTATATTTATTGTTTAATGTTAGGTGGTAGATGGATGCAGTTGATCTAAAGAGCAAGCACAAGCGAAAGCTTGAGATAGGGAGTTTGTTGCAACCAAGGTTTTGTTAATGCTAAAATAATGGCGTGTTTTTTCTATTTTTATTTTTGTTTGTGTTTATTATACTCTTTTTAATTTATACTAATGGATTCGAAAGCGTCTATGGACCCAGACCTGCATTATGGGAGGAGGAGCAGCCTTGATGTTGTGCTCATGTAGTGTTTGAGAGCTTGTGTTGAGTTCTTTGAAAACGATGGTGATTGTGAAGGTACAAGCTGCCTCACCATTGAGGATACGTATGATATGTATGAGGTAATCGTTCCTATCATTTTAAGCTTTTGATTGCAATAAAATTTCTATTTTTCTTTGCTTTATAACTTTTAAGGCTTCTGATATATGTGAGGTGCTTTTTTTTCCTTCTTTTTTTAAATAGTATGATATTTAACAATTTCATTAATTTTTTATAAGCAACATCATATTTATTATTTTAATGTATCATATTAGTAGATGTCACATGACTATATTTCTCAACTTTGATACAACTTTGTTATACATATTTTTTCTAAAACTATATTTTCGTGGAAATTTTTTATAAATCTACTTTGACACAATTTTGCTTCAACTTTTTCAACTTCCGTTGAAATATATATTTTTTTCTTCTACTTTTGACTTTTTATTTGAAAACTAAATATCCATAAATAAAGTTTGGCTAATTTTTCGTGCAAGTTTATTACAAACTTCTTTGATAATTATATTTTCACTGAAATTGAACATTATTTAGTTTTACCATTTTTCAACTTCTTTTAAAATAATTTCTTTATACTTTGAACCTCCATTTATATTTTTTTGTTCGGCAAAGATAATATATATATATATATATATACACATCAGGAGCACCATAAGTGCTAAAAGAAGTACAAGAAAAGAACTTGCAAACCAACACCACAAAATACATGCAAACACGAAGCCAAACTATTGGGTGTTAATCTTCCCCTACAAAAGTAAGTACACGAGTCTGAGATTAAGCCTCCCCTACAAAAACCTCCATATATTTCAATTAGTAATATAAATTAGTAAATAAAGTTATTTTGTACCTAAAAATGTAAAAAATTAATATTTATTAATTTACAATTATAAATAACTTATTGGCATAATTTATTACAACAAAACATGTATAAAAGTTTCATTATTCAAGGGAGTTTCATTTTTTTGTTTCCCTAGATTAAAAGTTTTCAGGTGCTTGATTTTGTTTTTGTTTTGTCAAACATCTGATTGCCTACTTTGAAGACCTCTACAAGGATTCCAAACTCAACCAGATGGTTGCAGTGTTATGGTTTCACAAAATTGATGAGGTTGGTATTATTTTGCCTAAATTTTTAATGGCAGGGGTTTTCATTATTTTTTTAGTAGCTTAAATCTACTTTTGATCTCAATTTACTCTTTCTTTTCATATATATATATATATAAAGTGATTTTATTGTATGTTCTATGAATTTATTATCTGAGGTATAACCATAGCTGCATACTTACATTTGATGTGAACAATGATGGACACTATAATACACATGTATTATACTATAATATTTGGAGAAAACATTTGGTTACGAAGTTTAGTAAATATGGGTTTGGAGTTGAATGTTGTGTTTTCTATTGAATTTATTTTCACTATAAGAACATTCATGTTTGGATGATCAATTTAATATGTCATAGTATTACATCAAAATCATAAACGGAGATAAAGACATTATAGCATCACGAAAAGAATTTGATGTTAAAATAAGGCTGAATTTAATGTCTTGTGATTCTAGTTTTTTTCTTTCTTTTTGTTTTAGATAATTTAATGTGCGACTGATGTAGTTCTTTCATAGATATTTTAAATGGTCAAAGTTGCAATGTCTTAATTTAATAGTCAATATTTTAATCTAAAATATAATTTATATGTCAAAAGTATGTATTTATTATAATTTTTAATTATAAAAATGAATATTTAGCTTGCACAATTAAGATTATATATATATATAATTATGATAATTTATAAAAAGAATTAAATGTTATTTAAAAATTTACTTAATATCCTTATTTTAATTTTTATTATTCATAAAATTATATTTACAAAAATAGACTTGGATATATAATTTCATCATAGTAATATATAAGATTCGTCTTAAAAAAAGATTTCTTATTGGTTTTTCTCATTCCCTTTGCTGAGTTCTCTCTTTATCTCATGTTTCTATTGAGTGACATTTGATTTTGGTTTCGGTTTCTTTCCGTTTTCTTTGCTTTCACGTCTGATATATTTTCTATCACGCTTCTATTGAGTGACATTTGATTTTGGTTTCGGTTTCTTTCTGTTTTTTTGCGCTTTCATGTCTGATAAATTTTCTATCATGCTTCTATGTGACATTTGATTTTGGTTTCGGTTTCTTTTTGTTTTTCTTTGCTTTCATGTCTGATATATTTCTTTTTGATTCGAATTGCAGTTGGCTTTGATTTATAATTGATATTTGTCTTTTTGGTTTTTTGATTGAAACGTTGAGAAAGAATCATTGTATATATTTTTGGGATTTGTAGGATTTGGGGTTTATTTTATAGGGCACATGTGATACTTATTATTAGTGCTCATTATTTACCCAAAATAGACGTAGCTGGACTTCATTAATTGTAGTAAAAAATGTCCTTAATCACAAGAATTCACAATCCGTTCCACCTTAAAACCTCCAATAAAACCCTACCCAACACATCAGGATTGCACATCTCGGTTAGTTTGTCACTGCATTTGCCGTTTCTTTATTTTATATTTTTGGATTTTCTTGTTGTTTGGATTCATACATGTGTTGTTCTTTTTATGGGTACATTAAAATTATGGGGAGGATTGTAGTTGTTCATACATCTGTCATCATTATTATTATTATTTTTACTTTATTAAATCAATGGAAGTATACAAACTGTACTCTTACTGTTGATTTATTTTATTTGAGATTTATGTATATGTTACTTAATTAAAATAATTTTGGATCAATACTCCTCTACCACTTACTATGTTAAGTTTTTCCCTTTATGTGTGAATGTCTTGATGTTACATATTAAATTCTTGAATGAACTGTGCTCAAGGAAAAGAGACCCTAGCTTTTCTCAAACACTCCTTCATTTTTAAGGTTCTTATCAATGCACCTTAATTTGTTTCCCTTTTGTTTCATTGTCTTCATTTTTTCTTTTTTTATCCATCAATACCATTTTGTCGAACAACTTGTTGGTACACATTCATCAACTTTGATACTCCTTTCAGCTAAAGCTCAAAGTTTCCTACCTAATGATTTTATTTTTCCTGTTGGATCAAGATTCATAGCCTAAGCTTTTGGCTTTGGTCTTAGTAATAGTATCTCATTACTTGTTGTGCAAACTTTGCTGCACATTTTTGTCATCGATTGCTTTTAAAGTATATGTGTTTATTGTTTGTGACTCTAATATGAGTTTGTGCTCTTTCTATGGTCCGTGTGTATCTCTATGTGTGCATGTGTGCCCTGTGTATTTGTCTGTCTTAGTCTTAGTCTTTGTATTTATAATGTGTGTGCGTCTCTATCTCTATGTTTTTGTGTCTCTATATGTGTGTGCATATCGAACTATTAAAAGAGATACATGTATATTTATAACATATAAATTAAGTACTAAGGGAAAACAATCCATCTCTTAATTTTCAAAACCAAATAAAAAAAATATTTTTTTTTAATCAAAGAGAAAAGATTAAAATTAAAATTAATTTTAATAAATAGACATTAATAAAATTTAGCTTAGATACACTTGTAGTTCCATTGCTACTTAATTTTATTTTTTTGGTAAAAAAGGTTTATTATTTTTATTTTAGTCTTTACAAATTATTATTTTTAAGATGACTCTTGTAAAAAAAAATCTTTATTTCTGTCATTGCTATTTGATTTTAGACTTTTTAATATACTATTTTCTTCTAATACAGTGAAAGGTACAACTTATGCATTCTGATAATGGTGATGAAAAAAATATATTTTACTGGCCGGTTTGTTCAACTTTGGGTTTGCATTTGTTGGTCAAAATAATAGGACTGATTTTTTTTTTATGAGAAAATATAGGATATATAAACCCTAAAATAATGTTCATGTCCAAGTCCCTAAATTAGAAAAAATGTGGATGTCATTATTTGTTGAAAAGTTTGATTGACATATGATGGACAAGGAGTATAAACCTTTTAAGGTTGCTCTTATTCTGATGTCAAAAATATGTGGTTGCTTTTATGATATAAATATTTTTTCATTATGAGAAAGTGTAAAGCATATGAACCCAAAAATGATGTCTTTTTCCCTAAATTCAACAAAAGGTGGTTGCTCTTATATTATAAGTAGTTTGATTGACATATGATGAATATGATAGTATAAATCTTTTAAGGTTATTCTCGGTCCTGATGTCAAAAGATTTTGATTGCTTTATTCATAAGAATTTTTTGATGATCACGAAAAATGTATGCTATATGAGTCCTAAAATGTTTTCCTTGTTCTTCAATTAAAAAAAACTTAGTTGTCCTTATTTGTTGAGTAGTTGGATCGATATATGGTGAACATGGGATATAAACCTTTTAAGGTTATCCCTAAAAAAAAGTGATTGCTTTTATGATATGAAAATTTTATTCATCATGAGAAAATGTTCCTGTCCCAAAATTTGAAAAAACTTAGTCATATTTGACGAGTAGTTTCATTGGCATATGGTAAATATTGGAGTATAAACTTTTTAAGGTTGTATCAAAATGTCTTTTTTACCTGAATCATGAAATATGGTTACAGGTTAAAGGAATCATTGTATTGTTACTTAATTGGGGGAATCGATGCAGTCATTACATTGACATCTTCACATGTTAAATTTTTTACGTTATACACAGTGAAAGGTATAAATTATGCATTCTGATAATGGTGATGAAAAAATATATTTTCTTAGCTGGTTTTTGCAACTAAAGGTTTGCATTTTGGTAAAAGAAAAATGGGATTGACATTTTTTTTTAATTATGAGAAAATATAGGATGTATGATCCCAAAAATAATGTTCATGTCCAAGTTTCTAAATTAGAAAAAATGTGAACGTCATTATTTGTTGGAAAGTTTGATTGACATATGATGGACAAGGTGTATAAACCTTTTAAGGTTGCCCTGATTCTGATGTCAAAAACATGTGGATGCTTCTATGATATAAATATCTTTTCATTTTGAGAAAGTGTAAAGCATATAAACCATACAATGATGTCTTTGTTGCTAAATTTGATAAAGATGGTTGCTATTATTTTATGAGTAATTTGATTGACATATGATGAATATGAAAGTATAAACCTTCTAAGGTTGTTCTTGATTCTGATGTCAAAAGATTTTGATTGTTCTATTGATAAGAATATTTTATTGATCATGAGAAAATGTATGTTATCTGAGTCCTTAAATGTTGTCCTTGTCCTTCAATTTGAAAAAAATTAGTTGTCCTAAATCCTTACATGTTTAGTTGTTGGAATGATATATGATGAACATGGGATATAAACCTTTTTAAGGTTATCCCTCGAAAAAATGTCCCGGTTCCAAAATTCGAAAAAACTTAGTTACTCATATTTGACAAGTAGCTTGATTGGCATATGATGAATATTGGAGTATAAAGGGTTGTATCAAAATTCCTATTTCCCTTGATTCATGAAACATGCTTACACGTTAAAGGAATCATTCTATTGTTATCTAATTGGGAGGACCGGTGCAGTAATGGTAATGACAAAATATATTTTCTTGGTTTGTGCAACTTAAGATTTGCATTTTGGTAAAAAAAAAAAAAAGATTGATATGTTTTTTTATTTGTGAGAAAATATAGGATATAGGGTCCCAAAAATAATGTTCTTGTCCAAATCCCTAAATTAGAAGAAATGCGAATGCTGTGGAAAAATTTGATTGACATATGATGGACAAGATGTATAAACCTTTTAAGGTTGCCTTGATTCTGATGTCAAAAATATGTGGATGCTTCTATGATATAAATATCTTTTCATTTTAAGAGAGTGTAAAGCATATGAACCATAAAATAATGTCTTTGTTGCTGAATTTGATAAAGATGGTTGCTATTATTTTATGAATAATTTGATTGACATATGATGAATATGAAATTATAAACCTTCTAAGGTTATTCTTGATTCTGATGTCAAAAGATTTTGATTGTTCTATTGATAAGAATATTTTATTGATCATGAGAAAATATGTTATATGAGTCCTAAAATGTTGTCCTTGTCCTTCAATTTGAAAAAAATTTGTTCTCCTTACATGTTGAGTTGTTGGAACGATATATGATGAACATGGGATATGAACCTTTTAAGGTTATCCCTCGAAAAAATGTCCCTGTTCCAAAATTCGAAAAAGTTTGGTTACTCATATTTGACAAGTAGCTTGATTGGCATATGATGAATATTGGAGTATAAACCTTTTAAGGTTGTATCAAAATTCCTATTTCCCTTGATTCATGAAACACGGTTACACGGTAAAGGAATCATTGCATTGTTATCTAATTTAGGGGACCGGTGCAGTAGTGGTGATGACAAAATATATTTTCTTGGCTGGTTTGTGCAATTGAAGGGTTGCATTTTGGTGAAAAAAAAATGAGACTCATGTTTTTTTATTTGTTAGAAAATATAGGATATATGGTCCCAAAAATAATGTTCATGTCCAAGTCCCTAAGTTAGAAGAAATGCGTATGCCATTATTTGTGGAAAAATTTGATTGACATATGATGGACATGGTGTATAAACCTTTTAAGGTTGCCCTCATTCTGATGTCAAAAATATGTGGATGCTTCTATGATATAAATATCTTTTCATTTTGAGAGAGTGTAAAGCATATGAACCATAAAATGATGTCTTTGTTGCTGAATTCGATAAAAGATGGTTGCTCTTATTTTATGAGTAATTTGATTGACATATGATGAATATGAAAGTATAAACCTTCTAAGGTTGTTCTTGATTCTGATGTCAAAAGATTTTGATTGTTCTATTGATAAGAATATTTTATTGATCATGAGAAATTATATGTTATATGAGTCCTAAAATGTTGTCATTGTCCTTCAATTTGAAAAAAAATTGTTGTCCTTACATGTTATGTTGTTGGAACGATATATGATGAACATGGGATATGAACCTTTTAAGGTTATCCCTCGAAAAAATGATCCTGTTCCAAAATTCGAAAAAGTCTGGTTACTCATAGTTGACAAGTAGCTTGATTGGCATATGATGAATATTAGAGTATAAACCTTTTAAGGCTGTATCAAAATTCCTATTTCTCTTGATTCATGAAACATGGTTACACGGTAAAGGAATCATTGCATTGTTATCTAAATTGGAGGACCGGTGTAGTAGTGGTGATGACAAAATATATTTCCTTGGCTGGTTTGTGCAATTGAAAGTTTGCATTTTGGTAAAAAAAAAATGAGACTGATATGATTTTTTTATTTGTGAGAAAATATAGGATATATGGTCCCAAAAATAATGTTCATGTCCAAGTCCCTAAATTAGAAGAAATGCGAATGCCATTATTTGTTGGAAAATTTGATTGACATATGATGGACAAGGTGTATAAACTTTTTAAGGTTGCCCTCATTCTGATGTCAAAAATTTGTGGATGCTTCTATGATATAAATATTTTTTCATTTTGAGAGAGTGTAAAGCATATGAACCATAAAATGATGTCTTTGTTGCTGAATTCGATAAAAGATGGTTGCTCTTATTTGATGAGTAATTTGATTGACATATGATGAATATGAAAGTATAAACCTTCTAAGGTTGTTCTTGATTCTGATGTCAGAAGATTTTGATTGTTTTATTGATAAGAATATTTTATTGATCAAAATAAAATATATGTTATATGAGTCCTAAAATGTTGTCCTTGTCCTTCAATTTGGAAAAAATTAGTTGTCCTTACATGTTGAGTTGTTTGAACGATATATGATGAACATGAGATATGAACCTTTTAAGGTTATCATTCTAAAAAATGTTCCTGTTCCAAAATTCGATGGTTTCTCATATTTGACAAGTAGCTTGATTGGCATATGATGAATATTGGAGTATAAACCTTTTAAGGTTGTACCAAAATTCCTATTTCCCTTGATTCATGGAACATGGTTACACGTTAAAGGAATCATTGCATTGTTATCTAATTTGGAGGACCGGTGCAGTAATGGTGATGACAAAATATATTTTCTTGGCTGGTTTGTGCAACTCAAGGTTTGCATTTTGGTAAAAAAAAAAGTGAGACTGATATGTTTTTTTTATTTGTGAGAAAATATAGGATATATGGTCCAAAAAATAATGTTCATGTCCAAGTCCCTAAATTAGAAGAAATGCGAATGCCATTATTTGTGGGAAAATTTGATTGACATATGATGGACAAGGTGTATAAACCTTTTAAGGTTGCCTTGATTCTGATGTCAAAAATATGTGGATGCTTCTATGATATAAATATCTTTTCATTTTGAGAGAGTATAAAGCATATTAACAATAAAATGATGTCTTTGTTGCTGAATTCGATAAAAGATGGTTCCTCTTATTTTATGAGTAATTTGATTCACATATGATGAATATGAAATTATAAACCTTCTAAGGTTGTTCTTGATTCTAATGTCAAAAGATTTTGATTGTTTTATTGAAAAGAATATTTTATTGATCATGAGAAAATATATGTTATATGAGTCCTAAAATGTTGTCCTTGTCCTTCAATTTGAAAAAAATTAGTTGTCCTTACATGTTGAGTTGTTGGAACAATATATGATGAACATGGGATATGAACCTTTTAAGGTTATCCCTTGAAAAAATGTCCCTGTTCCAAAATTCGAAAAAGTTTGGTTACTCATATTTGACAAGTAGCTTGATTGGCATATGATGAATATTGGAGTATAAACCTTTTAAGGTTGTATCAAAATTCCTATTTCCCTTGATTCATGAAACATGGTTATACGGTAAAGGAATCATTGTATTGTTATCTAATTTGGAGGACCGGTGCAGTAGTGGTCAAGGTAAATGAATCATAAAGTCAAGGTTTGCATTTTGGTATAAAAAAAATGAGACTGATATGTTTTTCTTTGAATTCAAAATTTTTGTTTCCATTATTTGATGAGTATTTTGATCGACTTATGATAAACATAGGAGTATAAAACCTTTTAAGGATGTTCCTAACCCTGATGTCGAAGAAAGTGGTTGCATATTTATGCCTTGCATTGGTGTTTGTGTGTGTGCTGTGTCCTCGTCTCAATTTTATGTGTGCTTGGTGCTTATGTTTGTCCTTTTTCTGTGTGTTTGTATCTCTCACTCTGTCTATATGGGTGTGTTTATGAATTTGTTGGTGTGTGCTCGTGTGTGGTCGTGCCTTTGTCTATATGTGCATTTGGGTTTATGTTTGTGTGCACTTTGCCTCTATTTGGGTCTGTGTGTGCTCAGTGTCTATGTTTGCCTTAGTGTTTGGTGTCTTTGTATACATCTATGTGTGTTTCTCTGTCTTTGTGTTTGTGTTCTTTGCCTTTGTGTTTATGTTTGTGTGTGTGCTTTGTGTCTATGTATGTGTTCTATAGGTGTATCACTATCTTTGTCTGTGTCTATGTTTATATGTGTGTACTTCTCCCCAATTAATAAGGTTGTTTGATACTGCTTAACTATGTTCCTTTTTTACTATATTTGTTATTACTTTTCTCTTTGATTTTTGGTTAAGTAGATAATCTAATTAAAGTGTTTGTTTTGAAACTTTATTACTGTTTTGACTCTGAATTTTGACCATTTCAATAATTCACTCATAAATGCTTTCAAACATGACCTCACACTATTAGAAAGGGTGCAACATCTATATGCACAGATCAAAGTGCCAAAAAGGATTTGGGAAGACATATGATCAGGTATGGTCCTCTATTTTAGTATTTTTGAGAAGAAGTCTTTTGTACTTATTTTGTTGATATGCCATGTATGATAATTTTTTTGATTTTTGGGACTGAGTTCTTGGGCATTACGTTGGAAATATTTTTTTTTCTTCAGATTTAGTTCATAATATTTCCTGTGCAATACCTCAAATAAATAGTTGAAGAAGGTTGATAAACTAATCAATTAAATACTATTTAACTGTTTTATGACATTGTTCAAAAGTCACTCTTCTTCCAATTTAATTGTTGATGAAGCAACTGCATATTCCTTCTTTACCAAGTAAGTCTTCACTATCTTGTCCAATGGGTCATCTAATGGTGGAAGTGTGACAACTACTGGATATGGATATTACGGTTCCTCACGCAGGTAATATTGTACCAATGGAAGGTAGAAACTAAAGTGATGTTATGAACTGCATTTGCTTCTTTGCTTTTCATATCAATTTCTTGTATGATTTATTTCTAATTCTTGTTTCACTTTTTTTAATTATTGTTTATCTTTGTTTTGCACTAGGTTTTTCTTTTTGTTTCAATGTTCTTTTAGTGTGGTGCAGCAACGGATGGAAATGGATATTACAATTCCACACTTGGTGACATTGTGCCGATGGAAGGTAGAAATTAAAGTGATGTTATGAACTGTTTTTGCTTCTCTACTTTTCAAATCAATTTCTTTGTTTCATTTCTTTCTAATTCTTGTTTGTCTTTGTTACTTGCTAAGGTTTTTCTATTTATTCCTCACTTTGGTTACCTCGTGCCAGTGGAAGGTAGAAATTAGAGTGATGTCGTTAATGGTAATGTAATAATTAAGTGTGTGTGGTGTGGTAGAATGAAACAAATATCTTTATTTGAGTTGATTTTTCTTTTTTTTAATTTTAACAAATGTGAATTGTGTCTTGCAATTGTGTTTGCGATGAGAGATATTTACTTATTTCTAAATGCAAAAGAATATGGAAGCAATGTCGTAATATGTTATGATAGCTCTTTAAACTCTCTTTGTAGTCTTGTAATTAAAAAAATTAATTTACAAGATGATAACTAAATGTATTTTCTTCATTTTTTTTACAAGATATGTGGAACATAAATGTATTTACATTGTTTTTTATTATCATTGATCTATTATACAGGCAGAGGCAAAAGCCATATGAAGACTTGGAAAACTATCTTGAAGCAATTGATAAGTTGAGAAGCAACATTCAGTTTTTTTGGCAATAAGAAGGTTTTTAAGAGTAGTGATGGTAAATAATTTGCTAGCTAAGGCTATTTCGAAGCTAGAAGATGAGTTTAACCGGTTATTATCATCTTACAGGTATTTATTTTTATACTTCATGTTGTTCATCTTTTGGCATGCTTTATGAAAAGTTCATCAGCCTGCGTAAACCAAGTAACCGTTGATGGTAAATCTCCAGAAAATGATATATTTTATAATGCTAAACCAAATCTGCTTCCTATGTATTAGTTTGAATGTGTGATTCCTTTTTCTCTTGCATTGTGAAAATTTTCTTTGTTACTATGACATTTTCTTTTAGAATGTGTGATTACAGCAAACATGTTTATATACAGCAAATGGTTGAAGGGTCAGCAAAAACAGCTATTCAAAATATACAGGTAATCTTTGTTATCCATTTAAGAGGTCCAGAGAGTCTAGACAGGTATGATTTCGTTCTTGTCTTATCCATTTAGTCCAACATCCTTTATTCAATACGTCTTTTTATTATATATTTACAGTTATATATTTACAGCTATTAGAAAAACAAATTATAAATGAGATATGTGTATATTTATAAATAACAAATCTAATACAATTACAGTACTTAATTAAAAGAGAAAGGATTGCATTACTCTTAACTAAAAGAGAAACTAATTATAAATGAGATATACATATAGTTTTAATGAATTATAAATCAAACACAATTAGACTAGTTAATTAAAAGAGAATCATTTGCATTATTCTTGACTTAAAAGAGAAACCAAATTATAAATGAGATATCAATATATTTATAAATTATAAATCAAATACAATTACACTAGTTAGTTAAAAGAAGAAGGGTTGCATTGTTGTTTACAAATTAGACAATTGAAACATGGAATATTAAAATTTGAATTATAATTAAATCATAGAATTCTAAATTCATTTTTATTGTTTATTTATGCTAAAATTTCAAACATGGAATTCTTGGACATGATATTTTCTATTATGGTATGTTAACTTAGAGAATTAGGTGGTTAATCAACTTGGTATCTGGTTCTAAATAACCACTTCTTAAGTGTCTTTATTTTTTATATTGAATATTTTGCCAAAATTGAATTATTTCCTCATTATTTTAGCACTTTATTTTGTTGATTTTTCTTCCCTTTTTAATTTTTCGTTTTCTGTTGAGAATATTTAGTAATTTTGAGTAGCCATCTTATTGATGTTTTTGCATCATTTGATCATGGCCTTTGCTTCCTCTCTATGCAAGGCATGTTATTGTCATTTCTCTCCCCTTATAACATTTTTAGATTAGTGTTCGGATTCCTCTCTATGCATGGTATGTTATTGACATTCCTCTTTATGTAAGGTATATAAATAATGATTCTATGTTGTTACATATATATTGTTTAATGCTTGATAATAGGTCTATGCAACTGATCAAAAGAGCATGTACAAGCGAAAGCGAGACAGTGGGTTAGTTAAATTTTATTTACATTTGTTATGATCTTTTAATCTCCAAATAGTTTCATGGATAAAGATTTTCATTGTATTATAAAGTTGTTAATGTTTTTCAATTTATACTAATGGATCTCAAAGCCTTGGTATACCAAGACCTGCATTGATGGTGTGCTTTTGCAGTGCTAGATAGCTTCTATTGAAGACTTTGAAGAGAATTGTGAGTGCCACTGTCGATGATATCTACAAGGTAATCCTTCCTTTCAATTTAAGTTTTCAATTGATATAAAATTTCGGTGTTCATTTCTTTATAACTTTTAAAGCGTGGGTGAATGTACAAGATGAATTTTGAAACAAAATTATTATGCTATTTTCGAAGCTTAATGACCTTAAACGAGTTCTTTCCATCATAACTTTTAAGGTTTCGGTGAAAGTGTGACATGAATTTTGAAAAATAAATGTTATGCTTCGAAGCTTAATGACCCTAAATAAATGTTTGACGAGTAGTTTTATTGGCATATGATGAATATTGGAGTATAAAATTTTTAAGGTTGTATCAATATGTCTTTTTCACTTAAATCATGAAATATGGTTACAGGTTAAAGAAATCATTGTATTGTTACTTAATTGGGAGGATCGATGCAATCACTACATTGACATCTTCACATGTTAAATTTTCTACGTTAAACACAATGAAAGGTATAAATTATGCATTCTGATAATGGTGATGAAAAAATATATTTTCTTAGCTGGTTTGTGCAACTCAAGGTTTGCATTTTGGTAAAAGAAAAATGGGATTGACATTTTTTTTTTAATTATGGGAAAATATAGGATACATGATCCCAAAAATAATGTTCATGTCCAAGTTTCTAAATTAGAAACAATGTGAACGTCAGTATTTGTTGGAAATTTTGATTGACATATGATGGACAAGGTGTATAAACCTTTTAAGGTTGCCTTGATTCTGATGTCAAAAATATGTGGATGCTTCTATGATATAAATATCTTTTCATTTTGAGATAGTGTAAAGCATATGAACCATAAAATGATGTCTTTGTTGCTGAATTCGATAAAAGATGGTTGCTCTTATTTTATGAGTAATTTGATTGACATATGATGAATGCGAAAGTATAAACCTTCTATGGTTGTTCTTTATTCTGATGTCAAAGGATTTTGATTGTTTTATTCATGAGAATATTTTATTGATCAAGAGAAAATATATGTTATATGAATCCTAAAATGTTGTCCTTGTCCTTGAATTTGAAAAAAATTAGTTGTCCTTACATGTTGAGTTGTTGGAACGATATATGATGAAGATGGTATATAAACCTTTTAAGGTTATCCCTTGAAAAAATGTCCCTGTTCCAAAATTCGAAAAAGTTTGGTTACTCATATTTGACAAGTAGCTTGATTGGCATATGATGAATATTGGAGTATAAACCTTTTAAGGTTGTATCAAAATTCCTATTTCCCTTGATTCATGAAACATGGTTATACGGTAAAGGAATCATTGTATTGTTATCTAATTTGGAGGACCGGTGCAGTAGTGGTGATGACAAAATATATTTTCTTGGCTGGTTTGTGCAACTCAAGGTTTGCACATTGGTAAAAAAAAAATGAAAGTGATATGTTTCTTTTATTTGTGAGAAAATATAGGATATATGGTCTCAAAAATAATGTTCATGTCCATGTCCCTAAATTAGAAGAAATGCGAATGCCATTATTTGTGGGAAAATTTGATTGACATATGATGGACAAGGTGTATAAACCTTTTAAGGTTGCCCTCATTCTGATGTAAAAAATATGTGGATGCTTCTATGATATAAATATCTTTTCATTTTGAGAGTGTAAAGCATATGAACTATAAAATGATGTCTTTGTTGCTGAATTCGATAAAAGATGGTTGCTCTTATTTGATGAGTAATTTGATTGACATATGATGAATATGAAAGTATAAACCTTCTAAGGTTGTTCCTGATTCTGATGTCAAAAGATTTTGATTGTTTTATTGATAAGAATATTTTATTGATGAAGAGAAAATACATGTTATATGAGTCCTAAAATGTTGTCCTTGTCCTTCAATTTGAAAAAAATTAGTTGTCCTTACATGTTGAGTTGTTGGAACGATATATGATGAACATGGGATATGAACCTTTTAAGGTTATCACTCTAAAAAATGTCCCTATTCCAAAATTCGAAAAAAGTTTGGTTACTCATATTTGACAAGTAGCTTGATTGGCATATGATGAATACTGGAGTATAAACCTTTTAAGGTTGTACCAAAATTCCTATTTCCCTTGATTCATGAAACATAGTTACACGGTAAAGGAATCATTGTATTGTTATCTAATTTGGAGGACCGGTGCAGTAGTGGTGATGATAAAATATATTTTCTTGGCTGGTTTGTGCAACTCAAGGTTTGCATTTTGGTAAAAAAAAAATGAGACTGATATGTTTTTTTTATTTGTGAGAAAATATAGGATATATGGTCCCAAAAATAATGTTCATGTCCAAGTCCCTAAATTAGAAAAAATGCGAATGCCATTATTTGTGGGAAAATTTGATTGACATATGATGGACAAGGTGTATAAACCTTTTAAGGTTGCCCTCATTCTGATGTCAAAAATAAGTGGATGCTTCTATGATATAAATATCTTTTCATTTTGAGAGAGTGTAAAGCATATGAACCATAAAATAATGTCTTTGTTGCTGAATTCGATAAAAGATGGTTGCTCTTATTTTATGAGTAATTTGATTGACATATGATGAATATGAAAGTATAAACCTTCTAAGGTTGTTCTTGATTCTGATGTCAAAAGATTTTGATTGTTTTATTGATAAGAATATTTTATTGATCACGAGAAAATATATGTTATATGAGTCCTAAAGTGTTGTCCTTGTCCTTCAATTTGAAAAAAATTAGTTGTCTTTACATGTTGAGTTGTTGGAACGATATATGATGAACAAGGGATATAAACCTTTTAAGGTTATCCCTCGAAAAAAATGTCCCTGTTCCAAAATCCGAAAAAGTTTGGTTACTCATATTTGACAAGTAGCTTGATTGGCATATGATGAATATTGGAGTATAAACCTTTTAAGGTTGTATCAAATTTTTATTTCCCTTGATTCATGAAACATGGTTAACGTTAAAGGAATCATTGTATTGTTATCTAATTTGGAGGACCGGTGCAGTAATGGTGACAACAAAATATATTTTCTTGGCTGGTTTGTGCAACTCAAGGTTTGCATTTTGGTAAAAAAAAAATGAGACTGATATGTTTTTTTTATTTGTGAGAAAACATAGGTTATATGGTCCCAAAAATAATGTTCATGTCCAAGTCCCTAAATTAGAAGAAATGCGTATGCCATTTTTTGTGGGAAAATTTGATTGACATATGATGGAGATGGTGTATAAACCTTTTAAGGTTGCCCTCATTCTGATGTCAAAAATATGTGGATGCTTCTATGATATAAATATCTTTTCATTTTTATAGAGTGTAAAGCATATGAACCATAAAATGATGTGTTTGTTGCTGAATTCGATAAAAGATGGTTGCTCTTATTTTATGAGTAATTTGATTGACATATGATGAATATGAAAGTATAAACCTTCTAAGGTTGTTCTGGATTCTGATGTCAAAAGATTTTGATTGTTTTATTAATAAGAATATTTTTTTGATCACGAGAAAATATATGTTATATGAGTCCTAAAGTGTTGTCCTTATCCTTCAATTTGAAAAAAATTAGTTGTCTTTACATGTTGAGTTGTTGGAACGATATATGATGAACAAGGGATATAAACCTTTTAAGGTTATCCCTTGAAAAATGTCCCTGTTCCAAAATCCGAAAAAGTTTGGTTACTCATATTTGACAAGTAGCTTGATTGGCATATGATGAATATTGGAGTATAAACCTTTTATGGTTGTATCAAATTCTTATTTCCCTTGATTCATGAAACATGGTTACACGTTAAAGGAATCATTGTATTGTTATCTAATTTGGAGGACCGGTGCAGTAATGGTGACGACAAAATATATTTTCTTGGCTGGTTTGTGCAACTCAAGGTTTGCATTTTGGTAAAAAAAAAATGAGACTGATATGTTTTTTTTATTTGCGAGAAAATATAGGTTATATGGTCCCAAAAATAATGTTCATGTCCAAGTCCCTAAATTAGAAGAAATGCGTATGCCATTACTTGTGGGAAAATTTGATTGACATATGATGGACATGGTGTATAAACCTTTTAAGGTTGCCCTCATTCTGATGTCAAAAATATGTGGATGCTTCTATGATATAAATATCTTTTCATTTTTAGAGAGTGTAAAGCATATCAACCTTAAAATGATGTCTTTGTTGTTGAATTCGATAAAAGATGGTTGCTCTTATTTTATGAGTAATTTGATTGACATATGATGAATATGAAAGTATAAACCTTCTAAGGTTGTTCCTGATTCTGATGTCAAAAGATTTTGATTGTTTTATTGATAAGAATATTTTATTGATCCCGAGAAAATATGTTATATGAGTCCTAAAATGTTGTACGTGTCCTTCAATTTGAAAAAAATTAGTTGTCCTTACATGTTGAGTTGTTGGAACGATATGATAATCATGGGATATAAACCTTTTAAGGTTATCCCTCGAAAAGATGTCCCTGTTCCAAAATTCAAAAAAGTTTGGTTACTCATATTTGACAAGTAGCTTGATTGGCATGATGAATATTAGAGTATAAACCTTTTAAGGTTGTATCAAAATTCCTATTTCCCTTATTCATGAAACATGGTTACACGTTAAAGGAATTATTGTATTGTTATCTAATTTGGAGGACCGGTGTAGTAATGGTGATGACAAAATATATTTTCTTGGTTGGTTTGTGCAACTCAAGGTTTGCATTTTGGTAAAAAAAAATGAGACTGATATGTTTTTTTTATTTGTGAGAAAATATAGGATATATGGTCCCAAAAATAATGTTCATGTCCAAGTCCGTAAATTAGAAGAAATGCGAATGCCATTATTTGTGGGAAAATTTGACTGACATATGATGGACTCGGTGTATAAACCTTTTAAGGTTGCCCTCATTCTGATGTCAAAAATATGTGGATGCTTCTATGATATAAATATCTTTTCAATTTGAGAGAGTGTAAAGCATATGAACCATAAAATGGTGTCTTTGTTGCTGAATTCGATAAAAGATGGTTGCTCTTATTTTATGAGTAATTTGATTGACATATGATGAATATGAAAGTATAAACCTTCTAAGGTTGTTCTTGATTCTGATGTCAAAAGATTTTGATTGTTTTATTGATAAGAATATTTTATTGATCCCGAGAAAATATGTTATATGAGTCCTAAAATGTTGTACGTGTCCTTCAATTTGAAAAAAATTAGTTGTCCTTACATGTTGAGTTGTTGGAACGATATGATAATCATGGGATATAAACCTTTTAAGGTTATCCCTCGAAAAGATGTCCCTGTTCCAAAATTCAAAAAAGTTTGGTTACTCATATTTGACAAGTAGCTTGATTGGCATGATGAATATTAGAGTATAAACCTTTTAAGGTTGTATCAAAATTCCTATTTCCCTTATTCATGAAACATGGTTACACGTTAAAGGAATCATTGTATTGTTATCTAATTTGGAGGACCGGTGTAGTAATGGTGATGACAAAATATATTTTCTTGGTTGGTTTGTGCAACTCAAGGTTTGCATTTTGGTAAAAAAAAATGAGACTGATATGTTTTTTTTATTTGTGAGAAAATATAGGATATATGGTCCCAAAAATAATGTTCATGTCCAAGTCCGTAAATTAGAAGAAATGCGAATGCCATTATTTGTGGGAAAATTTGACTGACATATGATGGACTCGGTGTATAAACCTTTTAAGGTTGCCCTCATTCTGATGTCAAAAATATGTGGATGCTTCTATGATATAAATATCTTTTCAATTTGAGAGAGTGTAAAGCATATGAACCATAAAATGGTGTCTTTGTTGCTGAATTCGATAAAAGATGGTTGCTCTTATTTTATGAGTAATTTGATTGACATATGATGAATATGAAAGTATAAACCTTCTAAGGTTGTTCTTGATTCTGATGTCAAAATATTTTGATTGTTTTATTGATAAGAATATTTTATTGATCACGAGAAAATGTTATATGAGTATTAAAATGTTGTCCTTGTCCTTCAATTTGAAAAAAAAATTATATAAGTATTTATATTCAGAGGTCATGACTTTTCTTATTTATCACATAAAATTTTTAGTGCCTATACATGTCAGTGACTTTTCACTTGCATTACTAATTTATTTGTAGTTTCCTTTTCAGTTGTCTATGAGACTACTGGTAGTAAAGGGCCTTTAATTTAATTATTATTCTTTTAAGGTAGAATGCTCTATTATAAAATCATGAAATTTGTGTCGATCATCAAACTCCAAGTTTTTATCTTGTACTCTGGCTTATGTTTTAACATTATTATGGTTGTCTTTGATAAATTGTGACTACCATGAAAGGGGACTACACTCTTGATATTTCATGTATACGGACATTTTTTCTTTAAAAGTCTTGCGTAAAAATTTGGAATCATACCATTGCCACTTTTAAATTATTTATAGCATTCAAGAGAAAAACTAATTAGTAAATTTAAAAAAAAAAACTCTGATAGGTGCTTCATCTCATTTATTGAAGCCTGTTTATTTCAATTGAGGCATTATAATTCTGTCATTAGAATGGGCCTGTGTTAGTGTCATCTGCCAGAGTGTTTACTTTCAACTTCTTATTGATAGAGGTTTACACTTTACACTAGTCACCGCACTAGATGTTATATAGTTGACTATCATGATACATGGTAGTTGTTTTGTTTCGTTCAGAAAACAAGAACAAGTCATTTTGCAGTAGTGTTATAATCTTGCAATAAACAATTTCCTTCAATTTTGCAGATTGAAACTCTTCTTAAAGGCAAAGCTTGCTCTGGAAGAAAAGAAGCTGCAACTAGTTTGACAAAACATCTTGCACAAAGAGCCCAGGAGACCTTTGAAGAATTTGAAGTGGCAATCAAGAAAGATGCTACAAAGACTGCAGTGATAGATGGAACTGTCCATCCTTTGACACACTCTGTGATTAACTATGTGCGGTTTATTTTTTAGTAAGTTCAGTGTTTGAGTAAATTCTGTGTTGTCTGATCCCAATTTCGTAGCCATATCTTCTAACATTTTTTGCCGTGTTCATTGATGAGTGTTCATTGATGAGATGACAAATTTGTTGGTCATTATTTATTATCATTCCTTACATGTCAAAATTTTTAAAATTTATTTTACAGTTCTGATTTATTCTGCTCATGGACATTTTAGTGCATTTCTGTGTTAGATTTGATGAGAGATTGACGTGCCATGTTACATGTTTGGTCTCTTAGTTTCTAGGTGTTTCTTTTGTAGTTTTATTGAAAGGATATCTTATTGATAGAATTGGTTCAAATTCTAAAGGAAAGAAATAATTTTTATTGATGAACCTGAAATACCAAATGTTGTGCCATTGTGGTAGCAGCCTTGGGATATAGGGTAGAACTAGAAAATAATGAGTGATTAGATCTGTCTTGAGCCAATAAAATATTTCCAACTCTTTGAACTTGAGTTTTATTTTCCTTATTATAAAATGATGATGTCTATGAGGGAATTGTGCAATCCCATTCTTCTATTTTATTTATTTATATTTAAGAGAAACTGTTTCTTAAAGTTCAGTTTTCATTACCTTTGTAAGAAGATAATGCTATACTCTTCTCTAATGTGTGTGGCTAATATTTTTCAGGATCTTTATCGTAGATCTGATGTTCACATATTTGACCTGATCAAACTTTGCAGCTAGCAATCCACCTTGAAGCAAATTTTTCTGGAAAATTTGAAAGTGGTGATGATTCATCACAGCTAGCATATGTAACTGTGTGAATAATGCAAGCTTTGCAAACTAATTTAGATGGAAAATCAGAGCAGTATAAAGACCCTGCATTAACACATCTTTTTCTCATGAACAATATTTATTATATTGTAAGATGGGATTGGAGGTATATATTCGACATATTTTGGTTATGAATTTCTTTGAATTATAATTTTTTTTTTGTGCATATTTTGCTGGTTGAAAGTCTTTTTTCCTCTTAACCCTCTTCTGTTCTAGGTCTGAGGCCAAGAATTTGCTAGGGGATGACTGAAGCCAAGGTCTGAAGCCAACGATATAGGAGGATTGTTCAACAGCATGCAAATCAATAAAAAAAGAAATGCTTGGGCAAAGGTCTTGTTCTAGTGACCTTGCTGACCCGTACATGCCTTGCAGCTTTGTTAGATGTCACTTGGATAATAGTAAAATATGTTTAGCCCCTCTAAAATTATCAAAATATATTTTGGTTATGAATTTCTTTAAATCACAATTTTTTTTACATGTTTTGGTGTTTGAAAGTCTTTTTTCCTCTTAACCCTCTTCTGTTCTTGGTCTGAGGCCAAGGATTTGCTAGGGGATTACTGAAGCAAGGTCTAAAGCCAACGACATAGGAGAGTTGTTCAGCAGCATGCAAATCAATAAAAAATAAATGCTTGGGCAAAGGTCTTGTTCTAGTGCATGTCTTACAACTTTCTTAGATGTCACATGGATAATGGTAAAATATGTTTAGCCCCTCTAAATTGATCAAAATTCGCTTTTAGTCTCTTAAATTATTTTTTCTTCCTATTTCAGCCCCCAAATTTAGAAATGCATCACTTTTAGTCCTCCAAGTACATTGGTAATGCTCAAAAATGGTTTTAAGTAGCTATTTAAACTACTTTGAAGATAAAAAAAAAACTCTGCATTCCAAAATTTCAGGGACTAATAAGATAATTTTTGAAGGACTAAAACTGAACTAGAAAATTTTGGAGGGAATAGGAACAAAAACTTATTTTACCCTTTTGTTTTTGTTAATGAAGGTGTTCTAGTAGATTGATTTGTTTTTTCCTGATGTTTTGTTTTATGCGAATGCTCTATTTCTTCTTAACATTAATATTTGTTAAAGTCGTCTATTGTTTTAATTTTGATTCTTTTCTCGGCAGATTCATCAGTGCTTATCTATTCAGGGCCTTTGCCCATCAGGTGGCAGGAGTGATACTGGTGGCAGCGATGGTGGAACTGGAAGCAGGAGTGATGCTTCATTAAGGACAGGTAGGTAGCCTTTCAGTTGCTTCTTTATGAGTAATGTCTTTGCTTGTTTTGACACGTTTACATGTATTGTGTTATCAGGTTTAAGAAATTGAATGTTATGTTTGAGGAACTCTATTAGAGATAATCTCAGTGGACAGTTCCTGACATCCATCTGCTAGTGTCTCTCAGGCCTGCAGTTGCTGAAGTCTTGTTGGTATGTCAATCGTTTTGGGAATAAAATAGTAGAGGAATAAAATAAATTTTGATCTTCTGGTTCAAAGGCAAAAGAGCTCGTGGTCATTAATACAACATTCTCACATCGAATATTTAAGATTCTCAAAGCCCGTAAACAAATACTATGCAACTGTTACCCTATGGTCTATTCCAAATACTATCCAAGTGTTATCCTTTACACTATTCTCCTTTCAAGTTTAATGATGACATGATGATATTGTTAGGTCTATTAAGTTGTATTTATTTTTTTAAATAAAATTTTTTGGGCACGAGAAGATTCCAATAAATTATATATATAATGTTATTTGTTTGTATAATTTGTTTATTCACACACAAACATATATATATATATATATATATATATATATAATTATCATTTGTAAAGAAAAATCTCATTAACTAACTAGCAGTAACATTACCAACACGCTACTCTTTTCAATTTAGATCCTCTCCTGTAATTTTCTCTCTTCAGCCTCCCTCCTGCAATATTAATAGCTATTAGATATATCTAATGACTCAAATTTAACATTAGATATATCTAATGACTATTAATATTACGGGAGGGAGGCTGAAGAGAGAAAAAATTACAGGAAAGGATCCAAATTCTACTCTTTTGGGTTGCACACATAGAGTAAGTATTTTCTAGTAAATATAGATTTTAACACCTAAATACTTGTTTTGCTAGGCTAATTGTTGACAAAGATTATGTAACTCATAAGCAGATTTATCCAAAGATGGCTATTACCCTATGGAATGAGGATGAGAAGTTTGTTGATCAAGATGTTCTTGAAAAGCATCTTTAGTTTAAACTAAACAATAAAGTATTATACGATCAGGTACGGTCCTTTTGTTTTAGCCTCTTTGAAAAGAAGTTGTATGTGTTTTGATAAAGTGCAATATATTCTATTTTTTTATTTTCAGATTTAGTTGAGATTGTATCCTATTCAAACCTCACATAAATAGTTGAAGAATAATTTATTACAATTTACATCATGCATTTATAATTGTATTTCAGATATTGTCCAGAGGTCACTCTTTTTCATTTGTAATATCTTCATATTTTTCCATAGATTTTGGGTTGATTATCTTTATCATCTTTTATTCATGGAAAATAAAAATAGATATTCTTTTATTTACAAACAAAATTTAATTTTAAATTTGATTTTATACGATTTTCATGAACATACCTAAAACATGTTTTTAATTTATTAATTTAGTGGTAAAATAATAAGAAGAAAAAAAACTATTTATCCTTTTTAATTAATTTTGTGAAGATTTATTTATTTTAAAAAAATAATAATATAAAACATTATATATTGTGCTAAATTATAAATAAAAAATGAGAATATTGAATAGAAGTATAACATAAACAATTTAACAAAATTAAGTGAAAATTTTTTAATTGGTATTTTTAAAATTTAGAGGATAAAAAATTAAAAAGAAAGATTCAAATTTTAATTAAGTTTGTATTTTATTTTTAAAAATTAAAATATTAGAAACATCATAAAGATATTTTATTTTTATTCATGTTGATGGACATTTATTAATTTTAAAATTTTTGAGAATTAAATTATAAATAAATAAATATTTTAATATTTTTAAATAAAATTTATTAATAAAATTTCACCAAATAATTCATTTAAAATAAATAAAATTATAAAAATAAATATTTTAATATTCAGAAGCATTACTTTTTTATTTTTAAAAAAATATTTCTTTATTCTGCACGGCATGTCTTATTTATAAACATACATTTTCTCTTTTATCGAACGAATTCTCCGCCGTGTCGCGTGACCGTTTTTTCTGCCTCTCTATATAAATGTTTCGTGTCACTCTCTTCTCTCATTTCCACCTTCAAGAGTCGCTCTCTTCTCACTCTTCATTTTTTTCCAGTGTAAGAGTCTCTCTGTTTCTTCGATAGCACTGCCACACGCCAATGCCTCATCTTCGGTTAGATGTCTAGACTCTTCTTTCCCTTTTCTTCTGTTTATGCAATTCAGACTCTGCTTTTGATTCCTATGTTTAGGGTTTAGGGTTCCTATGTCTGTGTTCAAGTTCTTTCTTGAACTTGCGTGTTCTTGTTTTCAAGATCGGCTGGCTCTTTCTTGAACTTGCGTCTTCTTGTTTTCAAGATCGGGTATTTTTCTTTATTTAATGTATTTGATAGGGATATTGATTGCATTTAAGAAAAAAGATGATCACTAATGTTTTGTGTGCCCATTATTTCAGTTTCAGGAGTACTGTTCGGTGGTAAACTAGGTTGACTCTGGAGCCCTCTCCGGTACAAAAAAAAGTAAACGAAAACAAAAACTGGATAAATGATTTTTAGAGATAAAGTGAATGGAAAGAACAATGATGGAAAGCATACAAATCCATTTTATGAATAGTTTTTTTAATTCTCTTTGATATAATGGATTCACATGTCTCAATAACTTATCTGTCTGCTTTTTAAGCTTTCCTATCAGTTTCTGGGTTGTCTTCCGTTGCGTCCTCTGTTCTCCGCTTCTTCAAGAGCGGAATAACTAAAGAAATTGAAGGAGCCACACAAGTACAAGTAGAACCTCTCGTATGCAAGGTACATGTTTTGGAATTTTCTCATGATTAGAAAATGATGATGCCCCACAAAGTATAATTTCTAGATGTATAACCATTCTGTGCAATGATGATGGTTCCATTGTGCTACTTACAGCTGATATTTGAGCAGAGTTGGCCTCAAGGTTCCAAAGTTTTTTTTTTATCATTTATAATTTTATCTGCATATACATATTTCATAGTTATCTTTCGAGATTTTCCCTTTCTTTTTGGCTCTTATTTAAATTAGGCAAAAAACATTGAGAAAAACTGAGAAAATATGTGTGGCTCATGTGCTTGCTTTGCAAGGGCATAATTCCCGTCTTTATTATCACTAGTAGTGCAAGGGTGGTCAAGTATTTCTTGCATACCTAGTGCTATACCTGGTTGCTGCTAGGCCTTAAAAAATAATGATAAATAAAATTATACAAAAAAAAAAAACCATTGATGACGGCCTAGATACCAACCATACAGCCGCTGGTCATCTATTGCCCTTGCCAACCATAGCCACCTGCTGCCCTTTACTTAAGTAAATAACTTGAACCATTCACATGGTTATGAAAGTTAACTCCTCACCAGATACACCCCTATATAAATAATCTTAAATAAAAGTAATTTTAAAATATAAGTTTTTGATTAATATTTACTAATATTTTCTTTTGGAAATGAAAAATATTTTATTGACCTTAACTTCTGCCCTGAAACAATGTCCATGGGTCTAAGGATATTGTGTGCCAATTTTGTCATGTATATGGCTTTGTGGTGGATATCCATGCTGTTTTACTTTGTAAGTATTTGAACGAAAAGGATTGCATTGAACTACGACCTGTTATAGAACTCTGATTGTTGCAATGGTATAGCAGCATGGATTTCATGTTTATCATCAAAACATAAACTTATGATGGCCTCAGAATTTGGACTTTAGAGCATAAGTCAACCCACAAAACCAGCTTGTAATAATGTAAATACTTATAAAATTTTATTTAAGCCATATTTCTAGTCAATGTCGGAGTAAATACCACCCTTGAGGCTGCAATTAAGGCAGCTCCAAAGAGGCTGCAACTAAAGAGGGTTAAAGGTGATTGCAAATATGACGGCTTTCCAACAAATGAATATTGTAATGCTAATAAGCTTGGTTGATTAAACTATTTTTTTAAGACAATTATATTTTTAATGAAATAAACAACTTCTGAATGAAATAAACTATCTAAAAATAAAAAAATCTACTTTTTTTAAGAAGCAAATCTCATCTGCTTCTTAAAGAGTTGTTTTCTTAAATCACTTTTTTTTTTTTAATTTTTTAATTTTTATTTATTTATTTAAATTTTAAACAAACTAACCCAATATGATTTAAATGTTTAGGTATTGCAACTTGACTTTCCTGCTCAATTACCATGTCTACTTCGCATAGCAATGTGTTATGCTCTTTTCAAGGAATCGACCCTGCAGTATAACCCTGATAAAGGGAATTATGAAAAAATTACTGAGTCAATTTGAGGTGGCTTCACGTGCCTTGGCAGAAATGGTCTGTATTTGTACCTTTCCTTGTCTCCCATTTGTGAAGCTATGTCATTATTGAAGTACACTTTGTACCTCTCAGTATATTTTCATTTTTTTGCATAGAAATTCCAGTGATGTTGATAACAGATCCTAAAATTTGGAATTAAATTCAAAACTTTTGTTTGTACATGTTTTGATGATGTTTTTATTTTCGGGATTAAGTTATTGGGTATTAGTTTGGAAGTTATTGTCTTTTTTCTTTTTCTGATTTGGTTCATTTTGTTTCTAGTGCAATACCTCTCAGTGTATTTTTTTTTTCATAGAAATTCCAGTGATTCAAAACGTGTGTTTGTAACTGTTTTGATGATGTGCCATGTATGATAACTTTTTTTTTGGGACTAAGTTCTTGGGTATTAGTTTGGAAATTATTCTCTTTCTTCCTTTTCTGATTTAATTGTTTCCTGTGTAATACCTCTAGATATATTTTCAATCTTTTACATAGAAATTCCTGTGATGTTGATAACAGATCCTATAATTTGGACTTACATTCAAAACTTCTGTTTGTACCTGTTTTGATGATGTGCGATGTATGATAACTTTTTATTTTTGGGACTAAGTTCTTGGATATTAGTTTGGAAAGTATTGTTTCCTTTTTCTGATTTAGTTCATATTGTTTCCTTTGCAATACCTCAAATAAATAGTTGAAGAAGGTTTATAATTTAATACATCTCAATTAGGCATTTTTAATTGTATTTCCGACATTATTTAGATGTCACTTTACTTCCAATTTAATTGTTTGTTAAGGGAGGTCCAGAGAGTCTAGAGAGGTTTGATTTCATCGTTACCTTTTCCATTTACTTCAATACCTCATATATATATATATATATATACATTATACTGTTGAAATAAATGAGATATACATATATTTATAAAATTATAAATTACGTACTATTACACTAGTTAATAAAAAGAGAAAGGGTTGCATTGCTGTTTATAAATCAGACAATTGGAACCTGGAAGAGGAACAATGCATCTCCTGATTTTAAACACCAAATAATAATTTTTTTTTTGAAGTGAAAAGATTAGTATTTAAATTAGAATTAAATTTTTTTTATTAATAGATATTTATAAAATTTTGGTGTAAATACACTTGTGGTTGCATTGCTGTTTAATTTTTTTTTGGATAAATAAACTTTATTTTTCTATTATAGTCTTTATAAAATTACTATTTTTTAAGATGATTCTTATAAAAATTTTCTTCTTTACCTCGGTATTTTGTTTTCATTTGCTTGTTGTTTTACATACCATCTTCCCTGTTTTTTTCTTATTAGGATCTCTAATTGGAAGAAAGGAGTGTTCATTTTTATGACTTTATGTTGTGGATGCTACAAGTCTGGTAATTATGGCTCAAATGTATTTCTTTTTCCTTTTATTTCTAATACAAGTCAATCTGTGCGGATGAATAAAAAATTTTATGGTCTTTGATTCTTGAATTGAAGATGAAAAATTCTAAAGCAAAAGATGATAACAGATCAGCTATTGAATATAAGAGAGAAAGATATGAAATAGTTCCAGAAATAAATTCTTGAAATCAATGTTTCAAAACTTTGTGAATAATTCTGGAGTAGCAATTGAATATAATAAAGACAAATGTGGTGAGGAGTTGTTGTCCTCAAGGCAAAATTCTTATAAATCCATTGATAATATTATTCTGTTAATTAATATCTTCATGTCAGATATTCCTCTAATCCTTTTCCTTTCATTTTGAATATAGAAAGAACGATGTATACTTTTCCCTTTCTAAATGACTGGGAAGATCATAATGATCTTCAGAAAATTTTGGAAGTAAGTAACATGCTCTTGACTTTTCTATCAAAAATCCCTTTAGCAAAATCAATATAGTAATAAATGACAGATTAGACTTCTATTATCTCCTTAAGCATCATTATTCATTTTTTTTTTTGGTCATGGTACTCTCTCAAAAGCCACATCGAAATTTCTACCCTTTATGAGTGCATACATTATCACATAGCACTACTTAATCTTATTTTCATCTTGATATTTTTTTGTTCTATTCCTTTGTTTTTTGAATGGGAGAGGGTTCATCCACAACAAAACAAAACAAAACTAATTTAGTCTTAGTATCCACAAAATAAATAGTAGTGAAGGGTTGCACTTATTAAATAGAATTTTAGAAGACACGTATTCTTGTTTTGAAGGATTTATCGCTTCCTACATCAGGTTCTGTGTATCTTGTTGTGGTATTATTCTTTAGTTCACTTAAGTTGCATGCTTATCTTCATGTAAAATTCCATTATGAATTTTACTTATATGATATTAAAATTATTTATATAATAATTATCCTATTGTTGTATATATATCATTTAATGCTATGTGATAGGTCAATGCAGTTGACCTAAAGAGCAGACATAAGCGAAAGCTGAAGACAACAAATTTGTGCAACTTAAGTGATTTCCCCCTAATATAAAGTCTCTTTTAAAATTTCATTCTTATGCCCTTTTTAATCTCTAGCTAGTTTCATGGGTAGGATTTATGTTGGATTATAACATAGTTAATATCTTTTTAATTTATATAAATGGGTCCCAAAGCCTTGGTAGACCTAAACGTGCATTATGGGAGGAGGAAAATCCTTGATGTTATGGATCTGTTGAAGCCTTCGAAGATAATCATGAGCATGAGGTTAAAAGCCACTATGCAAACATGGATGATATAGACGAGGTAATTTCATTTTAAGCTTCTGATTGATAAATTTTCTATTTTTATTTCCTTTATAACTTTTAGATTTTTAATCTTTTCATATTATTATTAATTAAATAATAATTGCTAAAATTTACTCAAATAATTTTTTTAATTAAAATGTTAGAGGATATATCAAATCAAACTACATCATTAAATAAAAACATCTATCTTCAAACAACATAAAGGGAAATTATATTTCTAATTATAAAGTGAAAGATAAATTTTCTGCCAAAAAAAAAAATTAGCCTCTAAAAAAAGTGAGAGGCAAAGAATAAGTTTATGATTTTTTTTATATTACTGTGCTATTCCTTTTATTTTTCTTAGCAATAAAGTATAACATGTAGATATTGTAGATGTGCCAATATTGTAGTTAGTTATTTGCTTAAACTTGTTCAATGACATATAGATTTAAATTTGAAAATTTGTACCTGAATTAAGTTAACTTTTTTTAACACAATATGATCATTGTGACTAAAATAAACATGATTTAAATTTGAAATTTTGAACTTGAATTAAATTGACTTTTTTAACACAATATGATCATTGTGACGAAAATAAATTATTTTTTAAACTGAAATTGAAACTTATAGAAAAGGTGATGCCTTAGTTTCCGTTTTCAAAATAATTAAAAGCTGGCAATATATGTGAAGTTTGATTATATTCCTTTAATATGTATAAGCTGGCAATAAATTGTTTTTTCTCTTTATATATTAATGGTCCGTTTATTTAATTTAAAAACATTTTTAAATAAAATAAATATTTTTCTAAAAGCTTGTCTAAACTGAGTATTTTAAAAGTAAGTAACTTTTTATTTTTTAAGAATTACATAATTATTTTATAGTCATTTTTTAAAATTTTAAACAAATTATTTTAATATTGATTATAGCATTCAACTTTATAAAGAATAATTAATAAGATAACCTTTGAATTACTGGGATGTGTTTAATGGCATTGAATTAAAGTAAAATATCCGAGATCTTAAATTTAAACTTTAGAATCATTAATGGTAAATTTTACTAGTAAAAAAACTAGAAACCTTCTATAAAAACTAAGTGCGCTAAAAATAACAATTTATTTTATATTTATATAAATTTTCAAAAAATTTATCTAATCAATCGTGAGATATTCATATATCATTATTCTTATATTCTTTATAATACTATTAACTATGTAGTGTTGCGATCGTCATTTAGAATATTTTAATTTATGTTCAACTTTCAAAATACATGTAATAAAAATATGAATTCCGACACAATCCAACTTATGTATGTTAAGAAGAAGGGAAAGAGATAAATCTAAATAGATTGATTGTCTATAAAGTAAAATTACAAAATATAAACATTAATTAAAAATTAACAAATAAAATTGAAATTTAGTACATTTATAATGTATATACAATTATACTTCACCCATCTACTTTATCTTTTACTTTAAGGAAAAAATATTAATTATTTAATTAACAACTTTATATTAATTTAAGTTTTCAAATCAAATCAGTTATTATTTTATTTTCAATGAGATCACTAAAGGGATGTAAGAAAAGAAATGCAAAGAAAAAAATGTAGAATAAGATAATTTTTAGATTATTATGTGGGAAATAATAAATGGAAAGAAATAAAATTGATCTCTCTTCAAGTTTGTTGTGTAAAATGGGAATAAAATGTGTTTAAATAACATAAATAACCCATATAAAAAAATATATTTGATATAAACAAAGGTATTTTTTTTAGTAAAATAATATTTGTCCATATATAAATTAGGATAATTATATAATATATAAATTAGAATAATGTGTGTAAACTCATAAAGATTTTAAAAACTATTTTTCATATAAAAATTAGAATAATTATATGAAATTAGTTTTAAGGAATTTTTTTAAAGATTTTTAATCACTTTTTTTTAATTTATCATATATTATTTTTAAATTGAATTTTAATATACATTTAAAAAAATTTCAATGATTAAAAGAGCTTTATATAACAATATGAATTATTTATAATAAATTAAAATTATAATTTATATATAAAAGTTATTTATTTAAATATTTCAAATTTTAATTATAATATAATTTTTATATTCAAAATGTTTTTTATTGTAAATTTTAATAACAAAAAATAAATATTTATCCATATATTACATAAGTTAAAATATTAATAAAATATAACTGAATTCTAAAATAATATAAATAATTATATAATATTTAAAAATGAAAATATAAAATAGAAAAATGCTTAATCTAAATGTTATTGTCAGTACTTACCAATTAGCCTGAGTTGTCTGGTGTCCAATGAGACACCTGCACTGTATATAAATATACTCCTCCCATCCATATGCTCTTAATTTTTACATCTCAGTAAATATGTTCCCTTTCTCATTCCTGAGAATTTATTTTCTTTAATTTTTTCATTCTTGCTTACGCTTCTATTGTTGCCACTCCTCACCTGAAGTTTTAAGAGTGTTCATGTCTCAATCAAGTGGGTGTTGATGGTGTCAAATGTTATGGGAAGAGATAGAATAAAAGAGGGTAAAGAAAATAAATTGCTTTCTTTTTTGATATAGATGAAATCTTTTTGGTTTATGAATTTGTGAATTTTAATTTTGTGTTGGTTCATTCAATTGTTCTATTTCTTGCATGTCATTAGACTGACTTTATGTTTTCACAGGTTTTCTGATTACAATCATTTTCAATGGATGTTCATGGTGTCAATTGTGTTATGGGAAGAGAGCATAAAAGAAAGTTTGTATGAAGATGTAATTTTTTTTGTTTATGATTTTGTGTTGGTTCATTCATTTGTTTTATTTCTTGCATGTTAATAAACCGACTATGTTTTCATGTGTTTTCTAATTTCAATCGGTCCCCAATGGGTGTTGATGGTGTCAAGTGTTATGAAAAGATAAATTATAATTGAGGGTCAAGAAAAGAAAGAAAGAAAGCTTGCTTTGTTTTTTGATAAAGATGAAATCTTTTTGCTTTATGAATTTATGGGTTTTAATTTTGTGTTGGTTCATTCAATTGTTCTATTTCTTGCATGCCAATAAGTTTGCTTTATTTTCTTGTTTGTTTTTGTTATTCACCAGGATTTTTCTTTATTTGTTTTGATGTTCTTTTTGTGTGTTGCAGCAACCAGTAGAAATGGATGTTACAATTCCTTGCTCTGGTAACCTTGTGTCGATAGGAGGTAGAAATTAAATGATGGGATGTAATCGGTGAGTGTGTGGAGTGATGTAAATAAATATCTTTGTGTTAATTGATTTTTCCTTTTTTAATTTTACAAGTGAGAATTGTGATTTGTGACTATGCTTGAGATGAGTGGTATTTACACTCTGTTATATCAATGCTGGGCATGTACTTCTTTTAAATAGCTGTATTTTTCTAGCTGTATTATGTCATATTCGTGTTCCTATTGGTATTAGTGCCACCAAAAATCTAGCACATTCATAGGATTTCTTGTACACAGAACCAAATAAATTAGTAAAGCATCATGCATAAGGTAAAACATTTTTCCCCATTTTACTCAAATATATGAAGTGACCATTTTAATGCACCACAAACACCAGCCATAGGCCACTAAAAAATGTTAAACAACCTATCATAACATATATTCGAACTAATCATACTCACAATAGCTGAAATGTTTAAAATTAGTATAGTAATTACAATGTCTTGCCTGACAAGGTGTTTTAGTGAGCACTGCGTCTGTCAATCTTTTCTGCTTCCTAGGTGGAGGTAAAACTTGATCCACATCCACACATCCTTCCTTGATTTTAATTCCAAGTCATCTTCCCCGCCTACTTTTTTCAAGAAAACAAAAAAACAAAATGAATAGTTTATTCATTATTTTATAATAACAAAATTTAAATTAGTAGAGGAATAAAATAAATCAATTTTTATTAGTCAATTACTGTCTCAGACTATATAAACCACAAATATAAATGTGAAGATCAGGATTGCACATTGCATAACTGAAAAAATGACTTAAAAATGGAGGTATGCAATTTTGATCTTCTGGTTCAAAGGCAAAAGAGCTAGTGGTCATTAATACAACACTCTCACATTGAATATTTAAGATTCTCAAAGCCTCTAACCAAATACTATGGTGTTATCTTGTGGTCTATTCCAAATACTATTTAAGTGTTATTCTTTGGACTATTCCCCTCAAGTTTAATGATGACATGATGATATTGTTAGGTCTATTAAGTTGTATTTACTTTTTCAAATAATTTTTTTGGGCATGAGAAATTTTCAATAAGTTACGTATATAGTATTATTTGTTTGATAATTTGAATATTCACACACAATTAATTATATATATAATTGCCATTTTTCTTAATATAAACAATTACAGTTACTTAAATTATAATCTAATCACTATTGCAGTAAAAACAAAAGAATCTCATTCACTAATCATTAATTATTAATAGTAACATTACCAATACGCTACTCTCTTCGGTTGCACACATAGAATAAGAGTATTCACTAAAGATTTGTTTTGCTGGACTGATTGTTACCAAAGATTTGGTAACTCATAAGCAGATTTGGCCGAATATGACTATTATCTTTTGGTAGAAAGGCTATGGAAGTTTGTTGATCAAGATGTTCTTGAAAAACATCTTTAGTTTAAACTAAATAATAAAGTATTGTATGATAGGTACATTTTTCTCTTTTAGCCTTTGTGAAAAGATTTAAGATGTATGTATTTTGATGATGTGTAATATATTTTATTTTTTATTTTCATATATAGTTCAAATTGTTTCCTGTACAAACCTCAAATAAATAGTTGAAATATAATTTAATATGTCTTATATTAAGCATTTTTAATTATATTTTAGATATTATTCAAAAGTCACTTTTTTTATTGTAATATCTTCATATTTCTCCGTGGATTTTGGATTGATTATCTTTATTATCTTTTATTTTTGGAAAATAAAAATAAATATTCTTCTATTTACAAACAAAAATTAATTTTAAATTTGATTTTATAGAATTTCCATCAATGTACCTAAAACATATTTTTATTTAGAGATAAAATAAAAGAAACAATAAAAATTATTTATCCTTTTTAATTATTTTTGTGAAGATTTTATTTTTTTGTTAAAAATCATGACAATGTAAAAGATTATATATTGTGCTAAAGTATAAATCAAAAGTAAAATATTGTATAGAAACATAACATAATCAATTTAACAAAATAAAGTGAAACTTTCAAAATTGATAATGTGAAAACTATATTCTTAAAATTTAGAAAATAAAAAATAAAAAATAAAAAATAAAAATAAAAGATTCAAATTCCAATTAAGTTTGTATTTTAATTTTGAAAAATTAGAGCATCATTAAAATATTTTATTTATTCAAGTTAAAGAACACTTATTAATTTTAAAATTTTGATACTTAAAATTTAAATAAATAAAATATTTTAATATTCTTAAAAGAAAACACTAATAACATTTTACCAAATAATTCATATTAGAGTAAGATTGATTATAAAAATGAATATTTTAATATTTTAATTTCTATACAGGGACATGACTTGTTTATTTTTAAAAAAATAATTCACCGAGTGAATTCTGCACCGAGTGATCGTCCCTTTGCTCTCTCTCTATATATAAATGTTGTCACTCTTCTATCTGTATGCAACTCTCTTCTCTCACTCTTCAGTCGTTTTCCTGTCAAGACTCTCTTCTCTAACTCTTCATTCGTTTCCAGTGTCAAGAATCTCTGTTTCGAAGAGTCTCTGTTCCTTCGATAGCATTGGCACACGCCAATGCCTCATATTTGGTTAGATGTGAAGACTCATCTTTTCCTTTTCTTCTGTTTCTGCAATTCAGACTCTGCTTTTCAAAGTCTTTGTTTCATTTCTTTCTTGTTCTTGTTTGTCTTTGTTATTTGTCAGAGTTTTTCTTTGATTCTTGTTCTTTTTGTGCGGTGCAGCAACCGGTGGACATGCATTTCTTTGATTTTTGTTACTCGTCAGAGCTTCTGGGTTCTCTTCAGTTGTGTCCTCTGTTCCCTTGTGGTCATTTTTTCCTTGCACAACCAAGGCTGCCAAAAGAAAGTCAAGAAAACATTGTTCAACAATTCAATGCTGCATTTCTTCTTGATTGAAATTGAAAAGCTGTTGGATGTTTCGATAGTTGTAATTTTTTCTTTTCCTCAAAACTCAAGAAAATCCGTTTTTGTTGAAATTCTTGAATGTGTATTTTATTTTTATCTTTGTTCAGTTGTTTTTTACCACATTTAGAAAATACATTCTTTCTAACTTTTGTGTAATTGGTAAATCATATTTCGATTCTTTTTCTTTATATTTTTATTATTTTGTTGTTGAAGTAGTTCCTTTTAGAGAAGTGGCTTTTATCTTCTCTTTGTGTTTTTTCCCATTATTTCTATCAGATGCAAGAATCCGAAAATCTATTTCACATGGAACAGACGCGAGAAGAAGCAGTGGCATTACAAGACACCATCGTATAAGACTGCCTAAGGTTTTGCTCATTTGTCCTTGTGTGATTTAGGGTTGTCTCTATGTTTGTCCTTATTTGTGCGTATGTGTGCTTTATTTGTCGCTGTGTTTTTGTGTCTGTTTGTGTCTTTATCTATCTGTGCTTGTATCTGTCTCACTCCCTCTGCGTGGGTGTTTCTATGACTTTTGTGGGAGTTTGCTTGTGTGTGTGGTCATGCCTCTATGTCTATATATGCCTACGTGTTTATGCTTGTGGGTGCTACTATATAATTGAATTTTGAGAAAGGGATGTTTCACTATTATTAAATGTTAATGACCCTTAGCTGAATTAGAATGTTTGAGTCGATCCTTGATCAATTTTACTTAGATGGGATGATATAGTTGTCCCTAAATTCGACTAGCAAATGAATTTTTTTAAGCATCGGAAAATGTGATGTTTTTGTCTAGTTGTTTGTTCAAGAATGCCCCAACGTGTTGAACGAAAATTGGGTATATAAATTTAGTTACCTAATTCAGTTTGGGTGTAACTATGAGATGAATTTTGAAAAAGAGATGTTATGCTATTTTTTTAGCCTTATTGAACTTAAATGGAATCTGTATGTTATAGATGTCTTTGATTGACCATGACCATGAAAAGTTAAAATTGTGGGGGCCACTATTGATAACATGATATCTTTTGTATTCTTGCACACAGTTTTTCTTTCTGATTATTTTTAAAGTATTGGAGTTATGCTCTATATCTACCTGTGTTTGTGTATCACAATAAAATTTTTGGATTTGATGCTCACATTAAAGTTTCTGCTAAACATTTTGTGCGTCTTCTTTTTGAATTTATGGGAGCAGCGATGCATTGGTGGCAGTAGAGGTTGATGGTAAACATCTGTAGTTGATATATCCAAATTGAATCTTTGTAAATGTGTGCCTTTGTAAAGTAAGGTGCAACTGGGAATGTGGTGATATATTTCAAGATACCAATTAATATTTCAGCATAACTTGTTTTAATTAATCGAACTAATTTCTCATTTATTATGTGGCATCAGAGCTTGGGTTGTCCACTCGATGGTGTGGATGAAACACTATTTTTCTCGATGGGGTTGAATTTGTTGCTGATTCTTTATGGGTTCCATATTCATCATGAGGTTGAAGCTTTGGTCCTGTGAATAAGGAGGATTTCAATTTTGAACATTTCAGTAATTCATTCAGAAATTCTTTCAAAGTTGAACTCTCATTATTAGAAAGGGTGTATGTAGTCACATATTAAAGTGCCAAAAAGAATTTTGAAGACACATACTCTTGTTTAGAAGGGGTTTCTTGCTTCCTTCCAGTATCAGGTTTTGTGTTTGTTGCTGTATTATTATTCTAAATAGTAGTAAAATAGGTTACTTAAGTTGCATTCTTATTTTCATGTAAAATTCCATTATCAATTTTTCTTATGTTATATTAAAAATAAATATATAAATGATGATCCTATGTTGTTGTATATTTATTGTTTAATGTTAGGTGGTAGATGGATGCAGTTGATCTAAAGAGCAAGCACAAGCGAAAGCTTGAGATAAGGAGTTTGTTGCAACCAAGGTTTTGTTAATGCTAAAATAATGGCCTGTTTTTTCTATTTTTATTTTTATTTTTATTTGTGTTTATTATACTCTTTTTAATTTATACTAATGGATTCGAAAGCCTCTATGGACCCAGACCTGCATTATGGGAGGAGGAGCAGCCTTGATGTTGTGCTGATGTAGTGTTTGAGAGCTTGTGTTGAGTTCTTTGAAGACGATGGTGATTGTGAAGGTACAAGCCGCCTCACCATTGGGGATACGTATGATATGTATGAGGTAATTGTTCCTATCATTTTAAGCTTTTGATTGCAATAAAATTTCTATTTTTCTTTGCTTTATAACTTTTAAGGCTTTTGATATATGTGAGGTGCTTTTTTTTTCCTTCTTTTTTTCCTTCTTTTTTTAAATAGTATGATATTTAACAATTTCATTAATTTTTTATAAGCAACATCATATTTATTATTTTAATGTATCATATTAGTAGATGTCACATGACTATATTTCTCAACTTTGATACAACTTTGTTATACATATTTTTTCTAAAACTATATTTTCGTGGAAATTTTTTATAAATCTACTTTGACACAATTTTGCTTCAACCTTTTCAACTTCCGTTGAAATATATATTTTTTTCTTCTACTTTTGACTTTTTATTTGAAAACTAAATATCCATAAATAAAGTTTGGCTAATTTTTCGTGCAAGTTTATTACAAACTTCTTTGATAATTATATTTTCACTGAAATTGAACATTATTTAGTTTTACCATTTTTCAACTTCTTTTAAAATAATTTCTTTATACTTTGAACCTCCATTTATATTTTTTTGTTCGGCAAAGATAATATATATATATATATATGTGTGTGTATGTATGTATACACATCAGGAGCACCATAAGTGCTAAAAGAAGCACAAGAAAAGAACTTGCAAACCAACACCACAAAATACATGCAAACACGAAGCCAAACTATTGGGTGTTAATCTTCCCCTACAAAAGTAAGTACACGAGTCTGAGATTAAGAGATTAAGCCTCCCCTACAAAAACCTCCATATATTTCAATTAGTAATATAAATTAGTAAATAAAGTTATTTTGTACCTAAAAATGTAAAAAATTAATATAGTTTATTAATTTACAATTATAAATAACTTATTGGCACAATTTATTACAACAAAACATGTATAAAAGTTTCATTATTCAAGGGAGTTTCACTTTTTTGTTTCCCTAGATTAAAAGTTTTCAGGTGCTTGATTTTGTTTTTGTTTTGTCAAACATCTGATTGCCTACTTTGAAGACCTCTACAAGGATTCCAAACTCAACAAGATGGTTGCAGTGTTATGGTTTCACAAAATTGATGAGGTTGGTATTATTCTGCCTAAATTTTTAATGGCAGGGGTTTTCATTATTTTTTTAGTAGCTTAAATCTACTTTTGATCTCAATTTACTCTTTCTTTTCATATATATATATATATATATATATATATATATAGTGGTTTTATTGTATGTTCTATGAATTTATTATCTGAGGTATAACCATAGCTGCATACTTACATTTGATGTGAACAATGATGGACACTATAATACACATGTATTATACTATAATATTTGGAGAAAACATTTGGTTACGAAGTTTAGTAAATATGGGTTTGGAGTTGAATGTTGTGTTTTCTGTTGAATTTATTTTCACTATAAGAACATTCATGTTTGGATGATCAATTTAATATGTCATAGTATTACATCAAAATCATAAATGGAGATAAAGACATTATAGCATCAGGTAAAGAATTTGATGTTAAAATAAGGCTGAATTTAATGTCTTGTGATTCTAGTTTTTTTCTTTCTTTTTGTTTTAGATAATTTAATGTGCGACTGATGTAGTTCTTTCATAGATATTTTAAATTGTCAAAGTTTCAATGTCTTAATTTAATAGTCAATATTTTAATCTAAAATATAATTTATATGTCAAAAGTATGTATTTATTATAATTTTTAATTATAAAAATGAATATTTAGCTTGCACAATTAAGATTATATATATATATAATTATGATAATTTATAAAAAGAATTAAATGTTATTTAAAATTTTACTTAATATCCTTATTTTAATTTTTATTATTCATAAATTATATTTACAAAAATACACTTGAATATATAATTTCATCATAGTAATATATAAGATTCTTCTTAAAAAAAGATTTCTTATTGGTTTTTCTCATTCCCTTTTGAGTTCTCTCTTTATCTCTCGCTAGCACCTTTAGTTTCTATCATGTTTCTATTGAGTGACATTTGATTTTGATTTTGGTTTCGGTTTCTTTCTGTTTTTTTGGACTTTCATGTCTGATAATTTTTCTATCATGCTTCTATGTGACATTTGATTTTGGTTTCGGTTTCTTTTTGTTTTTCTTTGCTTTCATGTCTGATATATTTCTTTTTGATTCGAATTGCAGTTGGCTTTGGTTTATAATTGATATTTGTCTTTTTGGTTTTTTGATTGAAACGTTGAGAAAGAATCATTGTATATATTTTTGGGATTTGTAGGATTTGGGGTTTATTTTCTTTTGTTTATTTTATAGGGCACATGTGATGCTTATTATTAGTGCTCATTATTTACACAAAATAGACGTAGCTGGACTTCATTAATTGTAGTAAAAAATGTCCTTAATCACAGGAATTCACAATCCGTTCCACCTTAAAACCTCCGATAAAACCCTAGCCAACACATCAGGATTGCACATCTCGGTTAGTTTGTCACTGCATTTGCCGTTTCTTTATTTTATATTTTTGGATTTTCTTGTTGTTTGGATTCATACATGTGTTGTTCTTTTTATGGGTACATTAAAATTATGGGGAGGATTGTAGTTGTTCATACATCTGTCATCATTATTATTATTTTTTTTACTTTATTAAATCAATGGAAGTATACAAACTGTACTCTTACTGTTGATTTATTTTATTTGAGATTTATGTATATGTTAATTAAAATAGTTTTGGATCAATACTCCTCTACCACTTACTTTGTTAATTTTTTCACTTTATGTGTGAATGTCTTGATGTTACATATTAAATTCTTGAATGAACTGTGCTCAAGGAAAAGAGACCCTAGCTTTTCTCAAACACTCCTTCATTTTTAAGGTTCTTATCAATACACCTTAATTTGTTTCCCTTTTGTTTCATTGTCTTCATTTTTTCTTTTTTTATCCATCAATACCATTTTGTCGAACAACTTGTTGGTACACATTCATCAACTTTGATACTCGTTTCAGCTAAAGCTCAAAGTTTCCTACCTAATGATTTTATTTTTCCTGTTGGATCAAGATTCATAGCCTAAGCTTTTGGCTTTGGTCTTAGTAATAGTATCTCATTACTTGTTGTGCAAACTTTGCTGCACATTTTTGTCATCGATTGTTTTTAAAGTATGTGTTTATTGTTTGTGACTCTAATATGAGTTTGTGCTCTTTCTATGGTTCGTGTGTATCTCTATGTGTGCATGTGTGCCCTGTGTATTTGTCTGGCTTAGTCTTAGTCTTTGTATTTATAATGTGTGTGCGTCTCTGTCTCTATGTTTTTGTGTCTCTATATGTGTGTGCATATCGAACTATTAAAAGCGATACATGTATATTTATAACATATAAATTAAGTACTACAAGGGAAAACAATCCATCTCTTAATTTTCAAAACCATAACATATAAATTAAGTACTACAAGGGAAAACAATCCATCTCTTAATTTTCAAAACCAAATAAAAAAATATTTTTTTTAATCAAAGAGAAAAGATTAAAATTAAAATTAATTTTAATAAATAGACATTAATAAAATTTAGCTTAGATACACTTGTAGTTCCATTGCTACTTAATTTTATTTTATTTGTAAAAAAAGTTTATTATTTTTATTTTAGTCTTTACAAATTATTATTTTTAAGATGACTCTTGTAAAAAAAAATCTTTATTTCTGTCATTGCTATTTGATTTTAGACTTTTTAATATACTATTTTCTTCTAATACAGTGAAAGGTACAACTTATGTATTCTGATAATGGTGATAAAAAAATATATTTTACTGGTCGGTTTATTCAACTCTAGGTTTGCATTTGTTGGTCAAAATAATAGGACTGATTTTTTTTTTATGAGAAAATATAGGATATATAAACCCTAAAATAAAGTTTATGTCCAAGTCCCTAAATTAGAAAAAATGTGGATGTCATTATTTGTTGAAAAGTTTGATTGACATATGATGGACAAGGAGTATAAACCTTTTAAGGTTGCTCTTATTCTGATGTCAAAAATATGTGGTTGCTCTTATTCTGATGTCAAAAATATGTGGTTGCTCTTATGATATAAATATTTTTTCATTATGAGAAAGTGTAAAGCATATGAACCCAAAAATGATGTCTTTTTCCCTGGATTCAACAAAAGGTGGTTGCTCTTATATTATAAGTAGTTTGATTGACATATGATAGTTTAAATCTTTTAGGGTTATTCTCGGTCCTGATGTCAAAAGATTTTGATTGCTTTATTCATAAGAATTTTTTGATGATCAAGAAAAATGTATGCTATATGAGTCCTAAAATGTTTTCCTTGTTCTTCAATTCAAAAAAACTTAGTTGTCCTTATTTGTTGAGTAGTTGGATCGATATATGGTGAACATGAGATATAAACATTTTAAGGTTATCCCTAAAAAAAAAGTGATTGCTTTTATGATATTAAATTTTTATTCATCATGAGAAAATGTCCCTGTCCCAAAATTTGAAAAAACTTACTCATATTTGACGAGTAGTTTCATACTTTCATTGGCATATGATGAATATTGGAGTATAAACTTTTTAAGGTTGTATCAAAATGTCTTTTTCACCTGAATCATGAAATATGGTTACAGGTTAAAGGAATCATTGTATTGTTACTTAATTGGGGGGATCGATGCAGTCATTACATTGACATCTTCACATGTTAAATTTTTTTACGTTATACACAGTGAAAGGTATAAATTATGCATTATGATAATGGTGATGAAAAAATATATTTTCTTAGCTGGTTTTTGCAACTCAAGGTTTGCATTTTGGTAAAAGAAAAAGGGGATTGACATTTTTTTTAATTATGAGAAAATATAGGATGTATGATCCCAAAATAATGTTCATGTCCAAGTTTCTAAATTAGAAAAAATGTGAACGTCATTATTTGTTGGAAAGATTGATTGACATATGATGGACAAGGTGTATAAACCTTTTAAGGTTACCCTGATTCTGATGTCAAATACATGTGGATGCTTCAATGATATAAATATCTTTTCATTTTGAGAAAGTGTAAAGCATATGAATCATACAATGATGTCTTTGTTGCTGAATTTGATAAAGATGGTTGCTATTATTTTATGAGTAATTTGATTGACATATGATGAATGTGAAAGTATAAACCTTTTAAGGTTGCCTTGATTCTGATGTCAAAAATATGTAGATGCTTCTATGATATAAATATCATTTCATTTTGCGAGAGTGTAAAGCAAATGAACCATAAAATGATGTCTTTGTTGCTGAATTCGATAAAAGATGGTTGCTCTTATTTGATGAGTAATGTGATTGACATATGATGAATATGAAAGTATAAACCTTCTAAGGTTGTTCTTGATTCTGATGTCAAAAGATTTTGATTGTTTTATTGATAAGAATATTTTATTGATCACGAGAAAATATATGTTATGAGTCCTAAAATGTTGTCCTTGTCCTTCAATTTGAAAAAAAATTAGTTGTCCTTACATGTTGAGTTGTTGGAACGATATATGTTGAACATGGGATATAAACCTTTTAAGGTTATCCCTTGAAAAAATGTTCCTGTTCCAAAATTCAAAAAAGTCTGGTTACTCATATTTGACAAGTAGCTTGATTGGCATCTGATGAATATTGGAGAATAAACCTTTTAAGGTTGTATCAAAATTCCTATTTCCCTTGATTCATGAAACATGGTTACACGGTAAAGGAATCATTGTATTGTTATCTAATTTGGAGGACCGGTGCAGTAGTGGTGATAACAAAATATATTTTCTTGGCTGGTTTGTGCAACTGAAGGTTTGCATTTTGGTAAAAAAAAAATGAGACTGATATGTCTTTTTTATCTGTGAGAAAATATAGGATATATGGTCCCAAAAATAATGTTCATGTCCAAGTCCCTAAATTAGAAGAAATGCGAATGCCATTATTTGTGGGAAAATTTGATTGACATATGATGGACAAGGTGTATAAACCTTTTAAGGTTGCCCTCATTTTGATGTCAAAAATATGTGGATGCTTCTATGATATAAATATCTTTTCATTTTGAGAGAGTGTAAAGCATATGAACCATAAAATGATGTCTTTGTTACTGAATTCGATAAAAGATCGTTGCTCTTATTTGATGAGTAATTTGATTGACATATGATGAATATGAAAGTATAAACCTTCTAAGGTTGTTCCTGATTCTGATGTCAAAAGATTTTGATTGTTTTATTCATGAGAATATTTTATTGATCACGAGAAAATATATGTTATATGAGTCCTAAAATGTTGTCCTTGTCCTTCAATTTGAAAAAAATTAGTTGTCCTTACATGTTGAGTTGTTGGAACGATATACGATGAACATGGGATATAAACCTTTTAAGGTTATCCCTCGAAAAAATGTCCCTGTTCCAAAATTCGAAAAAGTTTGGTTACTCATATTTAACAAGTAACTTGATTGGCATATGATTAATATTGGAGCATAAACCTTTTAAGGTTGTATCAAAATTCCTATTTCCCTTGATTCATGAAACATGGTTACACGGTAAAGGGATTATTTTATTGTTATCTAATTTGGAGGACCGGTGCAGTAGTGGTGATGACAAAATATATTTTCTTGGCTGGTTTGTGCAACTGAAGGTTTGCATTTTGGTAAAAAAAAAAATCAGACTAATATGTTTTTTTTTATTTGTGAGAAAATATAGGGTATATGGTCCCAAAAATAATGTTCATATCCAAGTCCCTAAATTAGAAGAAATGCGAATGCCATTTTTTGTGGGAAAATTTGATTGACATATGATGGACAAGGTGTATAATCCTTTCAAGGTTGCCCTCATTCTGATGTCAAAAATATGTGGATGCTTCTATGATTTAAATATCTTTTCATTTTGAGAGAGTGTAAAGCATATGAACCATAAAATGATGTCTGTTACAGAATTCGATAAAAGATGGTTGCTCTTATTTGATGAGTAATTTGATTGACATATGATGAATATGAAAGTATAAACCTTCTAAGGTTGTTCCTGATTCTGATGTCAAAAGATTTTGATTGTTTTATTCATGAGAATATTTTATTGATCACGAGAAAATATCTGTTATATGAGTCCTAAAATGTCCTTGTCCTTCAATTTGAAAAAAATTAGTTGTCCTTACATGTTGAGTTGTTGGAACGATATACGATGAACATGGGATATAAACCTTTTAAGGTTATCCCTCGAAAAAATGTCCCTGTTCCAAAATTCGAAAAAGTTTGGTTACTCATATTTAACAAGTAGCTTGATTGGCATATGATTAATATTGGAGCATAAACCTTTTAAGGTTGTATCAAAATTCTTATTTCCCTTGATTCATGAAACATGGTTACACGGTAAAGGAATCATTTTATTGTTATCTAATTTGGAGGACCGGTGCAGTAGTAGTGATGACAAAATATATTTTCTTGGCTGGTTTGTGCAACTGAAGGTTTGCATTTTGGTAAAAAAAAAATCAGACTAATATGTTTTTTTTATTTGTGAGAAAATATAGGATATATGGTCCCAAAAATAATGTTCATATCCAAGTCCCTAAATTAGAAGAAATGCGAATGCCATTTTTTGTGGGAAAATTTGATTGACATATGATGGACAAGGTGTATAATCCTTTCAAGGTTGCCCTCATTCTGATGTCAAAAATATGTGGATGCTTCTATGATTTAAATATCTTTTCATTTTGAGAGAGTGTAAAGCATATGAACCATAAAATGATGTCTGTTACAGAATTCGATAAAAGATGGTTGCTCTTATTTGATGAGTAATTTGATTGACATATGATGAATATGAAAGTATAAACCTTCTAAGGTTGTTCCTGATTCTGATGTCAAAAGATTTTGATTATTTTATTCATAAGAATATTTTATTCATCACGAGAAAATATATGTTATATGAGTCCTAAAATGTTGCCCTTGTCCTTCAATTTAAAAAAAAATTAGTTATCCTTACATGTTGAGTTGTTGGAACGATATATGATGAACATGGGATATAAACCTTTTGAGGTTATCCCTGGAAAAAATGTCCCTGTTCCAAAATTCGAAAAAGTTTGGTTACTCATATTTGACAAGTAGCTTGATTGACATATGACGAATATTGGAGTATAAACCTTTTAAGGTTGTATCAAAATTCCTATTTCCCTTGATTCATAAAACATGGTTACACGGTAAATGAATCATTGTATTGTTATCTAATTTGAAGGACCGGTGCAGTAGTGGTCAAGGTAAATGAATCATAAAGTCAAGGTTTGCATTTTGGTATAAAAAAAATGAGACTGATATGTTTTTCTTTGAATTCAAAATTTTTGTTTCCATTATTTGATGAGTATTTTGATCGACTTATGATAAACATAGGAGTATAAAACCTTTTAAGGATGTTCCTAACCCTGATGTCGAAGAAAGTGGTTGCATATTTATGCCTTGCATTGGTGTTTGTGTGTGTGCTGTGTCCTCGTCTCAATTTTATGTGTGCTTGGTGCTTATGTTTGTCCTTTTTCTGTGTGTTTGTATCTCTCACTCTGTCTATATGGGTGTGTTTATGAATTTGTTGGTGTGTGCTCGTGTGTGGTCGTGCCTTTGTCTATATGTGCATTTGGGTTTATGTTTGTGTGCACTTTGCCTCTATTTGGGTCTGTGTGTGCTCAGTGTCTATGTTTGCCTTAGTGTTTGGTGTCTTTGTATACATCTATGTGTGTTTCTCTGTCTTTGTGTTTGTGTTCTTTGCCTTTGTGTTTATGTTTGTGTGTGTGCTTTGTGTCTATGTATGTGTTCTATAGGTGTATCACTATCTTTGTCTGTGTCTATGTTTATATGTGTGTACTTCTCCCCAATTAATAAGGTTGTTTGATACTGCTTAACTATGTTCCTTTTTTACTATATTTGTTATTACTTTTCTCTTTGATTTTTGGTTAAGTAGATAATCTAATTAAAGTGTTTGTTTTGAAACTTTATTACTGTTTTGACTCTGAATTTTGACCATTTCAATAATTCACTCATAAATGCTTTCAAACATGACCTCACACTATTAGAAAGGGTGCAACATCTATATGCACAGATCAAAGTGCCAAAAAGGATTTGGGAAGACATATGATTAGGTATGGTCCTCTATTTTAGTATTTTTGAGAAGAAGTCTTTTGTACTTATTTTGTTGATATGCCATGTATGATAATTTTTTTGATTTTTGGGACTGAGTTCTTGGGCATTACGTTGGAAATATTTTTTTTTCTTCAGATTTAGTTCATAATATTTCCTGTGCAATACCTCAAATAAATAGTTGAAGAAGGTTGATAAACTAATCAATTAAATACTATTTAACTGTTTTATGACATTGTTCAAAAGTCACTCTTCTTCCAATTTAATTGTTGATGAAGCAACTGCATATTCCTTCTTTACCAAGTAAGTCTTCACTATCTTGTCCAATGGGTCATCTAATGGTGGAAGTGTGACAACTACTGGATATGGATATTACGGTTCCTCACGCAGGTAATATTGTACCAATGGAAGGTAGAAACTAAAGTGATGTTATGAACTGCATTTGCTTCTTTGCTTTTCATATCAATTTCTTGTATGATTTATTTCTAATTCTTGTTTCACTTTTTTTAATTATTGTTTATCTTTGTTTTGCACTAGGTTTTTCTTTTTGTTTCAATGTTCTTTTAGTGTGGTGCAGCAACGGATGGAAATGGATATTACAATTCCACACTTGGTGACATTGTGCCGATGGAAGGTAGAAATTAAAGTGATGTTATGAACTGTTTTTGCTTCTCTACTTTTCAAATCAATTTCTTTGTTTCATTTCTTTCTAATTCTTGTTTGTCTTTGTTACTTGCTAAGGTTTTTCTATTTATTCCTCACTTTGGTTACCTCGTGCCAGTGGAAGGTAGAAATTAGAGTGATGTCGTTAATGGTAATGTAATAATTAAGTGTGTGTGGTGTGGTAGAATGAAACAAATATCTTTATTTGAGTTGATTTTTCTTTTTTTTAATTTTAACAAATGTGAATTGTGTCTTGCAATTGTGTTTGCGATGAGAGATATTTACTTATTTCTAAATGCAAAAGAATATGGAAGCAATGTCGTAATATGTTATGATAGCTCTTTAAACTCTCTTTGTAGTCTTGTAATTAAAAAAATTAATTTACAAGATGATAACTAAATGTATTTTCTTCATTTTTTTTACAAGATATGTGGAACATAAATGTATTTACATTGTTTTTTATTATCATTGATCTATTATACAGGCAGAGGCAAAAGCCATATGAAGACTTGGAAAACTATCTTGAAGCAATTGATAAGTTGAGAAGCAACATTCAGTTTTTTTGGCAATAAGAAGGTTTTTAAGAGTAGTGATGGTAAATAATTTGCTAGCTAAGGCTATTTCGAAGCTAGAAGATGAGTTTAACCGGTTATTATCATCTTACAGGTATTTATTTTTATACTTCATGTTGTTCATCTTTTGGCATGCTTTATGAAAAGTTCATCAGCCTGCGTAAACCAAGTAACCGTTGATGGTAAATCTCCAGAAAATGATATATTTTATAATGCTAAACCAAATCTGCTTCCTATGTATTAGTTTGAATGTGTGATTCCTTTTTCTCTTGCATTGTGAAAATTTTCTTTGTTACTATGACATTTTCTTTTAGAATGTGTGATTACAGCAAACATGTTTATATACAGCAAATGGTTGAAGGGTCAGCAAAAACAGCTATTCAAAATATACAGGTAATCTTTGTTATCCATTTAAGAGGTCCAGAGAGTCTAGACAGGTATGATTTCGTTCTTGTCTTATCCATTTAGTCCAACATCCTTTATTCAATACGTCTTTTTATTATATATTTACAGTTATATATTTACAGCTATTAGAAAAACAAATTATAAATGAGATATGTGTATATTTATAAATAACAAATCTAATACAATTACAGTACTTAATTAAAAGAGAAAGGATTGCATTACTCTTAACTAAAAGAGAAACTAATTATAAATGAGATATACATATCGTTTTAATGAATTATAAATCAAACACAATTAGACTAGTTAATTAAAAGAGAATCATTTGCATTATTCTTGACTTAAAAGAGAAACCAAATTATAAATGAGATATCAATATATTTATAAATTATAAATCAAATACAATTACACTAGTTAGTTAAAAGAAGAAGGGTTGCATTGTTGTTTACAAATTAGACAATTGAAACATGGAATATTAAAATTTGAATTATAATTAAATCATAGAATTCTAAATTCATTTTTATTGTTTATTTATGCTAAAATTTCAAACATGGAATTCTTGGACATGATATTTTCTATTATGGTATGTTAACTTAGAGAATTAGGTGGTTAATCAACTTGGTATCTGGTTCTAAATAACCACTTCTTAAGTGTCTTTATTTTTTATATTGAATATTTTGCCAAAATTGAATTATTTCCTCATTATTTTAGCACTTTATTTTGTTGATTTTTCTTCCCTTTTTAATTTTTCGTTTTCTGTTGAGAATATTTAGTAATTTTGAGTAGCCATCTTATTGATGTTTTTGCATCATTTGATCATGGCCTTTGCTTCCTCTCTATGCAAGGCATGTTATTGTCATTTCTCTCCCCTTATAACATTTTTAGATTAGTGTTCGGATTCCTCTCTATGCATGGTATGTTATTGACATTCCTCTTTATGTAAGGTATATAAATAATGATTCTATGTTGTTACATATATATTGTTTAATGCTTGATAATAGGTCTATGCAACTGATCAAAAGAGCATGTACAAGCGAAAGCGAGACAGTGGGTTAGTTAAATTTTATTTACATTTGTTATGATCTTTTAATCTCCAAATAGTTTCATGGATAAAGATTTTCATTGTATTATAAAGTTGTTAATGTTTTTCAATTTATACTAATGGATCTCAAAGCCTTGGTATACCAAGACCTGCATTGATGGTGTGCTTTTGCAGTGCTAGATAGCTTCTATTGAAGACTTTGAAGAGAATTGTGAGTGCCACTGTCGATGATATCTACAAGGTAATCCTTCCTTTCAATTTAAGTTTTCAATTGATATAAAATTTCGGTGTTCATTTCTTTATAACTTTTAAAGCGTGGGTGAATGTACAAGATGAATTTTGAAACAAAATTATTATGCTATTTTCGAAGCTTAATGACCTTAAACGAGTTCTTTCCATCATAACTTTTAAGGTTTCGGTGAAAGTGTGACATGAATTTTGAAAAATAAATGTTATGCTTCGAAGCTTAATGACCCTAAATAAATGTTTGACGAGTAGTTTTATTGGCATATGATGAATATTGGAGTATAAAATTTTTAAGGTTGTATCAATATGTCTTTTTCACTTAAATCATGAAATATGGTTACAGGTTAAAGAAATCATTGTATTGTTACTTAATTGGGAGGATCGATGCAATCACTACATTGACATCTTCACATGTTAAATTTTCTACGTTAAACACAATGAAAGGTATAAATTATGCATTCTGATAATGGTGATGAAAAAATATATTTTCTTAGCTGGTTTGTGCAACTCAAGGTTTGCATTTTGGTAAAAGAAAAATGGGATTGACATTTTTTTTTAATTATGGGAAAATATAGGATACATGATCCCAAAAATAATGTTCATGTCCAAGTTTCTAAATTAGAAACAATGTGAACGTCAGTATTTGTTGGAAATTTTGATTGACATATGATGGACAAGGTGTATAAACCTTTTAAGGTTGCCTTGATTCTGATGTCAAAAATATGTGGATGCTTCTATGATATAAATATCTTTTCATTTTGAGATAGTGTAAAGCATATGAACCATAAAATGATGTCTTTGTTGCTGAATTCGATAAAAGATGGTTGCTCTTATTTTATGAGTAATTTGATTGACATATGATGAATGCGAAAGTATAAACCTTCTATGGTTGTTCTTTATTCTGATGTCAAAGGATTTTGATTGTTTTATTCATGAGAATATTTTATTGATCAAGAGAAAATATATGTTATATGAATCCTAAAATGTTGTCCTTGTCCTTGAATTTGAAAAAAATTAGTTGTCCTTACATGTTGAGTTGTTGGAACGATATATGATGAAGATGGTATATAAACCTTTTAAGGTTATCCCTTGAAAAAATGTCCCTGTTCCAAAATTCGAAAAAGTTTGGTTACTCATATTTGACAAGTAGCTTGATTGGCATATGATGAATATTGGAGTATAAACCTTTTAAGGTTGTATCAAAATTCCTATTTCCCTTGATTCATGAAACATGGTTATACGGTAAAGGAATCATTGTATTGTTATCTAATTTGGAGGACCGGTACAGTAGTGGTGATGACAAAATATATTTTCTTGGCTGGTTTGTGCAACTCAAGGTTTGCACATTGGTAAAAAAAAAATGAAAGTGATATGTTTCTTTTATTTGTGAGAAAATATAGGATATATGGTCTCAAAAATAATGTTCATGTCCATGTCCCTAAATTAGAAGAAATGCGAATGCCATTATTTGTGGGAAAATTTGATTGACATATGATGGACAAGGTGTATAAACCTTTTAAGGTTGCCCTCATTCTGATGTAAAAAATATGTGGATGCTTCTATGATATAAATATCTTTTCATTTTGAGAGTGTAAAGCATATGAACTATAAAATGATGTCTTTGTTGCTGAATTCGATAAAAGATGGTTGCTCTTATTTGATGAGTAATTTGATTGACATATGATGAATATGAAAGTATAAACCTTCTAAGGTTGTTCCTGATTCTGATGTCAAAAGATTTTGATTGTTTTATTGATAAGAATATTTTATTGATGAAGAGAAAATACATGTTATATGAGTCCTAAAATGTTGTCCTTGTCCTTCAATTTGAAAAAAATTAGTTGTCCTTACATGTTGAGTTGTTGGAACGATATATGATGAACATGGGATATGAACCTTTTAAGGTTATCACTCTAAAAAATGTCCCTATTCCAAAATTCGAAAAAAGTTTGGTTACTCATATTTGACAAGTAGCTTGATTGGCATATGATGAATACTGGAGTATAAACCTTTTAAGGTTGTACCAAAATTCCTATTTCCCTTGATTCATGAAACATAGTTACACGGTAAAGGAATCATTGTATTGTTATCTAATTTGGAGGACCGGTGCAGTAGTGGTGATGATAAAATATATTTTCTTGGCTGGTTTGTGCAACTCAAGGTTTGCATTTTGGTAAAAAAAAAATGAGACTGATATGTTTTTTTTATTTGTGAGAAAATATAGGATATATGGTCCCAAAAATAATGTTCATGTCCAAGTCCCTAAATTAGAAAAAATGCGAATGCCATTATTTGTGGGAAAATTTGATTGACATATGATGGACAAGGTGTATAAACCTTTTAAGGTTGCCCTCATTCTGATGTCAAAAATAAGTGGATGCTTCTATGATATAAATATCTTTTCATTTTGAGAGAGTGTAAAGCATATGAACCATAAAATAATGTCTTTGTTGCTGAATTCGATAAAAGATGGTTGCTCTTATTTTATGAGTAATTTGATTGACATATGATGAATATGAAAGTATAAACCTTCTAAGGTTGTTCTTGATTCTGATGTCAAAAGATTTTGATTGTTTTATTGATAAGAATATTTTATTGATCACGAGAAAATATATGTTATATGAGTCCTAAAGTGTTGTCCTTGTCCTTCAATTTGAAAAAAATTAGTTGTCTTTACATGTTGAGTTGTTGGAACGATATATGATGAACAAGGGATATAAACCTTTTAAGGTTATCCCTCGAAAAAAATGTCCCTGTTCCAAAATCCGAAAAAGTTTGGTTACTCATATTTGACAAGTAGCTTGATTGGCATATGATGAATATTGGAGTATAAACCTTTTAAGGTTGTATCAAATTTTTATTTCCCTTGATTCATGAAACATGGTTAACGTTAAAGGAATCATTGTATTGTTATCTAATTTGGAGGACCGGTGCAGTAATGGTGACAACAAAATATATTTTCTTGGCTGGTTTGTGCAACTCAAGGTTTGCATTTTGGTAAAAAAAAAATGAGACTGATATGTTTTTTTTATTTGTGAGAAAACATAGGTTATATGGTCCCAAAAATAATGTTCATGTCCAAGTCCCTAAATTAGAAGAAATGCGTATGCCATTTTTTGTGGGAAAATTTGATTGACATATGATGGAGATGGTGTATAAACCTTTTAAGGTTGCCCTCATTCTGATGTCAAAAATATGTGGATGCTTCTATGATATAAATATCTTTTCATTTTTATAGAGTGTAAAGCATATGAACCATAAAATGATGTGTTTGTTGCTGAATTCGATAAAAGATGGTTGCTCTTATTTTATGAGTAATTTGATTGACATATGATGAATATGAAAGTATAAACCTTCTAAGGTTGTTCTGGATTCTGATGTCAAAAGATTTTGATTGTTTTATTAATAAGAATATTTTTTTGATCACGAGAAAATATATGTTATATGAGTCCTAAAGTGTTGTCCTTATCCTTCAATTTGAAAAAAATTAGTTGTCTTTACATGTTGAGTTGTTGGAACGATATATGATGAACAAGGGATATAAACCTTTTAAGGTTATCCCTTGAAAAATGTCCCTGTTCCAAAATCCGAAAAAGTTTGGTTACTCATATTTGACAAGTAGCTTGATTGGCATATGATGAATATTGGAGTATAAACCTTTTATGGTTGTATCAAATTCTTATTTCCCTTGATTCATGAAACATGGTTACACGTTAAAGGAATCATTGTATTGTTATCTAATTTGGAGGACCGGTGCAGTAATGGTGACGACAAAATATATTTTCTTGGCTGGTTTGTGCAACTCAAGGTTTGCATTTTGGTAAAAAAAAAAATGAGACTGATATGTTTTTTTTATTTGCGAGAAAATATAGGTTATATGGTCCCAAAAATAATGTTCATGTCCAAGTCCCTAAATTAGAAGAAATGCGTATGCCATTACTTGTGGGAAAATTTGATTGACATATGATGGACATGGTGTATAAACCTTTTAAGGTTGCCCTCATTCTGATGTCAAAAATATGTGGATGCTTCTATGATATAAATATCTTTTCATTTTTAGAGAGTGTAAAGCATATCACCTTAAAATGATGTCTTTGTTGTTGAATTCGATAAAAGATGGTTGCTCTTATTTTATGAGTAATTTGATTGACATATGATGAATATGAAAGTATAAACCTTCTAAGGTTGTTCCTGATTCTGATGTCAAAAGATTTTGATTGTTTTATTGATAAGAATATTTTATTGATCCCGAGAAAATATGTTATATGAGTCCTAAAATGTTGTACGTGTCCTTCAATTTGAAAAAAATTAGTTGTCCTTACATGTTGAGTTGTTGGAACGATATGATAATCATGGGATATAAACCTTTTAAGGTTATCCCTCGAAAAGATGTCCCTGTTCCAAAATTCAAAAAAGTTTGGTTACTCATATTTGACAAGTAGCTTGATTGGCATGATGAATATTAGAGTATAAACCTTTTAAGGTTGTATCAAAATTCCTATTTCCCTTATTCATGAAACATGGTTACACGTTAAAGGAATTATTGTATTGTTATCTAATTTGGAGGACCGGTGTAGTAATGGTGATGACAAAATATATTTTCTTGGTTGGTTTGTGCAACTCAAGGTTTGCATTTTGGTAAAAAAAAATGAGACTGATATGTTTTTTTTATTTGTGAGAAAATATAGGATATATGGTCCCAAAAATAATGTTCATGTCCAAGTCCGTAAATTAGAAGAAATGCGAATGCCATTATTTGTGGGAAAATTTGACTGACATATGATGGACTCGGTGTATAAACCTTTTAAGGTTGCCCTCATTCTGATGTCAAAAATATGTGGATGCTTCTATGATATAAATATCTTTTCAATTTGAGAGAGTGTAAAGCATATGAACCATAAAATGGTGTCTTTGTTGCTGAATTCGATAAAAGATGGTTGCTCTTATTTTATGAGTAATTTGATTGACATATGATGAATATGAAAGTATAAACCTTCTAAGGTTGTTCTTGATTCTGATGTCAAAAGATTTTGATTGTTTTATTGATAAGAATATTTTATTGATCCCGAGAAAATATGTTATATGAGTCCTAAAATGTTGTACGTGTCCTTCAATTTGAAAAAAATTAGTTGTCCTTACATGTTGAGTTGTTGGAACGATATGATAATCATGGGATATAAACCTTTTAAGGTTATCCCTCGAAAAGATGTCCCTGTTCCAAAATTCAAAAAAGTTTGGTTACTCATATTTGACAAGTAGCTTGATTGGCATGATGAATATTAGAGTATAAACCTTTTAAGGTTGTATCAAAATTCCTATTTCCCTTATTCATGAAACATGGTTACACGTTAAAGGAATCATTGTATTGTTATCTAATTTGGAGGACCGGTGTAGTAATGGTGATGACAAAATATATTTTCTTGGTTGGTTTGTGCAACTCAAGGTTTGCATTTTGGTAAAAAAAAATGAGACTGATATGTTTTTTTTATTTGTGAGAAAATATAGGATATATGGTCCCAAAAATAATGTTCATGTCCAAGTCCGTAAATTAGAAGAAATGCGAATGCCATTATTTGTGGGAAAATTTGACTGACATATGATGGACTCGGTGTATAAACCTTTTAAGGTTGCCCTCATTCTGATGTCAAAAATATGTGGATGCTTCTATGATATAAATATCTTTTCAATTTGAGAGAGTGTAAAGCATATGAACCATAAAATGGTGTCTTTGTTGCTGAATTCGATAAAAGATGGTTGCTCTTATTTTATGAGTAATTTGATTGACATATGATGAATATGAAAGTATAAACCTTCTAAGGTTGTTCTTGATTCTGATGTCAAAATATTTTGATTGTTTTATTGATAAGAATATTTTATTGATCACGAGAAAATGTTATATGAGTATTAAAATGTTGTCCTTGTCCTTCAATTTGAAAAAAAAATTATATAAGTATTTATATTCAGAGGTCATGACTTTTCTTATTTATCACATAAAATTTTTAGTGCCTATACATGTCAGTGACTTTTCACTTGCATTACTAATTTATTTGTAGTTTCCTTTTCAGTTGTCTATGAGACTACTGGTAGTAAAGGGCCTTTAATTTAATTATTATTCTTTTAAGGTAGAATGCTCTATTATAAAATCATGAAATTTGTGTCGATCATCAAACTCCAAGTTTTTATCTTGTACTCTGGCTTATGTTTTAACATTATTATGGTTGTCTTTGATAAATTGTGACTACCATGAAAGGGGACTACACTCTTGATATTTCATGTATACGGACATTTTTTCTTTAAAAGTCTTGCGTAAAAATTTGGAATCATACCATTGCCACTTTTAAATTATTTATAGCATTCAAGAGAAAAACTAATTAGTAAATTTAAAAAAAAAAACTCTGATAGGTGCTTCATCTCATTTATTGAAGCCTGTTTATTTCAATTGAGGCATTATAATTCTGTCATTAGAATGGGCCTGTGTTAGTGTCATCTGCCAGAGTGTTTACTTTCAACTTCTTATTGATAGAGGTTTACACTTTACACTAGTCACCGCACTAGATGTTATATAGTTGACTATCATGATACATGGTAGTTGTTTTGTTTCGTTCAGAAAACAAGAACAAGTCATTTTGCAGTAGTGTTATAATCTTGCAATAAACAATTTCCTTCAATTTTGCAGATTGAAACTCTTCTTAAAGGCAAAGCTTGCTCTGGAAGAAAAGAAGCTGCAACTAGTTTGACAAAACATCTTGCACAAAGAGCCCAGGAGACCTTTGAAGAATTTGAAGTGGCAATCAAGAAAGATGCTACAAAGACTGCAGTGATAGATGGAACTGTCCATCCTTTGACACACTCTGTGATTAACTATGTGCGGTTTATTTTTTAGTAAGTTCAGTGTTTGAGTAAATTCTGTGTTGTCTGATCCCAATTTCGTAGCCATATCTTCTAACATTTTTTGCCGTGTTCATTGATGAGTGTTCATTGATGAGATGACAAATTTGTTGGTCATTATTTATTATCATTCCTTACATGTCAAAATTTTTAAAATTTATTTTACAGTTCTGATTTATTCTGCTCATGGACATTTTAGTGCATTTCTGTGTTAGATTTGATGAGAGATTGACGTGCCATGTTACATGTTTGGTCTCTTAGTTTCTAGGTGTTTCTTTTGTAGTTTTATTGAAAGGATATCTTATTGATAGAATTGGTTCAAATTCTAAAGGAAAGAAATAATTTTTATTGATGAACCTGAAATACCAAATGTTGTGCCATTGTGGTAGCAGCCTTGGGATATAGGGTAGAACTAGAAAATAATGAGTGATTAGATCTGTCTTGAGCCAATAAAATATTTCCAACTCTTTGAACTTGAGTTTTATTTTCCTTATTATAAAATGATGATGTCTATGAGGGAATTGTGCAATCCCATTCTTCTATTTTATTTATTTATATTTAAGAGAAACTGTTTCTTAAAGTTCAGTTTTCATTACCTTTGTAAGAAGATAATGCTATACTCTTCTCTAATGTGTGTGGCTAATATTTTTCAGGATCTTTATCGTAGATCTGATGTTCACATATTTGACCTGATCAAACTTTGCAGCTAGCAATCCACCTTGAAGCAAATTTTTCTGGAAAATTTGAAAGTGGTGATGATTCATCACAGCTAGCATATGTAACTGTGTGAATAATGCAAGCTTTGCAAACTAATTTAGATGGAAAATCAGAGCAGTATAAAGACCCTGCATTAACACATCTTTTTCTCATGAACAATATTTATTATATTGTAAGATGGGATTGGAGGTATATATTCGACATATTTTGGTTATGAATTTCTTTGAATTATAATTTTTTTTTTGTGCATATTTTGCTGGTTGAAAGTCTTTTTTCCTCTTAACCCTCTTCTGTTCTAGGTCTGAGGCCAAGAATTTGCTAGGGGATGACTGAAGCCAAGGTCTGAAGCCAACGATATAGGAGGATTGTTCAACAGCATGCAAATCAATAAAAAAAGAAATGCTTGGGCAAAGGTCTTGTTCTAGTGACCTTGCTGACCCGTACATGCCTTGCAGCTTTGTTAGATGTCACTTGGATAATAGTAAAATATGTTTAGCCCCTCTAAAATTATCAAAATATATTTTGGTTATGAATTTCTTTAAATCACAATTTTTTTTACATGTTTTGGTGTTTGAAAGTCTTTTTTCCTCTTAACCCTCTTCTGTTCTTGGTCTGAGGCCAAGGATTTGCTAGGGGATTACTGAAGCAAGGTCTAAAGCCAACGACATAGGAGAGTTGTTCAGCAGCATGCAAATCAATAAAAAATAAATGCTTGGGCAAAGGTCTTGTTCTAGTGCATGTCTTACAACTTTCTTAGATGTCACATGGATAATGGTAAAATATGTTTAGCCCCTCTAAATTGATCAAAATTCGCTTTTAGTCTCTTAAATTATTTTTTCTTCCTATTTCAGCCCCCAAATTTAGAAATGCATCACTTTTAGTCCTCCAAGTACATTGGTAATGCTCAAAAATGGTTTTAAGTAGCTATTTAAACTACTTTGAAGATAAAAAAAAAACTCTGCATTCCAAAATTTCAGGGACTAATAAGATAATTTTTGAAGGACTAAAACTGAACTAGAAAATTTTGGAGGGAATAGGAACAAAAACTTATTTTACCCTTTTGTTTTTGTTAATGAAGGTGTTCTAGTAGATTGATTTGTTTTTTCCTGATGTTTTGTTTTATGCGAATGCTCTATTTCTTCTTAACATTAATATTTGTTAAAGTCGTCTATTGTTTTAATTTTGATTCTTTTCTCGGCAGATTCATCAGTGCTTATCTATTCAGGGCCTTTGCCCATCAGGTGGCAGGAGTGATACTGGTGGCAGCGATGGTGGAACTGGAAGCAGGAGTGATGCTTCATTAAGGACAGGTAGGTAGCCTTTCAGTTGCTTCTTTATGAGTAATGTCTTTGCTTGTTTTGACACGTTTACATGTATTGTGTTATCAGGTTTAAGAAATTGAATGTTATGTTTGAGGAACTCTATTAGAGATAATCTCAGTGGACAGTTCCTGACATCCATCTGCTAGTGTCTCTCAGGCCTGCAGTTGCTGAAGTCTTGTTGGTATGTCAATCGTTTTGGGAATAAAATAGTAGAGGAATAAAATAAATTTTGATCTTCTGGTTCAAAGGCAAAAGAGCTCGTGGTCATTAATACAACATTCTCACATCGAATATTTAAGATTCTCAAAGCCCGTAAACAAATACTATGCAACTGTTACCCTATGGTCTATTCCAAATACTATCCAAGTGTTATCCTTTACACTATTCTCCTTTCAAGTTTAATGATGACATGATGATATTGTTAGGTCTATTAAGTTGTATTTATTTTTTTAAATAAAATTTTTTGGGCACGAGAAGATTCCAATAAATTATATATATAATGTTATTTGTTTGTATAATTTGTTTATTCACACACAAACATATATATATATATATATATATATATATATATATAATTATCATTTGTAAAGAAAAATCTCATTAACTAACTAGCAGTAACATTACCAACACGCTACTCTTTTCAATTTAGATCCTCTCCTGTAATTTTCTCTCTTCAGCCTCCCTCCTGCAATATTAATAGCTATTAGATATATCTAATGACTCAAATTTAACATTAGATATATCTAATGACTATTAATATTACGGGAGGGAGGCTGAAGAGAGAAAAAATTACAGGAAAGGATCCAAATTCTACTCTTTTGGGTTGCACACATAGAGTAAGTATTTTCTAGTAAATATAGATTTTAACACCTAAATACTTGTTTTGCTAGGCTAATTGTTGACAAAGATTATGTAACTCATAAGCAGATTTATCCAAAGATGGCTATTACCCTATGGAATGAGGATGAGAAGTTTGTTGATCAAGATGTTCTTGAAAAGCATCTTTAGTTTAAACTAAACAATAAAGTATTATACGATCAGGTACGGTCCTTTTGTTTTAGCCTCTTTGAAAAGAAGTTGTATGTGTTTTGATAAAGTGCAATATATTCTATTTTTTTATTTTCAGATTTAGTTGAGATTGTATCCTATTCAAACCTCACATAAATAGTTGAAGAATAATTTATTACAATTTACATCATGCATTTATAATTGTATTTCAGATATTGTCCAGAGGTCACTCTTTTTCATTTGTAATATCTTCATATTTTTCCATAGATTTTGGGTTGATTATCTTTATCATCTTTTATTCATGGAAAATAAAAATAGATATTCTTTTATTTACAAACAAAATTTAATTTTAAATTTGATTTTATACGATTTTCATGAACATACCTAAAACATGTTTTTAATTTATTAATTTAGTGGTAAAATAATAAGAAGAAAAAAAACTATTTATCCTTTTTAATTAATTTTGTGAAGATTTATTTATTTTAAAAAAATAATAATATAAAACATTATATATTGTGCTAAATTATAAATAAAAAATGAGAATATTGAATAGAAGTATAACATAAACAATTTAACAAAATTAAGTGAAAATTTTTTAATTGGTATTTTTAAAATTTAGAGGATAAAAAATTAAAAAGAAAGATTCAAATTTTAATTAAGTTTGTATTTTATTTTTAAAAATTAAAATATTAGAAACATCATAAAGATATTTTATTTTTATTCATGTTGATGGACATTTATTAATTTTAAAATTTTTGAGAATTAAATTATAAATAAATAAATATTTTAATATTTTTAAATAAAATTTATTAATAAAATTTCACCAAATAATTCATTTAAAATAAATAAAATTATAAAAATAAATATTTTAATATTCAGAAGCATTACTTTTTTATTTTTAAAAAAATATTTCTTTATTCTGCACGGCATGTCTTATTTATAAACATACATTTTCTCTTTTATCGAACGAATTCTCCGCCGTGTCGCGTGACCGTTTTTTCTGCCTCTCTATATAAATGTTTCGTGTCACTCTCTTCTCTCATTTCCACCTTCAAGAGTCGCTCTCTTCTCACTCTTCATTTTTTTCCAGTGTAAGAGTCTCTCTGTTTCTTCGATAGCACTGCCACACGCCAATGCCTCATCTTCGGTTAGATGTCTAGACTCTTCTTTCCCTTTTCTTCTGTTTATGCATTTCAGACTCTGCTTTTGATTCCTATGTTTAGGGTTTAGGGTTCCTATGTCTGTGTTCAAGTTCTTTCTTGAACTTGCGTGTTCTTGTTTTCAAGATCGGCTGGCTCTTTCTTGAACTTGCGTCTTCTTGTTTTCAAGATCGGGTATTTTTCTTTATTTAATGTATTTGATAGGGATATTGATTGCATTTAAGAAAAAAGATGATCACTAATGTTTTGTGTGCCCATTATTTCAGTTTCAGGAGTACTGTTCGGTGGTAAACTAGGTTGACTCTGGAGCCCTCTCCGGTACAAAAAAAAGTAAACGAAAACAAAAACTGGATAAATGATTTTTAGAGATAAAGTGAATGGAAAGAACAATGATGGAAAGCATACAAATCCATTTTATGAATAGTTTTTTTAATTCTCTTTGATATAATGGATTCACATGTCTCAATAACTTATCTGTCTGCTTTTTAAGCTTTCCTATCAGTTTCTGGGTTGTCTTCCGTTGCGTCCTCTGTTCTCCGCTTCTTCAAGAGCGGAATAACTAAAGAAATTGAAGGAGCCACACAAGTACAAGTAGAACCTCTCGTATGCAAGGTACATGTTTTGGAATTTTCTCATGATTAGAAAATGATGATGCCCCACAAAGTATAATTTCTAGATGTATAACCATTCTGTGCAATGATGATGGTTCCATTGTGCTACTTACAGCTGATATTTGAGCAGAGTTGGCCTCAAGGTTCCAAAGTTTTTTTTTTATCATTTATAATTTTATCTGCATATACATATTTCATAGTTATCTTTCGAGATTTTCCCTTTCTTTTTGGCTCTTATTTAAATTAGGCAAAAAACATTGAGAAAAACTGAGAAAATATGTGTGGCTCATGTGCTTGCTTTGCAAGGGCATAATTCCCGTCTTTATTATCACTAGTAGTGCAAGGGTGGTCAAGTATTTCTTGCATACCTAGTGCTATACCTGGTTGCTGCTAGGCCTTAAAAAATAATGATAAATAAAATTATACAAAAAAAAAAAACCATTGATGACGGCCTAGATACCAACCATACAGCCGCTGGTCATCTATTGCCCTTGCCAACCATAGCCACCTGCTGCCCTTTACTTAAGTAAATAACTTGAACCATTCACATGGTTATGAAAGTTAACTCCTCACCAGATACACCCCTATATAAATAATCTTAAATAAAAGTAATTTTAAAATATAAGTTTTTGATTAATATTTACTAATATTTTCTTTTGGAAATGAAAAATATTTTATTGACCTTAACTTCTGCCCTGAAACAATGTCCATGGGTCTAAGGATATTGTGTGCCAATTTTGTCATGTATATGGCTTTGTGGTGGATATCCATGCTGTTTTACTTTGTAAGTATTTGAACGAAAAGGATTGCATTGAACTACGACCTGTTATAGAACTCTGATTGTTGCAATGGTATAGCAGCATGGATTTCATGTTTATCATCAAAACATAAACTTATGATGGCCTCAGAATTTGGACTTTAGAGCATAAGTCAACCCACAAAACCAGCTTGTAATAATGTAAATACTTATAAAATTTTATTTAAGCCATATTTCTAGTCAATGTCGGAGTAAATACCACCCTTGAGGCTGCAATTAAGGCAGCTCCAAAGAGGCTGCAACTAAAGAGGGTTAAAGGTGATTGCAAATATGACGGCTTTCCAACAAATGAATATTGTAATGCTAATAAGCTTGGTTGATTAAACTATTTTTTTAAGACAATTATATTTTTAATGAAATAAACAACTTCTGAATGAAATAAACTATCTAAAAATAAAAAAATCTACTTTTTTTAAGAAGCAAATCTCATCTGCTTCTTAAAGAGTTGTTTTCTTAAATCACTTTTTTTTTTTTTAATTTTTTAATTTTTATTTATTTATTTAAATTTTAAACAAACTAACCCAATATGATTTAAATGTTTAGGTATTGCAACTTGACTTTCCTGCTCAATTACCATGTCTACTTCGCATAGCAATGTGTTATGCTCTTTTCAAGGAATCGACCCTGCAGTATAACCCTGATAAAGGGAATTATGAAAAAATTACTGAGTCAATTTGAGGTGGCTTCACGTGCCTTGGCAGAAATGGTCTGTATTTGTACCTTTCCTTGTCTCCCATTTGTGAAGCTATGTCATTATTGAAGTACACTTTGTACCTCTCAGTATATTTTCATTTTTTTGCATAGAAATTCCAGTGATGTTGATAACAGATCCTAAAATTTGGAATTAAATTCAAAACTTTTGTTTGTACATGTTTTGATGATGTTTTTATTTTCGGGATTAAGTTATTGGGTATTAGTTTGGAAGTTATTGTCTTTTTTCTTTTTCTGATTTGGTTCATTTTGTTTCTAGTGCAATACCTCTCAGTGTATTTTTTTTTTCATAGAAATTCCAGTGATTCAAAACGTGTGTTTGTAACTGTTTTGATGATGTGCCATGTATGATAACTTTTTTTTTGGGACTAAGTTCTTGGGTATTAGTTTGGAAATTATTCTCTTTCTTCCTTTTCTGATTTAATTGTTTCCTGTGTAATACCTCTAGATATATTTTCAATCTTTTACATAGAAATTCCTGTGATGTTGATAACAGATCCTATAATTTGGACTTACATTCAAAACTTCTGTTTGTACCTGTTTTGATGATGTGCGATGTATGATAACTTTTTATTTTTGGGACTAAGTTCTTGGATATTAGTTTGGAAAGTATTGTTTCCTTTTTCTGATTTAGTTCATATTGTTTCCTTTGCAATACCTCAAATAAATAGTTGAAGAAGGTTTATAATTTAATACATCTCAATTAGGCATTTTTAATTGTATTTCCGACATTATTTAGATGTCACTTTACTTCCAATTTAATTGTTTGTTAAGGGAGGTCCAGAGAGTCTAGAGAGGTTTGATTTCATCGTTACCTTTTCCATTTACTTCAATACCTCATATATATATATATATATACATTATACTGTTGAAATAAATGAGATATACATATATTTATAAAATTATAAATTACGTACTATTACACTAGTTAATAAAAAGAGAAAGGGTTGCATTGCTGTTTATAAATCAGACAATTGGAACCTGGAAGAGGAACAATGCATCTCCTGATTTTAAACACCAAATAATAATTTTTTTTTTGAAGTGAAAAGATTAGTATTTAAATTAGAATTAAATTTTTTTTATTAATAGATATTTATAAAATTTTGGTGTAAATACACTTGTGGTTGCATTGCTGTTTAATTTTTTTTTGGATAAATAAACTTTATTTTTCTATTATAGTCTTTATAAAATTACTATTTTTTAAGATGATTCTTATAAAAATTTTCTTCTTTACCTCGGTATTTTGTTTTCATTTGCTTGTTGTTTTACATACCATCTTCCCTGTTTTTTTCTTATTAGGATCTCTAATTGGAAGAAAGGAGTGTTCATTTTTATGACTTTATGTTGTGGATGCTACAAGTCTGGTAATTATGGCTCAAATGTATTTCTTTTTCCTTTTATTTCTAATACAAGTCAATCTGTGCGGATGAATAAAAAATTTTATGGTCTTTGATTCTTGAATTGAAGATGAAAAATTCTAAAGCAAAAGATGATAACAGATCAGCTATTGAATATAAGAGAGAAAGATATGAAATAGTTCCAGAAATAAATTCTTGAAATCAATGTTTCAAAACTTTGTGAATAATTCTGGAGTAGCAATTGAATATAATAAAGACAAATGTGGTGAGGAGTTGTTGTCCTCAAGGCAAAATTCTTATAAATCCATTGATAATATTATTCTGTTAATTAATATCTTCATGTCAGATATTCCTCTAATCCTTTTCCTTTCATTTTGAATATAGAAAGAACGATGTATACTTTTCCCTTTCTAAATGACTGGGAAGATCATAATGATCTTCAGAAAATTTTGGAAGTAAGTAACATGCTCTTGACTTTTCTATCAAAAATCCCTTTAGCAAAATCAATATAGTAATAAATGACAGATTAGACTTCTATTATCTCCTTAAGCATCATTATTCATTTTTTTTTTTGGTCATGGTACTCTCTCAAAAGCCACATCGAAATTTCTACCCTTTATGAGTGCATACATTATCACATAGCACTACTTAATCTTATTTTCATCTTGATATTTTTTTGTTCTATTCCTTTGTTTTTTGAATGGGAGAGGGTTCATCCACAACAAAACAAAACAAAACTAATTTAGTCTTAGTATCCACAAAATAAATAGTAGTGAAGGGTTGCACTTATTAAATAGAATTTTAGAAGACACGTATTCTTGTTTTGAAGGATTTATCGCTTCCTACATCAGGTTCTGTGTATCTTGTTGTGGTATTATTCTTTAGTTCACTTAAGTTGCATGCTTATCTTCATGTAAAATTCCATTATGAATTTTACTTATATGATATTAAAATTATTTATATAATAATTATCCTATTGTTGTATATATATCATTTAATGCTATGTGATAGGTCAATGCAGTTGACCTAAAGAGCAGACATAAGCGAAAGCTGAAGACAACAAATTTGTGCAACTTAAGTGATTTCCCCCTAATATAAAGTCTCTTTTAAAATTTCATTCTTATGCCCTTTTTAATCTCTAGCTAGTTTCATGGGTAGGATTTATGTTGGATTATAACATAGTTAATATCTTTTTAATTTATATAAATGGGTCCCAAAGCCTTGGTAGACCTAAACGTGCATTATGGGAGGAGGAAAATCCTTGATGTTATGGATCTGTTGAAGCCTTCGAAGATAATCATGAGCATGAGGTTAAAAGCCACTATGCAAACATGGATGATATAGACGAGGTAATTTCATTTTAAGCTTCTGATTGATAAATTTTCTATTTTTATTTCCTTTATAACTTTTAGATTTTTAATCTTTTCATATTATTATTAATTAAATAATAATTGCTAAAATTTACTCAAATAATTTTTTTAATTAAAATGTTAGAGGATATATCAAATCAAACTACATCATTAAATAAAAACATCTATCTTCAAACAACATAAAGGGAAATTATATTTCTAATTATAAAGTGAAAGATAAATTTTCTGCCAAAAAAAAAAATTAGCCTCTAAAAAAAGTGAGAGGCAAAGAATAAGTTTATGATTTTTTTTATATTACTGTGCTATTCCTTTTATTTTTCTTAGCAATAAAGTATAACATGTAGATATTGTAGATGTGCCAATATTGTAGTTAGTTATTTGCTTAAACTTGTTCAATGACATATAGATTTAAATTTGAAAATTTGTACCTGAATTAAGTTAACTTTTTTTAACACAATATGATCATTGTGACTAAAATAAACATGATTTAAATTTGAAATTTTGAACTTGAATTAAATTGACTTTTTTAACACAATATGATCATTGTGACGAAAATAAATTATTTTTTAAACTGAAATTGAAACTTATAGAAAAGGTGATGCCTTAGTTTCCGTTTTCAAAATAATTAAAAGCTGGCAATATATGTGAAGTTTGATTATATTCCTTTAATATGTATAAGCTGGCAATAAATTGTTTTTTCTCTTTATATATTAATGGTCCGTTTATTTAATTTAAAAACATTTTTAAATAAAATAAATATTTTTCTAAAAGCTTGTCTAAACTGAGTATTTTAAAAGTAAGTAACTTTTTATTTTTTAAGAATTACATAATTATTTTATAGTCATTTTTTAAAATTTTAAACAAATTATTTTAATATTGATTATAGCATTCAACTTTATAAAGAATAATTAATAAGATAACCTTTGAATTACTGGGATGTGTTTAATGGCATTGAATTAAAGTAAAATATCCGAGATCTTAAATTTAAACTTTAGAATCATTAATGGTAAATTTTACTAGTAAAAAAACTAGAAACCTTCTATAAAAACTAAGTGCGCTAAAAATAACAATTTATTTTATATTTATATAAATTTTCAAAAAATTTATCTAATCAATCGTGAGATATTCATATATCATTATTCTTATATTCTTTATAATACTATTAACTATGTAGTGTTGCGATCGTCATTTAGAATATTTTAATTTATGTTCAACTTTCAAAATACATGTAATAAAAATATGAATTCCGACACAATCCAACTTATGTATGTTAAGAAGAAGGGAAAGAGATAAATCTAAATAGATTGATTGTCTATAAAGTAAAATTACAAAATATAAACATTAATTAAAAATTAACAAATAAAATTGAAATTTAGTACATTTATAATGTATATACAATTATACTTCACCCATCTACTTTATCTTTTACTTTAAGGAAAAAATATTAATTATTTAATTAACAACTTTATATTAATTTAAGTTTTCAAATCAAATCAGTTATTATTTTATTTTCAATGAGATCACTAAAGGGATGTAAGAAAAGAAATGCAAAGAAAAAAATGTAGAATAAGATAATTTTTAGATTATTATGTGGGAAATAATAAATGGAAAGAAATAAAATTGATCTCTCTTCAAGTTTGTTGTGTAAAATGGGAATAAAATGTGTTTAAATAACATAAATAACCCATATAAAAAAATATATTTGATATAAACAAAGGTATTTTTTTTAGTAAAATAATATTTGTCCATATATAAATTAGGATAATTATATAATATATAAATTAGAATAATGTGTGTAAACTCATAAAGATTTTAAAAACTATTTTTCATATAAAAATTAGAATAATTATATGAAATTAGTTTTAAGGAATTTTTTTAAAGATTTTTAATCACTTTTTTTTAATTTATCATATATTATTTTTAAATTGAATTTTAATATACATTTAAAAAAATTTCAATGATTAAAAGAGCTTTATATAACAATATGAATTATTTATAATAAATTAAAATTATAATTTATATATAAAAGTTATTTATTTAAATATTTCAAATTTTAATTATAATATAATTTTTATATTCAAAATGTTTTTTATTGTAAATTTTAATAACAAAAAATAAATATTTATCCATATATTACATAAGTTAAAATATTAATAAAATATAACTGAATTCTAAAATAATATAAATAATTATATAATATTTAAAAATGAAAATATAAAATAGAAAAATGCTTAATCTAAATGTTATTGTCAGTACTTACCAATTAGCCTGAGTTGTCTGGTGTCCAATGAGACACCTGCACTGTATATAAATATACTCCTCCCATCCATATGCTCTTAATTTTTACATCTCAGTAAATATGTTCCCTTTCTCATTCCTGAGAATTTATTTTCTTTAATTTTTTCATTCTTGCTTACGCTTCTATTGTTGCCACTCCTCACCTGAAGTTTTAAGAGTGTTCATGTCTCAATCAAGTGGGTGTTGATGGTGTCAAATGTTATGGGAAGAGATAGAATAAAAGAGGGTAAAGAAAATAAATTGCTTTCTTTTTTGATATAGATGAAATCTTTTTGGTTTATGAATTTGTGAATTTTAATTTTGTGTTGGTTCATTCAATTGTTCTATTTCTTGCATGTCATTAGACTGACTTTATGTTTTCACAGGTTTTCTGATTACAATCATTTTCAATGGATGTTCATGGTGTCAATTGTGTTATGGGAAGAGAGCATAAAAGAAAGTTTGTATGAAGATGTAATTTTTTTTGTTTATGATTTTGTGTTGGTTCATTCATTTGTTTTATTTCTTGCATGTTAATAAACCGACTATGTTTTCATGTGTTTTCTAATTTCAATCGGTCCCCAATGGGTGTTGATGGTGTCAAGTGTTATGAAAAGATAAATTATAATTGAGGGTCAAGAAAAGAAAGAAAGAAAGCTTGCTTTGTTTTTTGATAAAGATGAAATCTTTTTGCTTTATGAATTTATGGGTTTTAATTTTGTGTTGGTTCATTCAATTGTTCTATTTCTTGCATGCCAATAAGTTTGCTTTATTTTCTTGTTTGTTTTTGTTATTCACCAGGATTTTTCTTTATTTGTTTTGATGTTCTTTTTGTGTGTTGCAGCAACCAGTAGAAATGGATGTTACAATTCCTTGCTCTGGTAACCTTGTGTCGATAGGAGGTAGAAATTAAATGATGGGATGTAATCGGTGAGTGTGTGGAGTGATGTAAATAAATATCTTTGTGTTAATTGATTTTTCCTTTTTTAATTTTACAAGTGAGAATTGTGATTTGTGACTATGCTTGAGATGAGTGGTATTTACACTCTGTTATATCAATGCTGGGCATGTACTTCTTTTAAATAGCTGTATTTTTCTAGCTGTATTATGTCATATTCGTGTTCCTATTGGTATTAGTGCCACCAAAAATCTAGCACATTCATAGGATTTCTTGTACACAGAACCAAATAAATTAGTAAAGCATCATGCATAAGGTAAAACATTTTTCCCCATTTTACTCAAATATATGAAGTGACCATTTTAATGCACCACAAACACCAGCCATAGGCCACTAAAAAATGTTAAACAACCTATCATAACATATATTCGAACTAATCATACTCACAATAGCTGAAATGTTTAAAATTAGTATAGTAATTACAATGTCTTGCCTGACAAGGTGTTTTAGTGAGCACTGCGTCTGTCAATCTTTTCTGCTTCCTAGGTGGAGGTAAAACTTGATCCACATCCACACATCCTTCCTTGATTTTAATTCCAAGTCATCTTCCCCGCCTACTTTTTTCAAGAAAACAAAAAAACAAAATGAATAGTTTATTCATTATTTTATAATAACAAAATTTAAATTAGTAGAGGAATAAAATAAATCAATTTTTATTAGTCAATTACTGTCTCAGACTATATAAACCACAAATATAAATGTGAAGATCAGGATTGCACATTGCATAACTGAAAAAATGACTTAAAAATGGAGGTATGCAATTTTGATCTTCTGGTTCAAAGGCAAAAGAGCTAGTGGTCATTAATACAACACTCTCACATTGAATATTTAAGATTCTCAAAGCCTCTAACCAAATACTATGGTGTTATCTTGTGGTCTATTCCAAATACTATTTAAGTGTTATTCTTTGGACTATTCCCCTCAAGTTTAATGATGACATGATGATATTGTTAGGTCTATTAAGTTGTATTTACTTTTTCAAATAATTTTTTTGGGCATGAGAAATTTTCAATAAGTTATGTATATAGTATTATTTGTTTGATAATTTGAATATTCACACACAATTAATTATATATATAATTGCCATTTTTCTTAATATAAACAATTACAGTTACTTAAATTATAATCTAATCACTATTGCAGTAAAAACAAAAGAATCTCATTCACTAATCATTAATTATTAATAGTAACATTACCAATACGCTACTCTCTTCGGTTGCACACATAGAATAAGAGTATTCACTAAAGATTTGTTTTGCTGGACTGATTGTTACCAAAGATTTGGTAACTCATAAGCAGATTTGGCCGAATATGACTATTATCTTTTGGTAGAAAGGCTATGGAAGTTTGTTGATCAAGATGTTCTTGAAAAACATCTTTAGTTTAAACTAAATAATAAAGTATTGTATGATAGGTACATTTTTCTCTTTTAGCCTTTGTGAAAAGATTTAAGATGTATGTATTTTGATGATGTGTAATATATTTTATTTTTTATTTTCATATATAGTTCAAATTGTTTCCTGTACAAACCTCAAATAAATAGTTGAAATATAATTTAATATGTCTTATATTAAGCATTTTTAATTATATTTTAGATATTATTCAAAAGTCACTTTTTTTATTGTAATATCTTCATATTTCTCCGTGGATTTTGGATTGATTATCTTTATTATCTTTTATTTTTGGAAAATAAAAATAAATATTCTTCTATTTACAAACAAAAATTAATTTTAAATTTGATTTTATAGAATTTCCATCAATGTACCTAAAACATATTTTTATTTAGAGATAAAATAAAAGAAACAATAAAAATTATTTATCCTTTTTAATTATTTTTGTGAAGATTTTATTTTTTTGTTAAAAATCATGACAATGTAAAAGATTATATATTGTGCTAAAGTATAAATCAAAAGTAAAATATTGTATAGAAACATAACATAATCAATTTAACAAAATAAAGTGAAACTTTCAAAATTGATAATGTGAAAACTATATTCTTAAAATTTAGAAAATAAAAAATAAAAAATAAAAAATAAAAATAAAAGATTCAAATTCCAATTAAGTTTGTATTTTAATTTTGAAAAATTAGAGCATCATTAAAATATTTTATTTATTCAAGTTAAAGAACACTTATTAATTTTAAAATTTTGATACTTAAAATTTAAATAAATAAAATATTTTAATATTCTTAAAAGAAAACACTAATAACATTTTACCAAATAATTCATATTAGAGTAAGATTGATTATAAAAATGAATATTTTAATATTTTAATTTCTATACAGGGACATGACTTGTTTATTTTTAAAAAAATAATTCACCGAGTGAATTCTGCACCGAGTGATCGTCCCTTTGCTCTCTCTCTATATATAAATGTTGTCACTCTTCTATCTGTATGCAACTCTCTTCTCTCACTCTTCAGTCGTTTTCCTGTCAAGACTCTCTTCTCTAACTCTTCATTCGTTTCCAGTGTCAAGAATCTCTGTTTCGAAGAGTCTCTGTTCCTTCGATAGCATTGGCACACGCCAATGCCTCATATTTGGTTAGATGTGAAGACTCATCTTTTCCTTTTCTTCTGTTTCTGCAATTCAGACTCTGCTTTTCAAAGTCTTTGTTTCATTTCTTTCTTGTTCTTGTTTGTCTTTGTTATTTGTCAGAGTTTTTCTTTGATTCTTGTTCTTTTTGTGCGGTGCAGCAACCGGTGGACATGCATTTCTTTGATTTTTGTTACTCGTCAGAGCTTCTGGGTTCTCTTCAGTTGTGTCCTCTGTTCCCTTGTGGTCATTTTTTCCTTGCACAACCAAGGCTGCCAAAAGAAAGTCAAGAAAACATTGTTCAACAATTCAATGCTGCATTTCTTCTTGATTGAAATTGAAAAGCTGTTGGATGTTTCGATAGTTGTAATTTTTTCTTTTCCTCAAAACTCAAGAAAATCCGTTTTTGTTGAAATTCTTGAATGTGTATTTTATTTTTATCTTTGTTCAGTTGTTTTTTACCACATTTAGAAAATACATTCTTTCTAACTTTTGTGTAATTGGTAAATCATATTTCGATTCTTTTTCTTTATATTTTTATTATTTTGTTGTTGAAGTAGTTCCTTTTAGAGAAGTGGCTTTTATCTTCTCTTTGTGTTTTTTCCCATTATTTCTATCAGATGCAAGAATCCGAAAATCTATTTCACATGGAACAGACGCGAGAAGAAGCAGTGGCATTACAAGACACCATCGTATAAGACTGCCTAAGGTTTTGCTCATTTGTCCTTGTGTGATTTAGGGTTGTCTCTATGTTTGTCCTTATTTGTGCGTATGTGTGCTTTATTTGTCGCTGTGTTTTTGTGTCTGTTTGTGTCTTTATCTATCTGTGCTTGTATCTGTCTCACTCCCTCTGCGTGGGTGTTTCTATGACTTTTGTGGGAGTTTGCTTGTGTGTGTGGTCATGCCTCTATGTCTATATATGCCTACGTGTTTATGCTTGTGGGTGCTACTATATAATTGAATTTTGAGAAAGGGATGTTTCACTATTATTAAATGTTAATGACCCTTAGCTGAATTAGAATGTTTGAGTCGATCCTTGATCAATTTTACTTAGATGGGATGATATAGTTGTCCCTAAATTCGACTAGCAAATGAATTTTTTTAAGCATCGGAAAATGTGATGTTTTTGTCTAGTTGTTTGTTCAAGAATGCCCCAACGTGTTGAACGAAAATTGGGTATATAAATTTAGTTACCTAATTCAGTTTGGGTGTAACTATGAGATGAATTTTGAAAAAGAGATGTTATGCTATTTTTTTAGCCTTATTGAACTTAAATGGAATCTGTATGTTATAGATGTCTTTGATTGACCATGACCATGAAAAGTTAAAATTGTGGGGGCCACTATTGATAACATGATATCTTTTGTATTCTTGCACACAGTTTTTCTTTCTGATTATTTTTAAAGTATTGGAGTTATGCTCTATATCTACCTGTGTTTGTGTATCACAATAAAATTTTTGGATTTGATGCTCACATTAAAGTTTCTGCTAAACATTTTGTGCGTCTTCTTTTTGAATTTATGGGAGCAGCGATGCATTGGTGGCAGTAGAGGTTGATGGTAAACATCTGTAGTTGATATATCCAAATTGAATCTTTGTAAATGTGTGCCTTTGTAAAGTAAGGTGCAACTGGGAATGTGGTGATATATTTCAAGATACCAATTAATATTTCAGCATAACTTGTTTTAATTAATCGAACTAATTTCTCATTTATTATGTGGCATCAGAGCTTGGGTTGTCCACTCGATGGTGTGGATGAAACACTATTTTTCTCGATGGGGTTGAATTTGTTGCTGATTCTTTATGGGTTCCATATTCATCATGAGGTTGAAGCTTTGGTCCTGTGAATAAGGAGGATTTCAATTTTGAACATTTCAGTAATTCATTCAGAAATTCTTTCAAAGTTGAACTCTCATTATTAGAAAGGGTGTATGTAGTCACATATTAAAGTGCCAAAAAGAATTTTGAAGACACATACTCTTGTTTAGAAGGGGTTTCTTGCTTCCTTCCAGTATCAGGTTTTGTGTTTGTTGCTGTATTATTATTCTAAATAGTTAAGTTGCATTCTTATTTTCATGTAAAATTCCATTATCAATTTTTCTTATGTTATATTAAAAATAAATATATAAATGATGATCCTATGTTGTTGTATATTTATTGTTTAATGTTAGGTGGTAGATGGATGCAGTTGATCTAAAGAGCAAGCACAAGCGAAAGCTTGAGATAAGGAGTTTGTTGCAACCAAGGTTTTGTTAATGCTAAAATAATGGCCTGTTTTTTCTATTTTTATTTTTATTTTTATTTGTGTTTATTATACTCTTTTTAATTTATACTAATGGATTCGAAAGCCTCTATGGACCCAGACCTGCATTATGGGAGGAGGAGCAGCCTTGATGTTGTGCTGATGTAGTGTTTGAGAGCTTGTGTTGAGTTCTTTGAAGACGATGGTGATTGTGAAGGTACAAGCCGCCTCACCATTGGGGATACGTATGATATGTATGAGGTAATTGTTCCTATCATTTTAAGCTTTTGATTGCAATAAAATTTCTATTTTTCTTTGCTTTATAACTTTTAAGGCTTTTGATATATGTGAGGTGCTTTTTTTTCCTTCTTTTTTTCCTTCTTTTTTTAAATAGTATGATATTTAACAATTTCATTAATTTTTTATAAGCAACATCATATTTATTATTTTAATGTATCATATTAGTAGATGTCACATGACTATATTTCTCAACTTTGATACAACTTTGTTATACATATTTTTTCTAAAACTATATTTTCGTGGAAATTTTTTATAAATCTACTTTGACACAATTTTGCTTCAACCTTTTCAACTTCCGTTGAAATATATATTTTTTTCTTCTACTTTTGACTTTTTATTTGAAAACTAAATATCCATAAATAAAGTTTGGCTAATTTTTCGTGCAAGTTTATTACAAACTTCTTTGATAATTATATTTTCACTGAAATTGAACATTATTTAGTTTTACCATTTTTCAACTTCTTTTAAAATAATTTCTTTATACTTTGAACCTCCATTTATATTTTTTTGTTCGGCAAAGATAATATATATATATATATGTGTGTGTATGTATGTATACACATCAGGAGCACCATAAGTGCTAAAAGAAGCACAAGAAAAGAACTTGCAAACCAACACCACAAAATACATGCAAACACGAAGCCAAACTATTGGGTGTTAATCTTCCCCTACAAAAGTAAGTACACGAGTCTGAGATTAAGAGATTAAGCCTCCCCTACAAAAACCTCCATATATTTCAATTAGTAATATAAATTAGTAAATAAAGTTATTTTGTACCTAAAAATGTAAAAAATTAATATAGTTTATTAATTTACAATTATAAATAACTTATTGGCACAATTTATTACAACAAAACATGTATAAAAGTTTCATTATTCAAGGGAGTTTCACTTTTTTGTTTCCCTAGATTAAAAGTTTTCAGGTGCTTGATTTTGTTTTTGTTTTGTCAAACATCTGATTGCCTACTTTGAAGACCTCTACAAGGATTCCAAACTCAACAAGATGGTTGCAGTGTTATGGTTTCACAAAATTGATGAGGTTGGTATTATTCTGCCTAAATTTTTAATGGCAGGGGTTTTCATTATTTTTTTAGTAGCTTAAATCTACTTTTGATCTCAATTTACTCTTTCTTTTCATATATATATATATATATATATATATATATATATAGTGGTTTTATTGTATGTTCTATGAATTTATTATCTGAGGTATAACCATAGCTGCATACTTACATTTGATGTGAACAATGATGGACACTATAATACACATGTATTATACTATAATATTTGGAGAAAACATTTGGTTACGAAGTTTAGTAAATATGGGTTTGGAGTTGAATGTTGTGTTTTCTGTTGAATTTATTTTCACTATAAGAACATTCATGTTTGGATGATCAATTTAATATGTCATAGTATTACATCAAAATCATAAATGGAGATAAAGACATTATAGCATCAGGTAAAGAATTTGATGTTAAAATAAGGCTGAATTTAATGTCTTGTGATTCTAGTTTTTTTCTTTCTTTTTGTTTTAGATAATTTAATGTGCGACTGATGTAGTTCTTTCATAGATATTTTAAATTGTCAAAGTTTCAATGTCTTAATTTAATAGTCAATATTTTAATCTAAAATATAATTTATATGTCAAAAGTATGTATTTATTATAATTTTTAATTATAAAAATGAATATTTAGCTTGCACAATTAAGATTATATATATATATAATTATGATAATTTATAAAAAGAATTAAATGTTATTTAAAATTTTACTTAATATCCTTATTTTAATTTTTATTATTCATAAATTATATTTACAAAAATACACTTGAATATATAATTTCATCATAGTAATATATAAGATTCTTCTTAAAAAAAGATTTCTTATTGGTTTTTCTCATTCCCTTTTGAGTTCTCTCTTTATCTCTCGCTAGCACCTTTAGTTTCTATCATGTTTCTATTGAGTGACATTTGATTTTGATTTTGGTTTCGGTTTCTTTCTGTTTTTTTGGACTTTCATGTCTGATAATTTTTCTATCATGCTTCTATGTGACATTTGATTTTGGTTTCGGTTTCTTTTTGTTTTTCTTTGCTTTCATGTCTGATATATTTCTTTTTGATTCGAATTGCAGTTGGCTTTGGTTTATAATTGATATTTGTCTTTTTGGTTTTTTGATTGAAACGTTGAGAAAGAATCATTGTATATATTTTTGGGATTTGTAGGATTTGGGGTTTATTTTCTTTTGTTTATTTTATAGGGCACATGTGATGCTTATTATTAGTGCTCATTATTTACACAAAATAGACGTAGCTGGACTTCATTAATTGTAGTAAAAAATGTCCTTAATCACAGGAATTCACAATCCGTTCCACCTTAAAACCTCCGATAAAACCCTAGCCAACACATCAGGATTGCACATCTCGGTTAGTTTGTCACTGCATTTGCCGTTTCTTTATTTTATATTTTTGGATTTTCTTGTTGTTTGGATTCATACATGTGTTGTTCTTTTTATGGGTACATTAAAATTATGGGGAGGATTGTAGTTGTTCATACATCTGTCATCATTATTATTATTTTTTTTACTTTATTAAATCAATGGAAGTATACAAACTGTACTCTTACTGTTGATTTATTTTATTTGAGATTTATGTATATGTTAATTAAAATAGTTTTGGATCAATACTCCTCTACCACTTACTTTGTTAATTTTTTCACTTTATGTGTGAATGTCTTGATGTTACATATTAAATTCTTGAATGAACTGTGCTCAAGGAAAAGAGACCCTAGCTTTTCTCAAACACTCCTTCATTTTTAAGGTTCTTATCAATACACCTTAATTTGTTTCCCTTTTGTTTCATTGTCTTCATTTTTTCTTTTTTTATCCATCAATACCATTTTGTCGAACAACTTGTTGGTACACATTCATCAACTTTGATACTCGTTTCAGCTAAAGCTCAAAGTTTCCTACCTAATGATTTTATTTTTCCTGTTGGATCAAGATTCATAGCCTAAGCTTTTGGCTTTGGTCTTAGTAATAGTATCTCATTACTTGTTGTGCAAACTTTGCTGCACATTTTTGTCATCGATTGTTTTTAAAGTATGTGTTTATTGTTTGTGACTCTAATATGAGTTTGTGCTCTTTCTATGGTTCGTGTGTATCTCTATGTGTGCATGTGTGCCCTGTGTATTTGTCTGGCTTAGTCTTAGTCTTTGTATTTATAATGTGTGTGCGTCTCTGTCTCTATGTTTTTGTGTCTCTATATGTGTGTGCATATCGAACTATTAAAAGCGATACATGTATATTTATAACATATAAATTAAGTACTACAAGGGAAAACAATCCATCTCTTAATTTTCAAAACCATAACATATAAATTAAGTACTACAAGGGAAAACAATCCATCTCTTAATTTTCAAAACCAAATAAAAAAATATTTTTTTTAATCAAAGAGAAAAGATTAAAATTAAAATTAATTTTAATAAATAGACATTAATAAAATTTAGCTTAGATACACTTGTAGTTCCATTGCTACTTAATTTTATTTTATTTGTAAAAAAAGTTTATTATTTTTATTTTAGTCTTTACAAATTATTATTTTTAAGATGACTCTTGTAAAAAAAAATCTTTATTTCTGTCATTGCTATTTGATTTTAGACTTTTTAATATACTATTTTCTTCTAATACAGTGAAAGGTACAACTTATGTATTCTGATAATGGTGATAAAAAAATATATTTTACTGGTCGGTTTATTCAACTCTAGGTTTGCATTTGTTGGTCAAAATAATAGGACTGATTTTTTTTTTATGAGAAAATATAGGATATATAAACCCTAAAATAAAGTTTATGTCCAAGTCCCTAAATTAGAAAAAATGTGGATGTCATTATTTGTTGAAAAGTTTGATTGACATATGATGGACAAGGAGTATAAACCTTTTAAGGTTGCTCTTATTCTGATGTCAAAAATATGTGGTTGCTCTTATTCTGATGTCAAAAATATGTGGTTGCTCTTATGATATAAATATTTTTTCATTATGAGAAAGTGTAAAGCATATGAACCCAAAAATGATGTCTTTTTCCCTGGATTCAACAAAAGGTGGTTGCTCTTATATTATAAGTAGTTTGATTGACATATGATAGTTTAAATCTTTTAGGGTTATTCTCGGTCCTGATGTCAAAAGATTTTGATTGCTTTATTCATAAGAATTTTTTGATGATCAAGAAAAATGTATGCTATATGAGTCCTAAAATGTTTTCCTTGTTCTTCAATTCAAAAAAACTTAGTTGTCCTTATTTGTTGAGTAGTTGGATCGATATATGGTGAACATGAGATATAAACATTTTAAGGTTATCCCTAAAAAAAAAGTGATTGCTTTTATGATATTAAATTTTTATTCATCATGAGAAAATGTCCCTGTCCCAAAATTTGAAAAAACTTACTCATATTTGACGAGTAGTTTCATACTTTCATTGGCATATGATGAATATTGGAGTATAAACTTTTTAAGGTTGTATCAAAATGTCTTTTTCACCTGAATCATGAAATATGGTTACAGGTTAAAGGAATCATTGTATTGTTACTTAATTGGGGGGATCGATGCAGTCATTACATTGACATCTTCACATGTTAAATTTTTTTACGTTATACACAGTGAAAGGTATAAATTATGCATTATGATAATGGTGATGAAAAAATATATTTTCTTAGCTGGTTTTTGCAACTCAAGGTTTGCATTTTGGTAAAAGAAAAAGGGGATTGACATTTTTTTTAATTATGAGAAAATATAGGATGTATGATCCCAAAATAATGTTCATGTCCAAGTTTCTAAATTAGAAAAAATGTGAACGTCATTATTTGTTGGAAAGATTGATTGACATATGATGGACAAGGTGTATAAACCTTTTAAGGTTACCCTGATTCTGATGTCAAATACATGTGGATGCTTCAATGATATAAATATCTTTTCATTTTGAGAAAGTGTAAAGCATATGAATCATACAATGATGTCTTTGTTGCTGAATTTGATAAAGATGGTTGCTATTATTTTATGAGTAATTTGATTGACATATGATGAATGTGAAAGTATAAACCTTTTAAGGTTGCCTTGATTCTGATGTCAAAAATATGTAGATGCTTCTATGATATAAATATCATTTCATTTTGCGAGAGTGTAAAGCAAATGAACCATAAAATGATGTCTTTGTTGCTGAATTCGATAAAAGATGGTTGCTCTTATTTGATGAGTAATGTGATTGACATATGATGAATATGAAAGTATAAACCTTCTAAGGTTGTTCTTGATTCTGATGTCAAAAGATTTTGATTGTTTTATTGATAAGAATATTTTATTGATCACGAGAAAATATATGTTATGAGTCCTAAAATGTTGTCCTTGTCCTTCAATTTGAAAAAAAATTAGTTGTCCTTACATGTTGAGTTGTTGGAACGATATATGTTGAACATGGGATATAAACCTTTTAAGGTTATCCCTTGAAAAAATGTTCCTGTTCCAAAATTCAAAAAAGTCTGGTTACTCATATTTGACAAGTAGCTTGATTGGCATCTGATGAATATTGGAGAATAAACCTTTTAAGGTTGTATCAAAATTCCTATTTCCCTTGATTCATGAAACATGGTTACACGGTAAAGGAATCATTGTATTGTTATCTAATTTGGAGGACCGGTGCAGTAGTGGTGATAACAAAATATATTTTCTTGGCTGGTTTGTGCAACTGAAGGTTTGCATTTTGGTAAAAAAAAAATGAGACTGATATGTCTTTTTTATCTGTGAGAAAATATAGGATATATGGTCCCAAAAATAATGTTCATGTCCAAGTCCCTAAATTAGAAGAAATGCGAATGCCATTATTTGTGGGAAAATTTGATTGACATATGATGGACAAGGTGTATAAACCTTTTAAGGTTGCCCTCATTTTGATGTCAAAAATATGTGGATGCTTCTATGATATAAATATCTTTTCATTTTGAGAGAGTGTAAAGCATATGAACCATAAAATGATGTCTTTGTTACTGAATTCGATAAAAGATCGTTGCTCTTATTTGATGAGTAATTTGATTGACATATGATGAATATGAAAGTATAAACCTTCTAAGGTTGTTCCTGATTCTGATGTCAAAAGATTTTGATTGTTTTATTCATGAGAATATTTTATTGATCACGAGAAAATATATGTTATATGAGTCCTAAAATGTTGTCCTTGTCCTTCAATTTGAAAAAAATTAGTTGTCCTTACATGTTGAGTTGTTGGAACGATATACGATGAACATGGGATATAAACCTTTTAAGGTTATCCCTCGAAAAAATGTCCCTGTTCCAAAATTCGAAAAAGTTTGGTTACTCATATTTAACAAGTAGCTTGATTGGCATATGATTAATATTGGAGCATAAACCTTTTAAGGTTGTATCAAAATTCCTATTTCCCTTGATTCATGAAACATGGTTACACGGTAAAGGGATTATTTTATTGTTATCTAATTTGGAGGACCGGTGCAGTAGTGGTGATGACAAAATATATTTTCTTGGCTGGTTTGTGCAACTGAAGGTTTGCATTTTGGTAAAAAAAAAAAATCAGACTAATATGTTTTTTTTTATTTGTGAGAAAATATAGGGTATATGGTCCCAAAAATAATGTTCATATCCAAGTCCCTAAATTAGAAGAAATGCGAATGCCATTTTTTGTGGGAAAATTTGATTGACATATGATGGACAAGGTGTATAATCCTTTCAAGGTTGCCCTCATTCTGATGTCAAAAATATGTGGATGCTTCTATGATTTAAATATCTTTTCATTTTGAGAGAGTGTAAAGCATATGAACCATAAAATGATGTCTGTTACAGAATTCGATAAAAGATGGTTGCTCTTATTTGATGAGTAATTTGATTGACATATGATGAATATGAAAGTATAAACCTTCTAAGGTTGTTCCTGATTCTGATGTCAAAAGATTTTGATTGTTTTATTCATGAGAATATTTTATTGATCACGAGAAAATATCTGTTATATGAGTCCTAAAATGTCCTTGTCCTTCAATTTGAAAAAAATTAGTTGTCCTTACATGTTGAGTTGTTGGAACGATATACGATGAACATGGGATATAAACCTTTTAAGGTTATCCCTCGAAAAAATGTCCCTGTTCCAAAATTCGAAAAAGTTTGGTTACTCATATTTAACAAGTAGCTTGATTGGCATATGATTAATATTGGAGCATAAACCTTTTAAGGTTGTATCAAAATTCTTATTTCCCTTGATTCATGAAACATGGTTACACGGTAAAGGAATCATTTTATTGTTATCTAATTTGGAGGACCGGTGCAGTAGTAGTGATGACAAAATATATTTTCTTGGCTGGTTTGTGCAACTGAAGGTTTGCATTTTGGTAAAAAAAAAATCAGACTAATATATTTTTTTTATTTGTGAGAAAATATAGGATATATGGTCCCAAAAATAATGTTCATATCCAAGTCCCTAAATTAGAAGAAATGCGAATGCCATTTTTTGTGGGAAAATTTGATTGACATATGATGGACAAGGTGTATAATCCTTTCAAGGTTGCCCTCATTCTGATGTCAAAAATATGTGGATGCTTCTATGATTTAAATATCTTTTCATTTTGAGAGAGTGTAAAGCATATGAACCATAAAATGATGTCTGTTACAGAATTCGATAAAAGATGGTTGCTCTTATTTGATGAGTAATTTGATTGACATATGATGAATATGAAAGTATAAACCTTCTAAGGTTGTTCCTGATTCTGATGTCAAAAGATTTTGATTATTTTATTCATAAGAATATTTTATTCATCACGAGAAAATATATGTTATATGAGTCCTAAAATGTTGCCCTTGTCCTTCAATTTAAAAAAAAATTAGTTATCCTTACATGTTGAGTTGTTGGAACGATATATGATGAACATGGGATATAAACCTTTTGAGGTTATCCCTGGAAAAAATGTCCCTGTTCCAAAATTCGAAAAAGTTTGGTTACTCATATTTGACAAGTAGCTTGATTGGCATATGACGAATATTGGAGTATAAACCTTTTAAGGTTGTATCAAAATTCCTATTTCCCTTGATTCATAAAACATGGTTACACGGTAAATGAATCATTGTATTGTTATCTAATTTGAAGGACCGGTGCAGTAGTGGTCAAGGTAAATGAATCATAAAGTCAAGGTTTGCATTTTGGTATAAAAAAAATGAGACTGATATGTTTTTCTTTGAATTCAAAATTTTTGTTTCCATTATTTGATGAGTATTTTGATCGACTTATGATAAACATAGGAGTATAAAACCTTTTAAGGATGTTCCTAACCCTGATGTCGAAGAAAGTGGTTGCATATTTATGCCTTGCATTGGTGTTTGTGTGTGTGCTGTGTCCTCGTCTCAATTTTATGTGTGCTTGGTGCTTATGTTTGTCCTTTTTCTGTGTGTTTGTATCTCTCACTCTGTCTATATGGGTGTGTTTATGAATTTGTTGGTGTGTGCTCGTGTGTGGTCGTGCCTTTGTCTATATGTGCATTTGGGTTTATGTTTGTGTGCACTTTGCCTCTATTTGGGTCTGTGTGTGCTCAGTGTCTATGTTTGCCTTAGTGTTTGGTGTCTTTGTATACATCTATGTGTGTTTCTCTGTCTTTGTGTTTGTGTTCTTTGCCTTTGTGTTTATGTTTGTGTGTGTGCTTTGTGTCTATGTATGTGTTCTATAGGTGTATCACTATCTTTGTCTGTGTCTATGTTTATATGTGTGTACTTCTCCCCAATTAATAAGGTTGTTTGATACTGCTTAACTATGTTCCTTTTTTACTATATTTGTTATTACTTTTCTCTTTGATTTTTGGTTAAGTAGATAATCTAATTAAAGTGTTTGTTTTGAAACTTTATTACTGTTTTGACTCTGAATTTTGACCATTTCAATAATTCACTCATAAATGCTTTCAAACATGACCTCACACTATTAGAAAGGGTGCAACATCTATATGCACAGATCAAAGTGCCAAAAAGGATTTGGGAAGACATATGATCAGGTATGGTCCTCTATTTTAGTATTTTTGAGAAGAAGTCTTTTGTACTTATTTTGTTGATATGCCATGTATGATAATTTTTTTGATTTTTGGGACTGAGTTCTTGGGCATTACGTTGGAAATATTTTTTTTTCTTTAGATTTAGTTCATAATATTTCCTGTGCAATACCTCAAATAAATAGTTGAAGAAGGTTGATAAACTAATCAATTAAATACTATTTAACTGTTTTATGACATTGTTCAAAAGTCACTCTTCTTCCAATTTAATTGTTGATGAAGCAACTGCATATTCCTTCTTTACCAAGTAAGTCTTCACTATCTTGTCCAATGGGTCATCTAATGGTGGAAGTGTGACAACTACTGGATATGGATATTACGGTTCCTCACGCAGGTAATATTGTACCAATGGAAGGTAGAAACTAAAGTGATGTTATGAACTGCATTTGCTTCTTTGCTTTTCATATCAATTTCTTGTATGATTTATTTCTAATTCTTGTTTCACTTTTTTTAATTATTGTTTATCTTTGTTTTGCACTAGGTTTTTCTTTTTGTTTCAATGTTCTTTTAGTGTGGTGCAGCAACGGATGGAAATGGATATTACAATTCCACACTTGGTGACATTGTGCCGATGGAAGGTAGAAATTAAAGTGATGTTATGAACTGTTTTTGCTTCTCTACTTTTCAAATCAATTTCTTTGTTTCATTTCTTTCTAATTCTTGTTTGTCTTTGTTACTTGCTAAGGTTTTTCTATTTATTCCTCACTTTGGTTACCTCGTGCCAGTGGAAGGTAGAAATTAGAGTGATGTCGTTAATGGTAATGTAATAATTAAGTGTGTGTGGTGTGGTAGAATGAAACAAATATCTTTATTTGAGTTGATTTTTCTTTTTTTTAATTTTAACAAATGTGAATTGTGTCTTGCAATTGTGTTTGCGATGAGAGATATTTACTTATTTCTAAATGCAAAAGAATATGGAAGCAATGTCGTAATATGTTATGATAGCTCTTTAAACTCTCTTTGTAGTCTTGTAATTAAAAAAATTAATTTACAAGATGATAACTAAATGTATTTTCTTCATTTTTTTTACAAGATATGTGGAACATAAATGTATTTACATTGTTTTTTATTATCATTGATCTATTATACAGGCAGAGGCAAAAGCCATATGAAGACTTGGAAAACTATCTTGAAGCAATTGATAAGTTGAGAAGCAACATTCAGTTTTTTTGGCAATAAGAAGGTTTTTAAGAGTAGTGATGGTAAATAATTTGCTAGCTAAGGCTATTTCGAAGCTAGAAGATGAGTTTAACCGGTTATTATCATCTTACAGGTATTTATTTTTATACTTCATGTTGTTCATCTTTTGGCATGCTTTATGAAAAGTTCATCAGCCTGCGTAAACCAAGTAACCGTTGATGGTAAATCTCCAGAAAATGATATATTTTATAATGCTAAACCAAATCTGCTTCCTATGTATTAGTTTGAATGTGTGATTCCTTTTTCTCTTGCATTGTGAAAATTTTCTTTGTTACTATGACATTTTCTTTTAGAATGTGTGATTACAGCAAACATGTTTATATACAGCAAATGGTTGAAGGGTCAGCAAAAACAGCTATTCAAAATATACAGGTAATCTTTGTTATCCATTTAAGAGGTCCAGAGAGTCTAGACAGGTATGATTTCGTTCTTGTCTTATCCATTTAGTCCAACATCCTTTATTCAATACGTCTTTTTATTATATATTTACAGTTATATATTTACAGCTATTAGAAAAACAAATTATAAATGAGATATGTGTATATTTATAAATAACAAATCTAATACAATTACAGTACTTAATTAAAAGAGAAAGGATTGCATTACTCTTAACTAAAAGAGAAACTAATTATAAATGAGATATACATATCGTTTTAATGAATTATAAATCAAACACAATTAGACTAGTTAATTAAAAGAGAATCATTTGCATTATTCTTGACTTAAAAGAGAAACCAAATTATAAATGAGATATCAATATATTTATAAATTATAAATCAAATACAATTACACTAGTTAGTTAAAAGAAGAAGGGTTGCATTGTTGTTTACAAATTAGACAATTGAAACATGGAATATTAAAATTTGAATTATAATTAAATCATAGAATTCTAAATTCATTTTTATTGTTTATTTATGCTAAAATTTCAAACATGGAATTCTTGGACATGATATTTTCTATTATGGTATGTTAACTTAGAGAATTAGGTGGTTAATCAACTTGGTATCTGGTTCTAAATAACCACTTCTTAAGTGTCTTTATTTTTTATATTGAATATTTTGCCAAAATTGAATTATTTCCTCATTATTTTAGCACTTTATTTTGTTGATTTTTCTTCCCTTTTTAATTTTTAGTTTTCTGTTGAGAATATTTAGTAATTTTGAGTAGCCATCTTATTGATGTTTTTGCATCATTTGATCATGGCCTTTGCTTCCTCTCTATGCAAGGCATGTTATTGTCATTTCTCTCCCCTTATAACATTTTTAGATTAGTGTTCGGATTCCTCTCTATGCATGGTATGTTATTGACATTCCTCTTTATGTAAGGTATATAAATAATGATTCTATGTTGTTACATATATATTGTTTAATGCTTGATAATAGGTCTATGCAACTGATCAAAAGAGCATGTACAAGCGAAAGCGAGACAGTGGGTTAGTTAAATTTTATTTACATTTGTTATGATCTTTTAATCTCCAAATAGTTTCATGGATAAAGATTTTCATTGTATTATAAAGTTGTTAATGTTTTTCAATTTATACTAATGGATCTCAAAGCCTTGGTATACCAAGACCTGCATTGATGGTGTGCTTTTGCAGTGCTAGATAGCTTCTATTGAAGACTTTGAAGAGAATTGTGAGTGCCACTGTCGATGATATCTACAAGGTAATCCTTCCTTTCAATTTAAGTTTTCAATTGATATAAAATTTCGGTGTTCATTTCTTTATAACTTTTAAAGCGTGGGTGAATGTACAAGATGAGTTTTGAAACAAAATTATTATGCTATTTTCGAAGCTTAATGACCTTAAATGAGTTCTTTCCATCATAACTTTTAAGGTTTGGGTGAAAGTGTGACATGAATTTTGAAAAATAAATGTTATGCTTTGAAGCTTAATGACCCTAAATAAATGTTTGACGGGTAGTTTTATTGGCATATGATGAATATTGGAGTATAAACTTTTGAAGGTTGTATCAATATGTCTTTTTCGGTTAAATCATGAAATATGGTTAGAGGTTAAAGGAATCATTATATTGTTACTTAATTGGGAGGACCGATGAAGTCACTACATTGACAACTTCACATGTTAAATTTTCTACGTTATACACGGTGAAACGTAGAAATTATGCATTCTGATAATGGTGATGAAAAAATATATTTTCTTAGCTGGTTTGTGCAACTCAAGGTTTGCATTTTGGTAAAATAAAAATGAGACTGATATGCTTTTTTTATTTGTGAGAAAATATAGGATATATGGTCCCAAAAATAATGTTCATGTCCAAGTGCCTAAATTAGAAGAAATGCGAATGCCATTATTTGTGAGAAAATTTGATTGACATATGATGGACAAGGTGTATAAACCTTTTAAGGTTGCCCTGATTCTGTTGTCAAAAATATGTGGATGCTTCTATGATATAAATATCTTTTCATTTTGAGAGAGTGTAAAGCATATGAACTATAAAATGATGTCTTTGTTGCTGAATTCGATAAAAGATGGATGCTCTTATTTTATGAGTAATTTGATTGACATATGATGAATATGAAAGTATAAACCTTCTAAGGTTGTTCCTGATTCTGATGTCAAAAGATTTTGATTATTTTATTCATAAGAATATTTTATTGATCACGAGAAAATATATGTTATATGAGTCCTAAAATGTTGTCCTTGTCCTTCAATTTAAAAATAATTAGTTGTCCTTACATGTTGAGTTGTTGGAACGATATATGATGAACATGGGATATAAACCTTTTGAAGTTATTCCTCGAAAAAATGTCCCTGTTCCAAAATTCGAAAAAGTTTGGTTACTCATATTTGAGAAGTAGCTTGATTGGCATATGATGAATATTAGAGTATAAACCTTTTAAGGTTGTATCAAAATTCCTATTTCCCTTGATTCATGAAACATGGTTACACGGTAAATGAATCATTGTATTGTTATCTAATTTGGAGGACTGGTGCAATAGTGGTGATGACAAATTTCTTGGCTCGTTTGTGCAACTCAAGGTTTGCATTTTGGTACAAAAAAAAAATGAGACTGATATGCTTTTTTTATTTGTGAGAAAATATAGGATATATAGTCTCAAAAATAATGTTCATGTCCAAGTCCCTAAATTAAAAGAAATGCGAATGCCATTATTTGTGGGAAAATTTGATTGACATATGATGGACAAGGTGTATAAACCTTTTAAGGTTGCCCTGATTCTGATGTCAAAAATATGTGGATGCTTCTATGATATAAATATCTTTTCATTTTGAGAGAGTGTAAAGCATATGAACTATAAAATGATGTCTTTGTTGCTGAATTCGATAAAAGATGGTTGCTCTTATTTGATGAGTAATTTAATTGACATATGATGAATATGAAAGTATAAACCTTCTAAGGTTGTTCTTGATTCTGATGTGAAAAGATTTTGATTGTTTTATTCATGAGAATATTTTATGGATCACAAGAAAATATATGTTATACGAGTCCTAAAATGTTGTCCCTGTCCTTCAATTTGAAAAAAATTAGTTGTCGTTACATGTTGAGTTGTTGGAGCGATATATGATGAACATGGGATATGAACCTTTTAAGGTTATCACTCGAAAAAATGTCCCTGTTCCAAAATTCGAAGAAAGTTTGGTTACTCATATTTGACAAGTAGCTTGATTGGCATATGATGAACACCGCAGTATAAACCTTTTAAGGTTGTACCAAAATTCCTATTTCCCTTGATTCATGAAACATAATTAGACGGTAAAGAAATCATTGTATTGTTATCTAATTTGGAGGACCGGTGTAGTAGCGGTGATGACAAAATATATTTTCTTGGCTGGTTTGTGCAACTCAAGTTTGCATTTTGGTAAAAGAAAAATGAGACTGATATGTTTTTTTTATTTGTGAGAAAATATAGGATATATGGTCCCAAAAATAATGTTCATGTTCAGGTCCCTAAATTAGAAGAAATGCGAATGCCATTATTTGTGGGAAAATTTGATTGACATATGATGGACAAGGTGTATAAACCTTTTAAGGTTGCCCTGATTCTGATGTCAAAAATATGTGGATGCTTCTATGATATAAATATCTTTTCATTTTGAGAGAGTATAAAGCATATGAACTATAAAATGATGTCTTTGTTGCTGAATTCGATAAAAGATGATTGCTCTTATTTGATGAGTAATTTGATTGACATATGATGAATATGAAAGTATAAACCTTCTAAGGTTGTTCCTGATTCTGATGTCAAAAGATTTTGATTATTTTATTCCTAAGAATATTTTATTGATCACGAGAAAATATATGCTATATGAGTCCTAAAATGTTGTCCTTGTCCTTCAATTTAAAAAAAATTAGTTGTCCTTACATGTTGAGTTGTTGGAACAATATATGATGAACATGGGATATAAACCTATTGAGGTTATCCCTCGAAAAAATGTCTCTCTTCCAAAATTCGAAAAAGTTTGGTTACTCATATTTGACAAGTAGCTTGATTGGCATATGACGAATATTGGAGTATAAACCTTTCAAGGTTGTATCAAAATTCTTATTTCCCTTGATTCATAAAACATGGTTACACGGTAAATGAATCATTGTATTGTTATCTAATTTGAAGGACCGGTGCTGTAGTGGTGATGACAAAATATATTTTCTTGGCTGGTTTGTGCAACTCAAAGTTTGCATTTTGGTAAAAAAAAAAAAAAAAAGACTGATATGCTTTATTTATTTGTGTGAAAATATAGGATATATGGTCTCAAAAATAATGTTCATGTCCAAGTCCCTAAATTAGAAGAAATGCGAATGCCATTATTTGTGGGAAAATTTGATTGACATATGATGGACAAGGTGTGTAAACCTTTTAAGGTTGCCCTGATTCTGATGTCAACAATATGTGGATGCTTCTATGATATAAATATCTTTTCATTTTGAGAGAGTGTAAAGCATATGAACTATAAAATGATGTCTTTGTTGCTGAATTCGATAAAAGATGGTTGCTCTTATTTGATGAGTAATTTGATTGACATATGATGAATATGAAAGTATAAACCTTCTAAGGATGTTCCTGATTCTGATGTCAAAAGATTTTGATTATTTTATTCATAAGAATATTTTATTGATCACGAGAAAATATATGTTATATGAGTCCTAAAATGTTGTCCTTGTCCTTCAATTTAAAAAAAATTAGTTGTCCTTACATGTTGAGTTGTTGGAACGATATATGATGAACATGGGATATAAACCTATTGAGATTATCCCTCGAAAAAATGTCCCTGTTCCAAAATTCGAAAAAGTTTGGTTACTCATATTTGACAAGTAGCTTGATTGGCATATGACGAATATTAGAGTATAAACCTCTTAAGGTTGTATCAAAATTCCTATTTCCCTTGATTCATAAAACATGGTTACACGGTAAATGAATCATTGTATTGTTATCTAATTTGAAGGACCGGTGCAGTAGTGGTGATGACAAAATATATTTTCTTGGCTGGTTTGTGCAACTCAAAGTTTGCATTTTGGTAAAAAAAAAAAAAAAAAAAAAAAAAAAAACTGATATGCTTTTTTTATTTGTGTGAAAATATAGGATATATGGTCTCAAAAATAATGTTCATGTCCAAGTCCCTAAATTAGAAGAAATGCGAATGCCATTATTTGTGGGAAAATTTGATTGACATATGATGGACAAGGTGTATAAACCTTTTAAGGTTGCCCTGATTCTGATGTCAAAAATATGTGGATGCTTCTATGATATAAATATCTTTTCATTTTGAGAGAGTGTAAAGCATATGAACTATAAAATGATGTCTTTGTTGCTGAATTCGATAAAAGATGGTTGCTCTTATTTGATGAGTAATTTGATTGACATATGATGAATATGAAAGTATAAACCTTCTAAGGTTGTTCCTGATTTTGATGTCAAAAGATTTTGATTATTTTATTCATAAGAATATTTTATTGATCACGAGAAAATATATGTTATAGGAGTCCTAAAATGTTGTCCTTGTCCTTCAATTTGAAAAAAATTAGTTGTTGTTACATGTTGAGTTGTTGGAGCAATATATGATGAACATGGGATATGAACCTTTTAAGGTTATCACTCGAAAAAATGTCCCTGTTCCAAAATTCGAAAAAAGTTTGGTTACTCATATTTGACAAGTGGCTTGATTGGCATATGATGAACACCGGAGAATAAACCTTTTAAGGTTGTACCAAAATTCCTATTTCCCTTGATTCATGAAACATGGTTAGACGGTAAAAGAATCATTGTATTGTTATCTAATTTGGAGGACCGGTGTAGTAGTGGTGATGACAAAATATATTTTCTTGGCTGGTTTTTGCAACTCAAGTTTGCATTTTGGTAAAAGAAAAATGAGACTGATATGCTTTTTTTATTTGTGAGAAAATATAGGATATATGGTCTCAAAAATAATGTTCATGTCCAAGTCCCTAAATTAGAAGAAATGCGAATGCCATTATTTCTGTGAAAATTTGATTGACATATCATGGACAAGGTGTATAAACCTTTTAAGGTTGCCCTGATTCTGATGTCAAAAATATGTGGATGCTTCTATGATATAAATATCTTTTCATTTTGAGAGAGTGTAAAGCATATGAACTATAAAATGATGTCTTTGTTGTTGAATTCGATAAAAGATGGTTGCTCTTATTTGATGAGTAATTTGATTGACATATGATGAATATGAAAGTATAAACCTTCTAAGGTTGTTCCTGATTCTGATGTCAAAAGATTTTGATAATTTTACTCATAACAATATTTTATTGATCACGAGAAAATATATGTTATATGAGTCCTAAAATGTTGTCCTTGTCCTTCAATTTAAAAAAAATAGTTGTCCTTACATGTTGAGTTGTTGGAACGATATATGATGAACATGGGATATAAACCTTTTGAGGTTATCCCTCGAAAAAATGTCCCTGTTCCAAAATTCGAAAAAGTTTGGTTACTCATATTTGACACAAGTAGCTTGATTGGCATATGATGAATATTGGAGTATAAACCTTTTAAGGTTGTATCAAAATTCCTATTTCCCTTGATTCATAAAACATGGTTACACGGTAAATGAATCATTGTATTGTTATCTAATTTGAAGGACCGGTGCAGTAGTGGTGATGACAAAATATATTTTCTTGGCTGGTTTGTGCAACTCAAAGTTTGCATTTTGGTAAAAAAAAAAATGAGACTGATATGCTTTTTTTATTTGTGAGAAAATATAGGATATATGGTCTCAAAAATAATGTTCATGTCCAACTCCCTAAATTAGAAGAAATGCGAATGCCATTATTTGTGGGAAAATTTGATTGACATATCATGGACAAGGTGTATAAACCTTTTAAGGTTTCCCTGATTCTGATGTCAAAAATATGTGGATGCTTCTATGATATAAATATCTTTTCATTTTGAGAGAGTGTAAAGCATATGAGCTATAAAATGATGTCTTTGTTGATGAATTCGATAAAAGATGGTTGCTCTTATTTGATGAGTAATTTGATTGACATATGATGAATATGAAAGTATAAACCTTCTAAGGTTGTTCCTGATTCTGATGTGATAAGATTTTGATTGTTTTATTCATGAGAATATTTTATTGATCACGAGAAAATATATGTTATATGAGTCCTAAAATGTTGTCCTTGTCCTTCAATTTGAAAAAAATTAGTTGTCGTTACATGTTGAGTTGTTGGAGCGATATATGATGAACATGGGATATGAACCTTTTAAGGTTATCACTCGAAAAAATGTCCCTGTTCCAAAATTCGAAAAAAGTTTGGTTACTCATATTTGACAAGTGGCTTGATTGGCATATGATGAACACCGGAGAATAAACCTTTTAAGGTTGTACCAAAATTCCTATTTCCCTTGATTCATGAAACATGGTTAGACGGTAAAGGAATCATTGTATTGTTATCTAATTTGGAGGACCGGTGTAGTAGCGGTGATGACAAAATATATTTTCTTGGTTGGTTTTTGCAACTCAAGTTTGCATTTTGGTAAAAGAAAAATGAGACTGATATGTTTTTTTTTATTTGTGAGAAAATATAGGAGATATGGTCCCAAAAATAATGTTCATGTTCAGGTCCCTAAATTAGAAGAAATGCGAATGCCATTATTTGTGGGAAAATTTGATTGACATATGATGGACAAGGTGTATAAACATTTTAAGGTTGCCCTGATTCTGATGTCAAAAATATGTGGATGCTTCTATTATATAAATATCTTTTCATTTTGAGAGAGTAAAGCATATGAACTATAAAATGATGTCTTTATTGTTGAATTCGATAAAAGATGGTTGCTCTTATTTTATGAGTAATTTGATTGACATGTGATGAATATGAAAGTATAAACTTTCTAAGGTTGTTCTTGATTCAAATGTCAAAAGATTTTGATTGTTTTATTCATGAGAATATTTTATTGATCACGAGAAAATATATGTTATATGAGTCCTAAAATGTTGTCCTTATCCTTCAATTTGAAAAAAATTAGTTGTCGTTACATGTTGAGTTGTTGGAGCAATATATGATGAACATGGGATATGAACCTTTTAAGGTTATCACTCGAAATAATGTCCCTGTTCCAAAATTCGAGAAAAGTTTGGTTACTCATATTTGACAAGTAGCTTGATTGGCATATGATGAACACCGGAGTATAAACCTTTTAAGGTTGTACCAAAATTCCTATTTCCCTTGATTCATGAAACATGGTTAGACGGTAAAGGAATCATTGTATTGTTATCTAATTTGGAGGACCGGTGTAGTAGCGGTGATGACAAAATATATTTTCTTGGCTGGTTTGTGCAACTCAAGTTTGCATTTTGGTAAAAGAAAAATGAGACTGATATGTTTTTTTTTTTGTGAGAAAATATAGGATATATGGTCCCAAAAATAATGTTCATGTTCAGGTCCCTAAATTAGAACAAATGCGAATGCCATTATTTGTGGGAAAATTTGATTGACATATGATGGACAAGGTGTAAAAACCTTTTAAGGTTGCCCTGATTCTGATGTCAAAAATATGTGGATGCTTCTATGATATAAATATCTTTTCATTTTGAGAGAGTAAAGCATATGAACTATAAAATGATGTCTTTGTTGCTGAATTCGATAAAAGATGGTTGCTCTTATTTTATGAGTAATTTGATTGACATATGATGAATATGAAAGTATAAACCTTCTAAGGTTGTTCCTGATTCTGATGTCAAAAGATTTTGATAATTTTACTCATAACAATATTTTATTGATCACGAGAAAATATATGTTATATGAGTCCTAAAATGTTGTCCTTGTCCTTCAATTTAAAAAAAATAGTTGTCCTTACATGTTGAGTTGTTGGAACGATATATGATGAACATGGGATATAAACCTTTTGAGGTTATCCCTCGAAAAAATGTCCCTGTTCCAAAATTCGAAAAAGTTTGGTTACTCATATTTGACACAAGTAGCTTGATTGGCATATGATGAATATTGGAGTATAAACCTTTTAAGGTTGTATCAAAATTCCTATTTCCCTTGATTCATAAAACATGGTTACACGGTAAATGAATCATTGTATTGTTATCTAATTTGAAGGACCGGTGCAGTAGTGGTGATGACAAAATATATTTTCTTGGCTGGTTTGTGCAACTCAAAGTTTGCATTTTGGTAAAAAAAAAAATGAGACTGATATGCTTTTTTTATTTGTGAGAAAATATAGGATATATGGTCTCAAAAATAATGTTCATGTCCAACTCCCTAAATTAGAAGAAATGCGAATGCCATTATTTGTGGGAAAATTTGATTGACATATCATGGACAAGGTGTATAAACCTTTTAAGGTTTCCCTGATTCTGATGTCAAAAATATGTGGATGCTTCTATGATATAAATATCTTTTCATTTTGAGAGAGTGTAAAGCATATGAGCTATAAAATGATGTCTTTGTTGATGAATTCGATAAAAGATGGTTGCTCTTATTTGATGAGTAATTTGATTGACATATGATGAATATGAAAGTATAAACCTTCTAAGGTTGTTCTTGATTCAAATGTCAAAAGATTTTGATTGTTTTATTCATGAGAATATTTTATTGATCACGAGAAAATATATGTTATTTGAGTCCTAAAATGTTGTCCTTGTCCTTCAATTTGAAAAAAATTAGTTGTCGTTACATGTTGAGTTGTTGGAGCGATATATGATGAACATGGGATATGAACCTTTTAAGGTTATCACTCGAAAAAATGTCCCTGTTCCAAAATTCGAAAAAAGTTTGGTTACTCATATTTGACATGTAGCTTGATTGGCATATGATGAACACCGGAGTATAAACCTTTTAAGGTTGTACCAAAATTCCTATTTCCCTTGATTAATGAAACATGGTTAGACGGTAAAGGAATCATTGTATTGTTATCTAATTTGGAGGACCGGTGTAGTAGCGGTGATGACAAAATATATTTTCTTGGCTGGTTTGTGCAACTCAAGTTTGCATTTTGGTAAAAGAAAATTGAGATTGATATGTTTTTTTTATTTGTGAGAAAATATAGGATATATGGTCCCAAAAATAATGTTCATGTCCAGGTCCCTAAATTAGAAGAAATGCGAATGCCATTATTTGTGGGAAAATTTGATTGACATATGATGGACAAGGTGTATAAACCTTTTAAGGTTGTCCTGATTCTGATGTCAAAAATATGTGGATGCTTCTATGATATAAATATCTTTTCATTTTGAGAGAGTGTAAAGCATATGAACCATAAGATGATGTCTTTGTTGCTGAATTCGATAAAAGATGGTTGCTCTTATTTTATGAGTAATTTGATTGACATATGATGAATATGAAAGTATAAACCTTCTAAGGTTGTTCTTGATTCAAATGTCAAAAGATTTTGATTGTTTTATTGATAAGAATATTTTATTGATCACGAGAAAATGTTATATGAGTATTAAAATGTTGTCCTTGTCCTTCAATTTGAAAAAAAATATATAAGTATTTATATTCCGAGGTCATGACTTTTCTTATTTATCACATAAAATTTTCAGTGCCTATATATGTCTGTGACTTTTCACTTGCATTACTAATTTATTTGTAGTTTCCTTTTCAGTTGTCTATGAGACTACTAGTAGTAAAGGGCCTTTAATTTAATTATTATTCTTTTAAGGTAGAATGCTCTATCATAAAATCATGAAATTTGTCTCGATCACCAAACTCCAAGTTTTTGATCTTGTACTCTGGCTTATGTTTTAACATTATTATGGTTGTCTTTGATAAATTGTGACTACCATGAAGGTACTACACTCTTGATATTTCATGTATACGGACATTTTTTCTTTAAAAGTATTGCGTAAAAGTTTGGAATCATACCATTGCCACTTTTAAATTTTTTATTGCATTCAAGAGAAAAAACTAGTTAGTAAATTTAAAAAAAAACTAGTTGATATTTCATCTGCCAGAGTGTTTACTTTCAACTTCTTATTGATAGAGGTTTACACTTTACACTAGTCACCGCACTAAATGTTATATAGTTGACTATCATGATACATGGTAGATGTTTTGTTTCATTCAGAAAACAGGAACAAGTCATTTTGCAGTAGTGTTATAATCTTGCAATAAACAGTTTCCTTAAATTTTGCAGATTGAAACTCTTCTTAAAGGCAAAGCTTGCTCTGGAATAAAAGAAGCTGCAACTAGTTTGACAAAACATCCTGCACAAAGAGCCCAGGAGACCTTTGAAGAATTTGAAGTGGCAATCAAGAAAGATACTACAAAGACTGCAGTTATAGATGGAACTGTCCATCCTTTGACACACTCTGTGATTAACTATGTGAGGTTTATTTTTTAGTAAGTTCAGCGTTTGAGTAAATTCTGTGTTGTCTGATCCCAATTTCGTAGCCATATCTTTTGACCTTTTTTGCCGTGTTCATTGATGAGATGACAAATTTGTTGGTCATTATTTATTATCATTCCTTACATGTCAAAATTTTTAAAATTTATTTTACAGTTCTGATTTATTCTGCTCATGGACATTTTAGTGCATTTCTGTGTTAGATTTGATGAGAGATTGACGTTCCATGTTACATGTTTGGTCTGTTAGTTTCTAGGTGTTTCTTTTGTAGTTTTATTGAAAGGATATCTTATTGATGGAATTGGTTCAAAATCTAAAGGAAAGAAATATTTTTTATTGATGAACCTGAAATACCAAATGTTGTGCCATTGTGGTAGCAGCCTTAGGATATAGGGTAGAACTAGAAAATAATGAGTGATTAGATCTGTCTTGATCCAATCAAATATTTCCAACTCTCTGAACTTGAGTTTTATTTTCCTTATTATAAAATGATGATGTCTATGAGGGAATTGTGCAATCCCATTCTTCTATTTTATTTATTTATATTTAAGAGAAACTGTTTCTTAAAGTTCAGTTTTCATTACCTTTGTAAGAAGATAATGCTATACTCTTCTCTAATGTGTGTGGCTAATATTTTTCAGGATCTTTATCGTAGATCTGATGTTCACATATTTGACCTGATCAAAATTCTTTAAACTTTGCAGCTAGCAATCCACCTTGAAGCAAATTTTTCTGGAAACTTTGAAAGGGGTGATGATTCATCACAGCTAGCATATGTAACTGTGTGAATAATGCAAGCTTTGCAAACTAATTTAGATGGAAAATAGAGCAGTATAAAGACCCTGCATTAACACATCTTTTTCTCATGAACAATATTTATTATATTGTAAGATGGGATTGGAGGTATATATTCAACATATTTTGGTTATGAATTTCTTTGAATTACAATTTTTTTTTTTTGCATATTTTGGTGGTTGAAAGTCTTTTTTCCTCTTAACCCTCTTCTGTTCTACGTCTGAGGCCAAGAATTTGCTAGGGGATGACTGAAGCCAAGGTCTGAAGCCAACGACATAGGAGGATTGTTCAACAACATGCAAATCAATAAAAAAAGAAATGCTTGGGCAAAGGTCTTGTTCTAGTGACCTTGTTGACCATTACATGTCTTGCAGCTTTCTAAGATGTCACTTGGATAATAGTAAAATATGTTTAGCCCCTCTAAAATTATCAAAATATATTTTGGTTATGAATTTCTTTAAATCACAATTTTTTTTACATGTTTTGGTGTTTGAAAGTCTTTTTTCCTCTTAACCCTCTTCTGTTCTTGGTCTGAGGCCAAGGATTTGCTAGGGGATTACTGAAGCCAAGGTCTAAAGCCAACGACATAGGAGAGTTGTTCAGCAGCATGCAAATCAATAAAAAATAAATGCTTGGGCAAAGGTCTTGTTCTAGTGCATGTCTTACAACTTTCTTAGATGTCACATGGATAATGGTAAAATATGTTTAGCCCCTCTAAATTGATCAAAATTCGCTTTTAGTCTCTTAAATTATTCTTTCTTCTTATTTTAGCCCCCAAATTTAGAAATGCATCACTTTTAGTCCTCCAAGTACATTGGTAATGCTCAAAAATGGTTTTAAGTAGCTATTTAAACTACTTTGAAGATAAAAAAAAAAAAAAAAAAAAAAAAAAAAAAAAAAAAAACTCTGCATTCCAAAATTTTAGGGACTAAAATAAGATAATTTTTGAAGGACTAAAACTGAACTAGAAAATTTTGGAGGGAATAGAAACAAAAACTTATTTTACCCTTTTGTTTTTGTTAATGAAGGTGTTCTAGTAGATTGATTTGTTTTTTCCTGATGTTTGTTTTTATGCGAATGCTCTATTTCTTCTTAACATTAATATTTTTTAAATTCGTCTATTTTTTTAATTTTGATTCTTTTCTCGGCAGATTCATCAGTGCTTATCTATTCAGGGCCTTTGCCCATCAGGTGGCAGGAGTGATACTGGTGGCAGCGATGGTGGAACTGGAAGCAGGAGTGATGCTTCATTAAGGACAGGTAGGTAGCCTTTCAGTTGCTTCTTTATGAGTAATGTCTTTGCTTGTTTTGACACGTTTACATGTATTGTGTTATCAGGTTTAAGAAATTGAATGTTATGTTTGAGGAACTCCATTAGAGATAATCTCAGTGGACAGCTCCTGACATCCATCTGCTAGTGTCTCTCAAGCCTGCAGTTGCTGAAGTCTTGTTGGTATGTCAATCGTTTTGGGAATAAAATAGTAGAGGAATAAAATAAATTTTGATCTTCTGGTTCAAAGGCAAAAGAGCTAGTTAATACAGCATTCTCACATTGAATATTTAAGATTCTCAAATCCTGTAACCAGATACTATGCAACTGTTACCCTATGGTCTATTCCAAATCCTATCCAATTTCCTCTATTCTCCTCTCAAGTTTAATAATGACATGATGATATTGTTAGGTCTATTAAGTTGTATTTATCTTTTCAAATAAAATTTTTTGGGCATGAGAAGATTCCAATAAGTTATATATATAATGTTATTTGTTTGTATAATTTGTTTATTCACACACATAAAAAAACACACACACACACACATATATATATATATATATATATATATATATAATTATCATTTGTAAAGAAAAATCTCATTAACTAACTAGCAGTAACATTACCAACATGCTACTCTTTTGGGTTGCACATATAGAGTAAGTATTTTCTAGTAAATATAGATTTTAACACCTAAATACTTGTTTTGCTAGGCTAATTGTTGACAGAGATTATGTAACTCATAAGCAGATTTATCCAAAGATGGCTATTACCCTATGGAATGAGGATGAAAAGTTTGATCAGGATGTTCTTGAAAAGCATCTTTAGTTTAAATTAAACAATAAAGTATTATACGATCAGGTCTAGTCTTTTGTTTTAGCCTTTTTGAAAAGAAGTTGTATGTGTTTTGATAAAGTGCAATATATTCTATTTTTTTATTTTCATATTTAGTTGAGATTGTATCCTATTCAAACCTCACATAAATAGTCGAATAATTTATTACAATTTACATCAAGCATTTATAATTGTATTTCAGATATTGTCCAGAGGTCACTCTTTTTCATTTGTAATATCTTCATATTTTTCCATCGATTTTGGGTTGATTATCTTTATTATCTTTTATTCATGGAAAATAAAAATAGATATTCTTTTATTTACAAACAAAAATTAATTTTAAATTTGATTTTATATAATTTTCATGAACATAGCTAAAACATGTTTTTAATTTTTTAATTTAGTGGTAAAATAAGAAGAAAAAAAAATAACTATTTGTCCTTTTTAATTAATTTTGTGAAGATTTATTTATTTTAAAAAAAAATGATAATATAAAAGTTTATATATTGTGCTAAATTATAAATCAAAAATGAGAATATTAAATAGAAGTATAATATAAACAATTTAACAAAATTAAGTGAAAATTTTTTAATTGGTAATTTCAATGTTATATTTTTAAAATTTAGAGGATAAAAAATTAAAAAGAAAGATTCAAATTCTAATTAAGTTTGTATTTTATTTTTAAAAATTAAAATATTAGAAACATCATAAAGATATTTTATTTTTATTCATGTTGATGGACATTTATTAATTTTAAAAATTTTGAGAATTAAATTATAAATGAATAAATATTTTAATATTTTTAAATAAAATTTATTAATAAAACTTCACCAAATAATTCATTTAAAATAAATAAAATTATAAAAATAAATATTTTAATATTCAGAAGCATTACTTTTTTATTTTTAAAAAAATATTTCTTTATTCTGCACGGCATGTCTTATTTATAAACATACATTTTCTCTTTTATCGAACGAATTCTCCGCCGTGTCGCGTGACCGTTTTTTCTGCCTCTCTATATAAATGTTTCGTGTCACTCTCTTCTCTCATTTCCACCTTCAAGAGTCGCTCTCTTCTCACTCTTCATTTTTTTCCAGTGTAAGAGTCTCTCTGTTTCTTCGATAGCACTGCCACACGCCAATGCCTCATCTTCGGTTAGATGTCTAGACTCTTCTTTCCCTTTTCTTCTGTTTCTGCAATTCAGACTCTGCTTTTAATTACTGTGTCTGTATTCTGGTTCTTTCTTGAACTTGCGTGTTCTTGTTTTCAAGACCGGCTGGTTCTTTCTTAAACTTGCGTCTTTTTGTTTTCAAGATCGGGTATTTTTCTTTATTTAATGTATTTGATAGGGATATTGATTGCATTTAAGCAAAAAGATGATCACTAATGTTTTGTGTGCCCATTATTTCACTTTCAGGAGTATTGTTCGGTGGTAAACTGGGTTGACTCTAGAGCCCTCTCCGGTACAAAAAAAGTAAACGAAAACAAAAACTGGATAAATGATTTTTAGAGATAAAGTGAATGGAAAGAAGAATGATGGAAAGCATACAAATCCGTTGTATGAATAGTTCTTTTAATTCTCCTTGATATAATGGATTCACATGTCTCAATAACTAATCTGTCTGCTTTTTAAGCTTTCCTATCAGTTTCTGGGTTGTCTTCCATTGCGTCCTCTGTTCTCCGCTTCTTCAAGAGCGGAATAACTAAAGAAGTTGAAGGAGCCACACAAGTTCAAGTAGAACCTCTCGTATGCAAGGTAAAAGCTTCTGTCTCTGCGACCCTTGTGGTCATTTTCTCCTTGCACTACCAAGGCTGCCAAAACTCCTTCTCTGCCAAAACATAGTTCTGCACTGCTTCTTGATTGAAATTGAAAAGCTATTTGATGTTTCTATAGTTGTAATTGTTTTTTTTTTCCTCAGAACTCAAGAAAAGCTGTTCTTGTTGAAATTCTTGAATGTGTATTTTATTTTTTTCTTTGTTCAGTTGCTTTTTGACCACATTTAGAAAATACATTCTTTCTAACTTTTGTGTAATTGGTAAATCATATTTCAATTTTTTATATTATTATTCTTCACCGCTGGGATCTGTAACAGTGTGCATAATGGAAGCTTTGCAAATAAATTTGGATGGAAAATCAAGTCAATATAAAGACCCTGCATTGGCACATCCTTTTTCTCCAGAACAATATTCATTATATTGTCAGATCGGTTCGGATGTATGTTTTCTACATTTTTTATTATGAATTTCTTTAAATCCCAATTTTATTGCATGTTTTGGTGGCTCAAAGTCTTTTTTCGTCTGAACCCTCTTCTATTCTAGGTTTGATGCCAAGGATTTGCTAGGGGGATGACTGGGTACAATGACATGGGAGGATTGTTCAGCAGCATGCAAATCAATACAAAAGAAATACTTGGGCAAATGTCTTATTCTAGTGACCTTACTGATTACTACATGTCTTGCAGCTTTCTTAGATGTCACTTGGATAATGATAAAATATGTTTAGTCGCTCTAAAATTATCGAACTTTGCTTTTAAGTCTCAAGTTTTTTTTGTCCTATTCCAATCCCCAAATTTAAAAATTCATCACCTTTAGTCCTCCAAGTACTTAAGTAGGGATTAAAAATGGTTTTAAGACTTTATTTAAACTAATTTGAAGATAAATAACAGTGTATTTCCAATTTTGTGGGACTAAAATTGGACAAAATTTTAGTAGGACCAAAACCAATCTAGAAAAATTTTCTTAGGAATAGGAACAAAAACATATATTACTCTTTTGTTTTTGATTATAAAGGCATTCCAGTAGATTGATATAATTATTCCTTATGTTTGGTTTCATGCGAATGCTCTATTTCTTCCTAACATTAATATTTGTTAAAGTTGTGTATTTTTTTCATTTGGTTTCTTTTCATGGCAGATTCTTCAGTGCTTATCTATTCAGGGCCTTAGCTCATCAGGTGGCAGGAGTTGTACTGGTGGCTGTGATGGTGGAACTGGAAGCAGTAGCGGTGCTTCAAGAGAAATTGTTAAAGACAGATAGCCTTTCAATTGCTTTTTTATGAGTAATTTCTTTACTAGTTTTGACACATCTACATGTGTTGTGTTATCAGGTTTGATGTTATGTTTGAGGAACTCCATCGAAAACAATCTCAGTGGACAGTTCTTGACACCAAACTGGGAGTCTCAGGCTTGCAGTTGCTGAAATCTTGTTGCCAGCCTATAGATCGTTTGTTAAACATTTTTGGTGGGTTCTCATTTTAATTTATGTCATTCCTATTTATTATGTAACGGGTTAGCATCCATGAATGTGAAATGGTGCCTTTGAAACAGAAATACATATGCCTATCTTTTGCCTTTGAAGCCTTGTGGTTTTTGTATGATCTATTACTATTTTGCAATAAGTGCATAATTGGGAACTTGATATGTCATTGACCTCTAGTGGGGAGTGGAAAGAATCCTCACAAGTACATCAAATACACACCAAAAGATCTAGACCGAATGTTGGGTGAATTTTTTGAAGGAAAAAAGATGTGTGAAACAAAGCGGTAAAATAATTGTTGATAAATTAAGATAGGTCTATTTTAAATTTAGCATGATGGTATTTGGGGGTTATTGGTTAATGCCTTTATTGAGGATTGGTTTCTTTTCTCACTCTCACTTGTTGTAATTCACCAGGTTTTATTTGGTAGCTAAAAAGGAGTTATCGTTTTTTTTTTGTGTGATAAGATGGGGAATGATTCTGTATATTTCGCTTGATTTTTTGCCTTAGTTGTTAGGGTTTGTTTGGAAGTTTGTTTACAGAAGTTTTGCATTTTTCAACATATAAAGGTTGAAGCTGCGCATGTTGAATGTGGGTTAAAGTCAACTGAGTTGATATAGTATTTCTGCCACGGGTACAAGTTTGTAATTATATGACTTTAGCAGTCTTGAGGGCAATTGCATGTAACAAGGAATTGGTGTAATATTCTGGCATCAAATTTCATATAGGAATTTTGAATATAGCATACTCATAACAGGTTGAAAAATTAGTTGATTTTTCTTCTTTTTTTTTTAAGTTTTTACAAATGTGAATTGTGGTTTGTGATTGTGTCTGTGATGAGTGGTATTTATTTATTTGTTACAAACTACATTTTGTACTTGTACATTGCATGTGTATGTATATTCAGTTCTTATACTATTAATCACATTTACAAATTTCCAATCTTGCTAACTTAGCATTGAGGTGTCTAGTCAGGTTGAGGTTTGTGTGTTAAGATCCCACATCGGTTAAGCATATAATGGTTGCAATGGTATTTTTAATGACTTGTGTCATCCTCTTCCCTTCAGACAGACTTTCAGAGTTGAGATGAACCCAATCTGTTGTCAATTATAATATTGTTTCCCATTTGTTATTGGTATTCTGCTTGACTAGTTTACCTGTCTGATGGCAGGTTGAATAGTTGTCTTCTTTTTTTTTGCCTCCTTAAAATCTCTCATTTTTTAAGGAATATCTTATCCTTATTTGTGCTATATTCCTTCTCATTTCTTCTTTATTAGAAAAGAGTGAATTGAGTTGCATATTGCAGAATCATAGCATCAGTTCAATGCTCGAGAGAATGATTGGGGTTTCACTAATTTCATGCCTCTTGCTAACTTCTATGATCCTGTTAGAGGTTTTTGGGTGAATGATAGATGTATAATTGAGATTGATGTTGCTGCATGTAACACTCTTGATGACTGGTCACATTTCTCGAAAAAAGAAACTGATATTGTAAGACTGAAAAACCAACTACTTGTTACATGAATTCTCTTATTCAGACACTATCACAATCCTTGTCTTAGAAATATAACTTTTTAACAAAATTATTATAAAATCTTTTATAACAATTTTTTTTTAAAAATTCATATTGTATAATTAATGTTGGTTTTTTTCTCTGTTTATAATTGATAATTAGGTAAACTAGATTAGACTAGGAATAAATGTTTTTTATTTTTAATTTTTAATTTAAGGTAGAGGCGAGCTTATTTATAATCTCACTCACTCCAATCTTATTTATATTTTTTCGAGCTTTATTTGTCTGCCTCTCTGAGTGCTTGTCTCCCCCTCTCACTTCTGTTCAAAATTGTTTGCTTTTTTTCCTTTTCTTTTCTTTGTAATCTGAAATTTTTTTATTTCTCCACACCCAATGCCTCCTATGTCTTTTGTGTTTCTTTTCTTTTGTTTTGTCTCTTCAATTCAGAGACGATTGTGGAATGCTTTCGCTTCTTTGATTTTGATTTTGAGTTGAACTCTATTCTTTTTTCAATATCTCTGATTCTTGTTTTCTTATGTTTGGAGTGCAATGAGATTGGACTCCTTTTGCCGTCCTTATTGCTGTTTTTGATTCCTCTGTCTGTGTTCAGGTTCTTTCTTGAACTTGTGTGTTCCTGTTTTCAAGACTGGGTTTTTTTCTTAATGTATTCGATAGGGATATTGATTGCATTTAAGAAAAAAGATGATGTGGTCATATGTGACATAGGTTAATATCAACTCGATCACTAATGTTTTGTGTGCCCATTATTTCACTTTCAGGAGTGTTGTTTGGTGGTAAACTGGATTGACTTTAGAGCCCTCTCTTGTACAGAAAAGAAAAAAGGAAACAAAAGGTGGATAAATGATTTTTAGAGATAAAGTGAATGGAAAGAAGAATGATGGAAAGGATACAAATCCGCCGTATGAATAGTTCTTTTAATTCTCTTTGAATTGTGGATTTTTTTATTTTGTTAGCATAATGTGTATTGCCCAAGCAATGATCATGTTTCTGTAGTATTTCAGGGGTTGGGACTTGGGGTGTGATCTTGCATCTTGACAAGAAGTACAATAAGTGCAATCAAATATAAAATAACTTTTGATATCTCAAAGATTGGGTAAGTTTTTGTTATTGATTATTTTTGTTAATCAGTGTGTTTATCATAATTGTATAGAAAATGTGGTTATCTTAATTTTTGCTAAAATATTAATTTTTTAGAACAATAATATGGGTTAATATATTACTTATGTTTTTTTTTATATATAAATTCATCTTAACTTGTATATTTTTTAATAAAAATAAAATAAAAATGATAAGTTAGTCCATAAAATGTACTAAGCATGAAGTATGTTGATTTCTAAAATGAATTAAGTTATTTAGTAGTTGAATTAATTATTTATTTGAAAAAAATTAGCCTATAAGACACCATCGTATAAGACAGCCTAAGGTTTTGCTAATTTGTCGTTGTGTGATTTATCTTTGTCTCTATGTTTGTCCTTATTTTTGTATGTGTGCTTTATTTCAAACTATGTTTGTTTTTGTGTCTGTTTGTGTCTTTATCTATTTGTGCTTGTATCTTTGTCACTCCCTCTGTGTGGTTGTTTGTGTGACTTTTGTGGGTGTGGTCATGCCTTTATGTCTATATATGCGTTCGTGTTTATTTTTGTGGGTGCTACTATAAATTTGAATTTTGAGAAAGCGATTTTTCGCTATTATTAAATGTTAATGACCCTTAGCTGAATTAGAATGTTTGAGTCGATTCTTGATAATTTTACTTAGATGGTACGATATTGTTGTTTCTAAATTCGAATAACAAATAAATTTTTTTAAGCATCGGAAAATGTGATGTTTTTGTCTTGTTGTTTGTTCAAGAATGCCCAAACGTGTTGAACGAAAATTGGGTATATAAATTCTAGCTACCTAATTAAATTTCGGTGTCACTATGAGATGAATTTTGAAAAAGAGATGTTATGCTATTTTTTAGGCTTATTGAACCTAAATGGAATCTGTATGTTATGGATGTCCTTGATTTACACCATAAAAAGTTAAAATTGTGGGGGCCACTATCATTGAAAACTTGATATCTTATGTATTCTTGCACACATTTTTTCTTTTTGATTATTTTTAAAGTATTAGAGTTATGCTCTATCTCTACCTGTGTGTATCACAATAAAAATTTTGGATCTGATGCTCACATTAAAGTTTTTGCTAAACATTTTCTGCGTCTTCTTTTTTTGAATTTATGGGAGCAGTGATGCATTGGTGGCAGTGAAGGTTGATGGGAAACATCTGTAGTTGATATACTTGAATATTGAAACAGATTGGCCAAAAAGGATCAGTGATACTGATCTGAATAATTTCCTTACATAAAGAGTGATTAGGGTTACAAGAAGAAAAGGCTACAGAGTAGGCTACAGAGTCTAGAAGCCTAAGTAATCACATCAGGAGAAAAGTCCAATCAGAAAAATACAATAAATATTTAAAGAAGAAGAAGCTTTCTAAACAAGCTATTCTAACACTCCTCTTGAAGCTGGTGCATACAGATTATATGCACCGAGCTTGGAACATAAAAATTGAATTTGAGGCCCCCTTAATGACTTAGTCATAACTTCTGCAAGTTGTTCACTGGAATTGACAAATTCAGTAATGATTTCCTTAGACAGCAACTTCTCTCTCACAAATGACAACCAACCTCTATGTGCTTGGTTCTCTCGTGAAATATTGGATTGGAAGCAATGTGAAGAGCGGCTTGATTATCACAATACATTTCATTGGATAATCCTCACAAAATCTTAACTCTTGAATGAAGGAGTTTTATTAATGTGTTATTGTGATTAAATTTATTATTGTTCAATCTATAGATCTTCAAGACAGCTACATCAATCAATGGCTGATCAAGATGACATTTTGCCCTTTGAGACAGCAAATCATTTAGTTTCTCTTCCACCTACTGCAGTCCCTAACACAAGTAGAATGTCACCTTCTCGTAGTTTTGATTCACGTAAAAATCGATCTAAAGTATGGGATCATTTCACTAAGGAATCCAATGAAGATAAGACAGCTAAATGCAACTATTGTGATAGGTTGATCAAATTTGAAAATGGAACAAGTGCAATGCGAGCTCATCTACGTAGATGCCAAAATAACCCAGATAAAGAAGCAAGAAAGAAGCAAAAGTCAAATTCATCCACAAATGTTGTTTCTTCTCCTTCCTTGGCTAGGCCTAAAATTGACCAAGAAGCATGTTGGAATGCACTGGTCAAAATGTTCATAGCAATGAAACTCCCCTTTCGAAATATTGAGCATGAAGCTTTGCGAGAATTTTTAAGCATTATAGCACCCTCTCTTACTGTCTACTCACGCACTACCCTAGCACGTCACATTTTGAAACTTTGGGATAGTGAAAAAGCAAAGATAAAAAAGTTTCTTTCACGTCAAAATCTATGTTACATATGTTTGACAACTCATTTCATCGACAATAACTGGAAGTTGCAAAAGAAGATATTAAATTTTTGTCAAATCACAAGTCACTCGGGAAAGACTATGGCTAAGATAGTTGAGTTGCTTGAGTAGTTGGAGCTTGAATCGGGTCCTTAGTTTAACAGTTGATAATGCCCCATTGAATGATGTTGGAATCTAATATCTCAAGAAGAGACTAATGTCATGGAATAGTTTGGTTATGAAGGGAGATTATGTTAACATGCATTGTTGTGCACATATTCTGAATTTAATTGTGAAAGATGGATTCAAAGAAAATATTGATGTTGTTATGAGAATTCGTGCCGCTGTCAAATATGTAAAATCTTCCCCTTCTAGGCTATCTAAATTCAAGGCATGTGTTAAGCAACGAAACATTGAATTTGAAGGGCTTGTTTGCCTAGATGTTGAAACCAGGTGGAATTCTACATACTTAATGTTGGAGGCTGCATTAAAACATCAAAAGGCATTTAAAGATCTTGAGATGCAAGATAAAAAATACATTGAAGAGTTAGAAAAAGGGAAGGGTGTTCCTACATTTGGTGATTGGGAGTTTGTGCGTGGTATCTTGCCATTTTTAAAGTTGTTTTATGATGCTACTATGCATATCTCTGGTTCATCTTATGTGACTAGCAATATGTACATGTTTGAGGCCTTCGGTATTGGAATAAAGATTAAGTAAATGTGTGCTTCCAAGGATGTGATTATAAGTATGATGGCTGAAAACATGAAACAGAAATATGATAAATATGGGACAATCTTGATTGACTGAACATGTTATTATTGATTGCTCTTGTGTTGCATCCAAGATATAAATTAAAATTCATGCATTGGTTGATTAATCAAAGTTTTGATGGTGTTGTGGCATCTAATTTGAAAGACAAAATGGAATAAAGTATAAGATGACTTTTTGAAGAGTATAATGGTGGGAGAATTGAGTCTGAAGCTAACTCACAGGAAGCTCGACTCAATGAAGAAGCAAGTGACGATCCTTATGGCTACAACCAGTTTTTCAAATCAACTGGATCTCCTAAATCTGAATTAAGTAAATACTTAGAGGAAGCCTTAGAAGAGAGTCAAAGAGATTTGGATGTTTTAAATTGGTGGAAGCTAAATTCGGGTCGATTTCCAATTCTTTCAAACATGGCAAGAGATTTGCTTGCTATACCTGTTTCTACTGTGGCCTCTGAATCTGCCTTTAGTACCGGTGGAAGAGTTCTTGATGCATATCGTAGTTCTCTTACACCACAAATGGTGGAAGCACTTATTTGCATGCAAGATTGGCTCAAAGGGACACTTCCACCATTGTCCTTGAATGAAATAGAGGATTTTGTGGAGCTTGATAAATTTGAACAAGGTAATAATTTTTTTTAATTGCCTTACACTATATTATTTTATTATCTACTTAATATAATATGACATATGACTAGCTACTAATTGAATATTTTTCTTTATGTTGCAGGTATTGTCCCCTCACAAGACGGTGCTTATTCAGCCTCCTCCATTACACTTGATGATGATTAGAGAAACACTTACATTATAGTTTACACTTGTGTTCGTGTCTATGTGTGAGAAAGATTAACAGGATAATATGATCCTCTTGGCTTGTTTGTTATGGATTCTCGTGTGGTTGGGTTTCTTCTAGATTAGTAGAAGCTGGACAATAAGGAATGTTGTGCACTTTCTAGTTGTATGTTTTATTTAGATGAATGATTCAGGGTTTCTGATCACAACATTTCCTGCTTGTTGTATGGTTTATCAGCTTGAATGAGATATTTCATATGCTACTGAAAGAGTCATAATTTGAATGTGAGATGTTTCGTGTTAGTCCTTTGAAAGAAAATCTTGTTCCTTTTCCTCATTGTATATTGCAGATGGAGTTCAGTCCTATAAATTCTAGTTATCTTTTGTTTGCTGCCACAGTGCCAGTGACCTCTCTGTTCAACTTGAATTTCGCGGTGGTTAGGTCTTTACGTTGCTGGTAATTCTACTATCTTTAATTCTCCATTACTTTCTCAAATTCCATGTAAATACCATTCACAAAATGATGGTTGTTCAATGTAGCCAATGTAACTAATAAACTAAAGGAATCCAGTTGAAGAAATTATTCTAAAACTGAATGACAATTATGACATACTAAAAACAAGATTGATATGTGACTGAAATAATAGGTGCATTAATAACTACTATGATGGAAAATAACTGTTGCAATATGTTTGAAGGATTCTGCAGGTGTACATCATCTGAAGAGATTATCAAGTGCCAGTATCACCCATATCCATCTACTGCCAACATTTCATTTTGCTGGGGTTGATGTTCAAAAGGAGAGAACTGGAGATTTGTAGGTAAAATTTATGACAGATTATCCTTTGAATAAACTCTTGTTTTACATTTAAACCTCCTCCCTTCTCTGCATACTTAATGGAAACTCTACTTCTTGAAAGAAATCTCACATAATATCTAGTGTCAGACATTAAGCTATGTTTCCCACCCTCTAGGATTCCTTCATCAGTGCTACTTGATCTTTAAATTAATACCTTGTCTCTTCACTCGATTTATAGTCTATATAAGGATATGATGCAGATAGTCATCTGTTGTTTCGTTATATAAATTTAATATATACAGTCATCAATGCATTCATAACATAGCCTTGTGTTATTTTTTTGTCAATTTTTGCTAATGATATTCATATCTTTGTGTATGTGTGTGAAATGCAAGTCATTTGTCTTCTTTTACATTTTCCTATAGATTGATTCACGCCTCTTATCCATTTGGTTTGAAGCTTGTGACTAAGATATGTGGTAAAATATGAGCTCATGATTATATTCTTTTGACTTATCTTTTGTTTGATATCTGACACAAACACTCTGATAGATACTACAATACTGGAAAGTTTGCCACCTGATTCAGATCAGCAACAAGCTCTCATCACAGCAATCCAAAACTTTGATGGATACAATTGGGGGTAAGATCCTAACATCACATTGATTGACAATTCAAACCATTTTTTTTATGTTAAGTTTGCCTTTATATTTTTTGTCTAAAAAAGGTACAACCCTGTTCTTTGGGGCGTTCCTAAAGGCAGTTATGCAAGTAATCCAAATGGTCCTTACCGTACAATTGAGTTTCGTGAGATGGTTAAGGTCTGAATTTATTACTTTCTAGCCAAAGAAGTTAGATCCATAAATCCTATTTTCTATTTAATTTTGTAATGTAGATCGTAATACTATTGTATACAATCAATTAAATCTATTTTTTATTGTTGTCTCTTGGAATTTGTATACATTAAAGGCTCTTAACCATATTGGCCTTCATATTGTGTTGGATGTTGTCTACAATCATTTGCAAGGAAATGGACCTTTCGACGAACATTCTATCCTTGATAAGGTCACGAATTATCATGATGTATTCTTTGTTGGACCTGTAATTGTTGAGATATACATATGCATAGTTGTCCTATTGAGTATTTGTTCACTATTTTGTAAAGCCAATCTGCTTGTATTAATAATACTGCTAGTGAACACTTTATGGTTGAATGTTTGATCATTGATGATCTTGTACACTGGCAGTCAATTACAAGGTGATTGTTTATATCATTCACTGGTGTTTACTTATTACCACTTATATTTGTTTGTTTTAGAAGCTTTTTATGTTTATTGGCTGCACCCTTTCAATTACAAATAGTACTTCACCGTGACAAGTCAATTATTGATTTTATGTAGAATCTACTAGTTTTCATAATGATAAAATTTTCAAAAACTGGTTTGGTTATGAAACTGGTTTTAAACCGGTTATAAATTGGTTTATTAAAGTAATTCAATTTTAAAATGATTTATTAAAGTGGTTCACATAATTTATAAATTGTTTTATTTTATTAAAATGGTGCGATGTAGTTCGGTGCAGTTTTTTTAAAAAATCAAACCATGCACACCCCTACCTTAAAAAGTTATCCTTATTCCAGAATTCTAAACATTTTGGTTGCCTTTATGTATGGATATTTTGATTGACATATGATGCATATGCGATTATAAACTTGTTAAGGTTATCTTTGACCTGATGTCAAAAAATGGGGTTGTTTTATTGATATGAGTTTTTTATTTATCACAAGAATATGTGGGGTATATAAATCTTAAAAAGTTGTATATGTCCTTGAATTTAAAAATTTATATAGCCTTTATTTAATAAGTAGTTTGATTGGCATATGATAAATATGAGAGTATAAATATTAAGGTTGTTGCTAACCTTGATGAAAAAGTGGTTGTTTTAATGATATAAAATTTTATTTAATATGAGAAAATATAGGGTTTGTAAACCCTAATATTTTGTACATACCCCTAAATTTGGCCTAACATGGTTGCCTATATTTGATGGATAGTTTGATCGACATATGATGAATGGGAGAGTATTAAGCCTTTTAAGGTTGTCTCTAACTCTTATGTCGAAAAAAGTAATTACTTAAATGAAATGATTTTTTTATTTATCATAATAAAATATTGGGTTGTGAATCGTACAAAATTGTTCCTAGCCCTACATTTAGAAAAATTTGGTTCTCTTATTCGAATAGTATTTTATTAACATGATGAACATGAAAATATACGCCTTTCAAGGTTAACCTTGGTCATGATGTTAAAAAAATGTGGTTACTTTAATTGTATGAATTTTTTATTTATTGTGATTAAATATTGGGCATACAAACCCTAAAATGATGTTCTTGTCCATGAATTTGAAATAAATTGTTGGTCCTATTTAATGATTAATTTGCTCGACATATGATGAGCATGAGAGTAAAAATCTTTTAAGGTTGTCTTTGATCTTGATGTCATAAAAATGTGATTGCTTGTCTTTTAAGGTTGTCTTTGTTCTTGATGTCTTTTAAGGTTGTCTTTCTTTATGAATAGTTTGATCAACATATGATGAGCATGGGAGTATAGACTTTTTCAAGTTTTCCTCGATGTCGAAAAATGTGGTTGCATTATTGATATGGGTTTCTTTTTTTTATCATGATAAAACGTAAGGTATTTGAACCCTTAAAATGTTGTCATTATCCTTGAATTCGAAATTTTTGTTGCCATTATTTGATGAGTAGTTTGATCGATATATGATAAACGTGGGAGTATAAAACCTTTTAAGGATGTTCTTAACCCTGATGTCGAAAAAAGTGGTTGCATATCTATGCCTTGTATTGGTGTTTGTGTGCGTGCTCTGTGCTTGTCTCAATTTTATATGTGTGCTTGGTGTTTATGTTTGTCTCTATGTGTCTTATTTAATATTTAATTTCATTAATTCAAATTGACGGATAATCATAATATTATTTTATACATTGATTTGAATTAATGAAACAAAGTGTTAAATAATTTTCAAATTTTTTAAAAATTTACAGATTTAATCTATGCATCAATAACTTTAAATTCAATGGTTGGATCGTTGAAATTTAATATAAAACATGAGTTATTGAACAAAATTAGTCTATATAGACTTATTCCTAGAATAAACAGATCATTCTTTATATATATACATTTATTTATTTGATCCTCACTAATAAGGATATGTGATCGAATACCTTGTTAGCCCTTGGTCATCCAAAGTACACATGTATAAATATCTATCTAACATAATTAGACAAGTAAAAAATATATTTAAAAAAAAAACAATTGGGATCTTATTTATTTTTAAAAATAAGACTAAAATAGTGTTATAATACGAGATAATTCTCACTTAACAAGATAATTTTGCATCATTGTATTAAGTTTAAATCCATATTTTAAGATGATATATATGTTATCCAATATTCATTAAACACAGTCACCCTCAAGTCTCACAAACCTATTCTATATCTATTAAAATGGTCATATCCATCATATATCTACATATCAAACTTATATAATGTTGGCGTGAGGGATGTATTGAAAAAAAATTCAAGTCCACTTCAATTAGAGTCTAGAGCTAATCGAAATTGAGTATAGCCCTAAACATATTTTTTGAGTCTTTCAAATTGTGACAATTGTATGATTTTAATTCTTCAAATTTTAATTTTTTAGATTTTATAATCATGTGATTTGTATCTCTTAACTTTTAATTGATCAATTTTAATCTTTCAAATACCAAAAGTATACCATTTAGCCTCCTCTTTAAAAATTTAATAATTTTGTTAATATAATACTAAAAGAGAAATACATTATATAGATATTTCTAATTAACTTTCTTTTAATATATTTATTTTATATAATATCTTTATATTTTTGTAAAAGTATATTATTATATAATAATTTATATTTATGAAATTATAATTTATCCATAAATCTACTAATAATATTTTTTTAATTTATCAAAAATATTACAATACATACATATATATATATATATATATATATACTAATATATAAAGAAAATACCCTTTTCAGTAACTACTTTTGGTCTCCACTTTTTAGTGGACTATTATATCCCTTGAATATAAAAAAAATATTTTTTTTTTCTAAATAACTATCTATAATTTATAATATTTGTCCGTGTATTATTATTAGAGGCACGAAGTGCCTCAGTCCTTCTTGTAATAATAATATATATAGGAGGGTTATAATAACACCGGTATAATTTTTACTAAATATTACACTGCTCAATAATTTTATATTAAATATAAATTTTATAAATTCAACTATTAAATCGAAAGTTCTTTACTTATAGATTATATATATAAAAAATATCAATTGAGTTTAGTTTTGTTGATAATGATTGGTATAGGATATTTTGTTCAATTATATGTATTTAATTAGCACAATTTTGAATGAAGTGCATATCAAAAAATTATTCTACTTCAACTTTTGAGTTATATTTTACCTTCAAAATTTGAGCAACTTTTTGCATTCCTATTTGGATGTTTTCTATCAACATTTCATCGATTACTTTTAAATATTAGTTTCTTGCATAATATATTTTTTTTATTTGCATCCATTTCTTTCATGAAATGATTAAAGAATTGTTATATATACATTAAGTTTTATGATTTGAGCAGCAGATCGAGACTAAATTAATTTTAAATAATTTATAATAATGTATTATAAATTATAATACCGATGGGCGAAGCGAGTTTCATTTGACATATGTTGTATATTTTTCACCTTTATAATAATATATTTTCCTTTTCCATTTTGTAAGCTTAAGGAATATGCTCTCTCTTTCTCTCTATATATATAAGGAGCATATCAAGTGAGAGGAAATTTATTATGAGAGATGAGAGAGTTAATATATATATATATATATATAGTAGAAACTCTTTAAATTAATAATCGGTAAATTAATAAACTCTCTAAAATAATAAATTTGTCCGGTCCCGACTTGGGTCAATGTAAAAAATTGAAAAAATCGATAAAATAATAAGATAATAATTTTTCTGGAGATCCCTTTATAATTTTCGGTTCAAGAAAATCATAAATTAATAATTCATAGAAACTGAAAAAAATATATTACACTCTATTGAAATATGATTCAATAGTTGTCTGTTTTCCTTTAAAGTTCAAGTCTATTTGGAACTCATCTCTAACTTTTCTTATTGCATCCAATAGGTCAGGTGTTGTATTTTTGTATTGTATCATAAAGTTGTGAAGAGTGTTCGACGCCATAAGTGCTTCCTTTCGCGTAATAGGCTTCAAAAGTCATTATTGATTTTCAATGCATATGTACTTCAAAAGTCATTACGTATTGATTTTCAATGCATATGTACTTCAAAAGTTACTAATTTACGTTGAGTCTCAAGGTTCGCTGTAACGTAATTCTAAGAGGCATAGACTAATTTGCCTTTTTGTTTGGTATGTACAGTATAATTACTTAAAAACTCTTTAAATTAATAATTATTAATTTATCGATAAATTAATAACTCTCTAAATTAATAAATTTATCCGGTCCTGACATTATTAATTTAAAGAGTTTCTACTGTATATTGTTTTGAAGTTTGAATTTCATAAGCTTGTGACTTAGAAATCATCTCTTTCCATTTTTTTTTCAACTTTATTACTTACTTTATAATTATTTATTATAATATTCTAACTAACTTTTTTTCCATGCATTGCACATGTCCATTTACTAGTTTGTCTATTATTATAAAATTATATTTAATCTATCCATTTTACATAATCAGAAGAAGATGGGTCTTATGTGCTTGATGTCACTCCTTATTCATACATGGACCAGATTTTGAATAAAATGATAACAACTCTAACACAACCGGATATTATCATGAATAGGTTGTACAAAACAAGTAATAAGAGTAAAGACAATGCGGTGAAGAAAATCACCAGAAGAGTTGAGAGGGATGGACAATTTGATGTGGTTATAAAGGCAAACTTGGTATAAAAAAAAAAAGAGTATATGGCGGAACAAATCACTATACGTGAGAAATATTCAAGAAGAACTTGAGAATCAGTTGGGTTTACAACTCCAAGAGAAGATTCTAGAGGAAAGAGCTAATTGTTTATATGAAAAAATAAAGATGAAGCAAAAAATCCTTATCATCTTAAACGATCTGCAAGGTGAAATCAATTTGACCAAGATAGGAATACCATTTGGAAATGATCACAAGGGTTGTATAATTTTGTTAGTGACCAATAATAAGAAGGTGTTGTCCAACAGAATGAAAATCTCAATAGTCTTCTCTACGGATGACTATTGTTGAGGTCTTAAGTTCAAACTTATAAAATAATTTTATGAGATTTTTATTGTGACTTTATGTTTTTATATAGAGAAGTTTGTTTGGTTAATTACTTTACAAAAATAAATTAAATCTTTCTTGTTAGCTTTTTTTTTTGTTAAAATTATTTCAAGAAATAGATGAATTCTATGGTATTCTTGGTTTACAAATTGGGTTGATGAACTATTATTTAAATTATATTTTTTTATTATTTCAAGGACTTTCATATCCTTGATAAAAGTAAAGAGAATAGTAACATGATAATGAATGTTGAGGAAATGAAAATCAAAACATTCGAGGCGTGTTTGTATTATCATCCAATTTTGTTCAAACATCAAAATTATGTGTGAAAGAAATTATGTTGAATGTGTTTTGAAATTTGGAATCAAAGTAAAATAAATAAGCATTTGGTCTGGTTTGTTCAATGATTCCAAATACTGAAAGTTGTTTGTAACTAAAATCCAATTATGTGTGAAAGAAATTATGTTGAACGTGTTTTGAAATTTGGAAGCAGAGTAAAATAAATAGGTACTTGGTCTCATTTGATCAATGATTCCAAATACTAAAAGTTGTTTGTACCTAAAATCCATTTTTGGGTAGGTGATAGTGTATTTTTAGCTTTGAACATGATAGCAATTTATTTAAACAGTATCCTATTGATGATGTTCAATAGCTAGTTTCTTTTGTTAGTTATCCTGTAAGTTGAAAGTTTATAGGAATCACAATTTAATTGCCATATCTAATGAGTAAATTAGGATAAGGGAATAGTTCTCCATCAAGCAATAAGCAAATATTTGACTTTGATTTCTTTTTCTACTACACCTTGCCTTTTATTTTAAATGCTGAAATTCATTTGGTTGTCTTCAATTTTTGTAGTTTTAGTTATCTTGAAAGGCCTTTCACGAGAGTGCTTATAAGTTCTTTCTTTGACAAGTCAAAAAAAAAAAAGTAATCTCATTGTGTAAGGGCAACTGTCAAACATGGATTTAGTAATATATATCCAATTAAGATGGAATAGAAGTTGTGCTGATGGGTAGTGAGAAACGAAATTTGGGTGACAATTTTAAGAAGCTCAATAAATTACAAAAATTTATAACAATATATAAAGGTATTTCATGGATTTTGATCATGAGCATTGTAAAATTTTGTTAGTAACTAAGAATCAAGATGTGTTGTCAAACCAAATGATAACCCAAAAAGTATTTTCTGTGGATAACAATAGTTGAAGCCTTAATTTCAAACTTGTGGAATAATTTTATGGATTTTATTATGACTTAATCTTATTATATAGAGAAGTTTGTTTGGTTATTTAATTTAAAATATAAATATTTTCTTGTTAATTTTTTATTAGAATTATTTTATTAATTATAAATATTTATGTTAAAGTAAATTAATTTGTTCGTTATGAATTGATATTTTAAATGGATCAATCTAATTTGATTCATTTTTTGGTGAGTCAGAAAAATTTCAATCTAATTCAATCTATTACGGATTAGGAAATTATATTGGTTTTCTTACCATATTTTTAAAATGAGAAAAACTAAAAATTAGTTAAATATTTATGTTTTTAACAAATAAATAAAGAGTTACAATTATTTTATTAAAAAAATTAAGTTAATTATTGATTTAAATGTAAATATATAAAAAATATTAATCAAATTTTTAAATAAAAATTACATAAAATATAATTTTTTTTAATTGTGATGGATTAAAGGAGTCAATCCAACTCACTTGATTGTTGCATGAAAAAATAAGGTTTAGAAATTAATATTCTAGATACATTATATAGTAGTTTTTTTTTTTTGAAAAAAAAAACACTAAAAATAACCACAATATTTCCATTTGTTACCATTTTCATTTTTAAGAGTTGGAAGCCATCACAACTATATTCTTAAGTCCTTAATATCATGTTCCTTTTTTTTTTTTCTATCTTTGAAAATCTTCACTCATATATTCATGTTGAGACTCGATCAAGTTATGAAATACGTTAAAAAAGAAGCAGATATTATAATACAACTAAATTTCTGAATCTTTGTTTGATTTAAAAGAAAGAAAAATAAAAGGAATAGAAGAGAAGGAAAACATAGTAACAAATATTTGAATAATATTATTTAATAATCAACAAAAAAAAATATAAAACTTAAATTATATATTTTTTAAAATAAAGACACTAAATATCTTTGCTTTAAAATAGGTGATCAAAATTATGAATTAATAAAAATAGAAAATCTAAAATTCAAATTTAACTTATAATAAAACCAAACAAGCCTATTTTTTCAAATTCAATTTAAAAAAAAATACTATTTGATAATTAAGTTAAAATAAAGACAATTTTAAAATACCGAAAAATTTATCCCAAAGAGGGAGCAAAGGTGCCGTGCACGTTTTCCACGTGTCCACTATTTCGCGGTTTAATCCAAAAGAGGGGGAAAAAAAAACCTAACTCTCTTCATTCTCCAAGACGAGGACCGAATTTCCTTCTCTCCCGGCATTTTCCCGAGAAAATCAGGAGCAGCAGCAGAAGAAGAAGAGGGGTCGATGATGAATTCGATCCCTCATGGAACCACACCAACCTCAATTTCAGATTCTCTCATTGGAGACGACCTTAACTGATCCCGAACATGTGAAGCTTATTCAGTGGGAGGACTTCCAGCACGATCTCGCTAGGTTGACCAGTCTCTCTTCCGCACTCCACCACGCCAACCACAAGAAGCGAAACCTTCACCACAAGCTCCAGTCTCTCATCCAGGTAGCATTTCCGGTTTTAGGTTTTAGGTTTAGGCGTTTGTGAATAATGCCGAAACTGCGTTTCTTGAAATTTGGAAATTGCGTTTGTGCTGTTGAGTACTGGAAATGAAAAATTAAATGAGAATGCGGTTAGAATTTAGTGGCTAGAGCGACACCGCGTGTGGTCTCGTGGAGACTGTGAACTCGAGTGGGGGATGACATCGCGTTGTGGATTTGATTGGGAGGATTATTGGCGGAAGGAAATTGATCGGGGGAGAGAGACGAATTCGTGGTGGTGAATGTGATTGGATTTGTCGTGAAAATGAATTAGAAGCGAACTGTTTATATGTTTGTTTATTATGTAAGTTACTTACTCTTGGCCTGTTTGCAAATTAGGGTTCACCTTATAAGCGGATCCATCGGTTTACGACTAGGCTATTTATTATATATTTTTGTTTGGGATTGTGCTTTTTAAGTTGGTTGCTGAGAGGCTTTGAATTCATTCCGTGTCTAGTGGAGTTGAGGTTTATTATGGTTGTTGTTGGACTGCATGATCTCGTATTTCTCTATTTGTTTTTGGTAATAAAAAGCGAATGTTTGGAAATCCGTTGGTGGGGTGTTGAGCATAAGTTCGGGGAATGAACTCCTTTGTATCTTTTGGTTGAACATACTTTTGGAAGGTTTGGAACATGCATGTGTTTGTTTCGCTTATTTTGGAAAACAAATAATTTCTTTTTTGCCAGCTTCCATAAACAACTGGGATTATTTTCGAAAACTATTTATTTCTTACTTATTATCCATGGCTCATTTTCCATTTAGGGTTCTCCAGTTCTCCTTATAAGTAGATCTGTTGATTCACAACTAAGCCATTTTATTTTTATTTTTTTTTGGTTTGGAATGTGGTATTTAAGTTGGTTGCACAGAGGTTTCAGTCTAGAGGGGTTGAGGTTTATTATGGTTGGGCTGGTTGATTTCTCATCTCTCTTTTTGTTTTTGTTGATAGAAAGTTAAGGGGGGAGGGTTATGAACATGTTTGCCTATGTTATTTTGGGAAGAAAAAAAATCTGTTTTTTGCGAGCTTCCTTAAAGAACTTTTGATATCAAAGTGATTATTTTATCAGGAAAAATTGAAACCAAACATGTTTTGTAATTTCAAGGCCAAGGTGATCTTTGGGTTTTGGGCTGTCAGCTGTTGTGTTTGACTTTGCTGCCTAGAGGCTTTAAATTCCATCACTATGTAGTGAGATATGGGGGGATTGAGTTTGTTGCATTTATCTTAACATAGAAGCAAACTGTTTCTTTTTTTTTATTACTTGTGGCCCATTTTCATTTAGGATTCTCCTTCTCCTTATAAGCAGATCTTTAGGTTCACAACTAGGCTATTTTTTTTTTTAATTTTAATTGTGGTATTTAAGTTGGTTACCCACAGGCTTCTAATTCAATAACTGTCTAGTGGGGTTGAGGTTTATTATGGTTGGAGTAGATGATCTCTCATCTCTCTTTTTGTTTTTGATAATAAAAGCTTGGGGGGGGGGGGGGGTATGTATGTGTTTGTCTCAGCTTATTTTGGAAAAATAATCAGTGTTTTGCCAGCTTCCATAAAGAACTTTTGAATTTTGATAATGAAGAAATTATTTTATCAGGAAAAATTAGAATCAAATGTATTTGTAATTCCAAGCAGGGTTATCAATTGCAGATTGTGGAAAATGGTGGAAAGCCAACAATCTGCTATCATCATTTTCCCGGGCAAATAGCGGAAGTTGAATAGCAGTTAAAATATATAATACATCAATTATAAGTTGTATGCAAATAAAAATAAAATGCATAAAAGTTGACATAAATTTAACTCAAAAGTTCAATTAGCTGAAGATGTGGCAGAGATGACAAGGGAATGTAGGATACATACTGCAAACATGACACCATAATGGCTGCAATGGTCGAAGGAGTTGTGATTGTGGAACCAAGGAATTCCTCAATGCAATAGCATTATAGCACCACCATAGCGGCTATTTAACAACACTGATTCCGAGGCCAAGGCATATTGAACTTGAGCCTTACAATAGTCTGTGGTGATTTTGGGTTTTGGGCTGTGTTTGACTTTGTTGCCTAGAGGCTTTAAAAGTCTATCACTATCTAATTAATGAGATATGGGGGATTGAGTTTGTTGCATTTATCATAACTTAAAAGCAAACTATTTTCTTCTTTATTACTTGTGGTCTATCTTCCATTTAAGCAGGTCTGTCAGTTCACAACTAGGCTATTCTATTATTTTTTTGGCTTTCGATTGTGGTATTTAAATTGGTTTCAGACTGGTAGGCGTCTAATTCAATCACTGTCTAATGGGGTTGAGGTTTATTATGGTCAATTTGGTTAAATAGCCGCCACAGAAGTGCTGTAATGCTATTGCATTGCGGAATTCCTTGAATCTGCGATCATGATGGAATTATATGTTTGGATCAGCTTATTTTTGAAAAAATAATGTCTTTTGCCAGCTTCTGTAAAGAACTTTTGATAACAAAGCAATTATTTTATCTGGAAAAATTGGAGCCCAATGTTTGTAATTCCAAGGCCAAGGCATGCTAAAGGCCTTAATGATGGTTTATAGTGATTTTTGCAGGCACATGTGTTGTGGGGAAGGGGAACAAGGTTGGCATTGAGCCTAAGCCTTACATTACATTATATTCATTGCTGAGAGGCTTTAATTTCCATCACTATCTAGTGGGACATGGGGGAATTGAGCTCATTGCATTTATGTCATAAATTAGAACTAATATATTTATTTTCTTATTTATTAGTTATTACTGGACTACTTGTGGTCCATTTTCCATGTAGGGTTTAAGGTGATCCTTTGGTTCACAACTAGGCTATTTTATTATTCTATAGGTTTTGGATTGTCGTGTAACTAGTGTTTAAGTTGGTAGCTGAGCTTCAAATTCAATCAATGTTTAGTGGGGTTGAGGAATACTATGGTTGGACTGGATGATCTTTCATCTCTCTTCTGTTTTTTGGTAATAGAAAATTAAGCTGACATGTCTTTGATTATTTATGAATACGTCTTATCTCAGACTTTGCACTTTCTTTTTTCCTACTGTGAATATTTATTCTTTATTATTTAATCTTCCTCTTTTTATCAGAATAAGGAGAAAGAACTACATAACTTCGATTATAAAGAGGCATATTTACATTTTTTAGGAGCAGATTTAAGAGTAATAATTTTCTGATGATCAAATTTCTGGTTTTACACTGAACATTTTGTGTTTAAACTTTTAACTTTTATCAGAGTTGGTCTGAGTAGGTGTACAATCATTGGTGTGTAATGACTTCTGACTTTATTCTGTTGCATATCTTGGATCTTAACTGATAAATGTGCCCAATATGATTAGATACATGATATATGAACAAAGGGTAATGCACTTGATTCCCAAATTCCAACTCAGAATAGCCTGTTAAGCATAGCAGTCAGCTGCGCTATAGTGCTTCTATAGAGTGTCATGTCTGTTGGCTGCTCAATAGAAGCCTGTCATGTCACAGCTTGCTGTCGTGCCTGGAGTGGCATGAATTGCAGCTGCTATTGCTTCTGATATTCATAAATGAAGCCCTTTTTTAGCCCCTCGATTGATGTTCTTTGGTGCTGTTTAAGGGGGTCAATCTTGGTATTTCAGCCCTCCCTCCTTTTATTTGATCAGAACACAAACAATATTTCCCACTCTCAACTGCATTTCTGGCGACCCATGGCACTCTGATGGAGTTTCAGGTCAACCCATACGAAACTCTGCACACCATTCTATGGTCTCTACTCTCTTCATACCATTTGGGGCCTGTTCTGTTCACATCAAAGGTGGTCTCTTCTCTCTTTGATGCAGACCATCTGTCCACAATCTGTAAATGTCTGGTACACTGTTCTGTGGCTCTACTTTGTTCGCATCCTTTGGGGTCTGTTCTGCTCAAGTCAAAGAGGGGTCTATATATGTGTGTGTCTGTTATGTTTTCTCTTTCTTTCACTGCTGTGTTCAGATAGTTAACCTTATGCTGTCCTTTCTTGTTGTAATTTTCAAAGAGGGGTCTATATTTATATGTGTGCTTTGCTTAAAATTATGTTTTAATTATGGGTATTTGTTTAGTATATATATAATTTGATTTATACCTATAAATTTTGTAGTAGTAGTCATCCCACTATCTGTTATATTGCTACAGTTAATTTGGGGTTGGTCACTTTACTGTTATCAGGACTGATAACTATGGTGCTAAGATTTTATTTGAGCACAACAGTTCAGTCTTGTCAATTTGTTGAGTGGTTTAGTTTGTGTTTTATACTACGGGAAGCTTTTTCATGCTAATTATTGGTTTCAGTTGACAACAGCAATGTTAAAATTTCCAATATATAGTTGTATGATGATTTTTATTTTTTACTTGTACCTAATTGACGAGGATGCATATTAATGGGCAATAATTTTGTGAACAGGTCAATGCTGAATCATTGGGTCGGTTAAATGAACTTGAGGAGATGCGTCAAAAATTGGAATCAAAGAAAATGATGATGGAGAATATGTCTATTCGTTCTAGACTGGCAAAGGAGGATGCTAGTAAGCAGGAGGAGCAGCTTAGTGTTGCTGTGCAATCACTCTTGGTGGCAGGGGGTGCTCTTTCTGTAACCAGCAGAAATCTCCAGGTGAGTTTATGCTATAATGTTGAAATAATTAGAAGCAAAAAGTTCAGTAGTCTCTATCATTTTTCTTTTAATAAGCAATGTTGAAGAGACTTCTCAAAAAAAGAAAAATAGCTATGCTATGAATATTGGCAAACAATTGGGAGGGTACACATGGATTGAAATTTACCTTTTGTGTACCATTGTGGTTGACATTTTGAGTGAGATGTATGAAAGAGTATAGAAGGGTCTCCTATTCTATAAAGCATTGATACTTCTTTTTATTCATGTCTCTGTATCAGATATGAATCCAATTTTGATACACTCGAATGCTTAACTGATTGGTATCTATGAAGAAGTATCCAAGCCTTTAAAAGGAGTTATGAAAACCTAATGTAGCCCAAATGAGACATAGAAGCATGTATAAGATAGAAATGAATTAGCATTGTCTCTATGGATGATGCTCAAGAATGAAATGAAATTGATACTATTCTTATTTGTAGGCAATAGGCATTGATTTATGAAAACAACAAACTACAATGACAACAATAACCTTATCCCATCAAGTAAGGTTAACTATATAGATCGCATGACGTCTTTGGATTCGGTTGAAAACAATTTTGAGGGATATTATCCGGCATGAGCTCCCTTTTAATAATTTCCTCCAATGTTGTCGGCCTTCCTCTACTTCATTTCATTGAGTTAAAACCATTCAAGTTACTTTCTTCATTAGCATCTCCAATGGCCTTCTTTGCACTTGCTTAAACCACGTTAACCAATTTCTGTCATTTTTCCTCTATAGGTGCTACACCAATATCTTGTAGACAATTATTTTGTATCCTATTCATTCTTGTGTGGTTACACATCCATATTAACATACTCATTTCTGCTACTTCCGCTTTTTTCTCTTTTTTGTCACTTTTAAAGTCCAACATACACTACTATAAAGTGCAACGTTCTCCATTTTAACTACCCAATTTATATCTTATGTGACATTTCCATTAATTTTCCCATAAATTTTTCATATTGATCTTTAATCCTTTAACTAAAAATCTTGTGGTTGATATTTTCTCAAATTTTTACCTATGTCATTTTCCTTTTGTTACTAAAAAAGCAATGCATGTACTTTGTTTTATAGAATGTGGATTATGGATCTAACTCAATCTTATAAAATCGGCTTGTAAGGTGAGGATTGTCCCCCACTTATATACTCTTTAATTGCCTTATCTCTAGTTAATGTGGAACTTGAATTTTTTCCAATACATCTCCCTCACATCCAATACTATTGGGCTTGATATGTGGATAAATGGTGAGTGACCCTTTTCAATGATTTAGGATAGGTAGGACTTCAGTTTTTTCCAATGCACCCTCTCACGCTAAGAATTATTGGGCTTGGTGCATGTATCAATGATGAGTGATCCTTTTAGAGTGGATGTAGATAGCTCTGATACGATTTTAGAATGGGGTTTATGGACCTAACACAACCTTACAAATCAGTTCGTAAGGTGAGGGTTATATCTCACTTATATATTCTTTAATTGCTTTATTTATAGTTGATGTGAGACTTGAATTTTTTTCAATATACCCCCTCATGTTCAATATATTGGGCTTGATATGTGGATAAATGGTGAGTGACCCTTTTTAATGATCTAGGATAGGCAAGACTTGGATTTTTCCAATATTGTTTTACTCATTAAACGAAAACCATTGATTCCATTGCCTGTCTCTAAAGCTTGAGTTAATTTGTTCCCTTGATTCCTCAATCAAAACTATAACAAAAAGTATGCATTTAGGAACAATCTTTTGCATGTCCTTGGTTAACACATCCAAGAACAAAGACTTCCGTCTTTGTGTGATGGGTCTTTGTATTAAACCATTAATTTATCTTTTATCATAAGAAAACTAAATATTTGTTTCATATATGGGTAGCTTGGATATAACTATTATGTTCTTTGGTTGTATTTTATCTTGTAAGTTGTAACCCATAGTATATTATCATATTTTTGATAATTTATAAGAAGCCTTAAAGCATGCTACACAGTCTCAACTATCAAGAGAAGCATAGTATTCACTAATTTTAATTTTGGTCCTGGGTTTTTTTTTTTTTTTTAAATTGTGAAAGGCAAAGCTGCTTTTTTACAGTTTCTCTGTATTTGTTAGGACTTATGGGTGATATATCTTCTTGTCTACTATACATGTTATTTTAGGGTTGGGATGGTATGTTTAGAGACTTTTAATTTTAAACTTAATCCCATCCCTTGATTTGATTAATATTAGTTTCTTGGGCTTTGAGTTATAGAGGGAATGGATTGTTGTCTTGATTTAAAAAATGGTTCATTTTATTGATGAAGTATGTGTTAAAATTGACATTCATTCTATTGTTCTTTTTTGCTTTTGAGTTTTGACTGAGTTTATATTCAGTTGAATAGAGTATACCTTTCTCAGTTTTTCTTGTGTCTATCCTTCTGAAATGAACTCCTTGTTTTCTTTCAAATGTTCTCATTTCTTTGAAAGCCTTCTTTCCGTTATTTGTCCATGTAAGAAATAGCATTGACGTGTTTATTTAGCTGAATCTAAATAAGTTATCATTTTATTCATGATGCTTTTATTATAGGATTCAAGTAGATTACTGTCAGAAGAAAATGGTTATGTTCGTCTTAGAAAATTGCAAAAGATGCTGAGGAAGAGGCAACAATATATGACATCTCAAATTTCAATGCTCCATCCTGTAAAGATCTTGGTTGGACCAGCACAAGAACAAGAGCTTGAAGCATATCCTTTAGGTTGCCTGGCAGGTAATGGTTAGCTCAATAGTAGTCTCTCTCTTTTTTTATTTTTTTATTTTTTATTTTGATAATGTGCCCCTAAGGTAAAAAACGGCCGAGGTCATGCAAAATAAGAAACTTGCAATTTGAATAAATGATGAAACTTGAGGTATTGGATGGTTCAATTCCTATCCCTTGATTTCTTACTTGCGCCTTGGGATATAGTTTTTCCTTATGTTGGGCTGTTGCGTTGAAAGGGTGTCTTTCATTCTGTAACTTTATCTGCCTGATGTGTGTGCCTCGTGTCTTGTTCTTTTATTTGATGCTTCTGCGTTAGTTTTGCATAATGTCAATAGCCTTAAATTATAACTTTATAGTTTTGTTTAGTACAGTAGATTTTGGGAGGAAGGAAATTGAGAGGAAAGAAATTGGATGAAAAAGTCAGTTTTATATTTTTTGGTGGAGAGAAAACAGAGAGAGGAAATAAGCCTAGTGAGGGATTAATACCAAACTCCCCAGTTGCCTCCACAGTGCAATTCTCGCTCCTTGTCATTTTGATGCAGGTCAACTGTGACAGCTATTACAACAACTCCACTACCACCATCCATGGTGGCACTCCACCCAATGCTCCCTTGCCAAAGCCACCAGCTGCGGCAATTACTTCTCTTATCCCAAGATTAGCTATAATTGAACACTAGGATGGAAAATATACTGTTTCCTGTCATGCATTTTCATTTTTCTTCTTTAAAATTTCATATTCGATTTGTATTCTTTAAATTGAAAGATGACTGACCAAATAACAAACCTTTTGAACATCCATCCAGCTAATTAATAATATTGTTTTTTGGGTATACTTTTCTTCATACTGCAAAAGACTTTCATGGGATGTTTTACAATGTGACATGGATGCAACAGAGGACCATAGCTATTCATTGAATATTAAGTTTAAGTCTAGTTTCTCTCAAGCTAATTTAAATTATCACAAATTTTTGGATAATATTTACTGCATCTCCATGTGATACTTTCTCTGAATTTTTTATTGTTAAAAGTTTCCTTTATTTCATTACTCAGGGACTTCTGCTGATCTTAAACCAGTTAATCAAGGATCCTTAACAATTCATGGTCTGCACTTGAATGTGCTATCTTTCAGGAAGATGAGCTTTTTCACTGATAAAAAGGAAATTCAGAGGTCTGCTACAGCTCTGGGGTATGTTGCACATGTGAGTATTAGCACCTACCTGGCCCTTTTTATGCCTCAGAACTGATTGTGTTATTCTATCTTGTGCCTTTTGTGATCCATTTCCAAAATGTGTTGTACAGTTCCTAAATTGTCACATACATATTTGGTTTAAATTACTTTTTCATTCTTACAAATATACCAAACTGTTCCTTTTTTGTTCTTTCGTTACAAAAATGCTTGCATATCATGTGTTTCACGTGACAATATCGCATTATAAAAATACTTATGTGGCAATGCTAAATGGAACTAAGTGATTTTTGTAACAGAGACTAACAGGAAGGACCAAAAGTAAAAAGGTTTCAACATTAAAAAAATCTAAAAATACTGAAACTAAAAGCAAAAACTAATATGTTCACAAGGACAAAAAATATATTTAAGCCTACATATTTTGACATCTTGTATATGGCAAACTTAATTGTCATTTCTTTTTCTTATCATAATCAAACTTCTGTATTTTCAGCTGCAGCATTTCTTATGCCAGCTCATATGGATGTCCGTTGACCTATAATAATTATTGAAATATACCTTATTAGACCAATTTTCTTGCAGGCTGTTTCACTTATAGCGTCATACTTGCAAGTTCCTTTGCGATATCCTTTACGGTTGGGTGCCTCTCATTCATATATTATTGACAATGCACCTTCAACAGAACTAACATCTTCCGAAGCTTCATCAAATGCAAACACAAATAATGTCAAGCACGTGGAATTCCCTCTTTATTTAGAAGGTCAAGACACAACAAGAGCAGCTTATGCTGTATTCTTGCTGAATAAGGTATATATTTCAATTTATATTTGCTTTTTAGCTACTCTCAATCTTTGAAATGCTCTGTTTGAACTAACGCAAAACATAACAGGGCAGGGATAGTTTTATCTTGTTTACTTTTCCTTCAGAATTTCTGAGGACACAAATAAGTGCATCTTATAGCAGACACTCTCTGCCCCCTTATCATTTCTAATTTATTTGTTTGGGTTGTGGACTTTATACATTTTCATATTTCGCAAGATTGTTGGATCTGTGTTTTGCATCTTTAGCAGTTTGTTTCCCATCTGTTTCACTGAAGTAGCTTTCTATTTTGGCCTAGCTTGTGTTTTTCTCTTTGTAATGAACAAATACTGATTTGGCAGATTTCCGTTTGACTATGAGAATAAAGCTTACGGTATGTTAGCTAACTGGAAGTTTGGAGGGTTCCTCCACCAGAATTAGCTTCTCTTCAGTGTTCTATTTTCCCTACCCTTTGTTCGAATTGAACTTACAAAGTGGGCTACTCATTATAGAGAAAGAAACAAATCTCAGTTGTTGATGAGAAAATCAATAGTCAATATTACGTACACTTGCATAACCAATCACGGATGTGTTGGGATATTAACTGTTAATATTAAGAACTTATTGGTTTTTTCCAAAGACTTCCTCCTACTAAAAAACAAATTTATGATTGTCTGCAGTTGAATTTTCACCGTCAAGAAATCATCATAAAAATGCTTTGCAAACACCGAATAATGAAATAAAATGTATCGTACAACATTCTAGACCATTTAATTTTAACTGCAGGTGTTCCTGCTCCCAAAAATGAGTATCAAGATTTACATTTATATTGACACTGACAAGCTGTTGGTTTTGCATTGCTGTTGTCAGGAAGGGTGGCTTAGGCTTTTGCTTAATGTATTTGCAATCTCCCATACTTCGTTATTGCTTATTTTTCTCTTATTAATATTTCCTGAAAGTGTGGTTGTCTGAACGAGATTTAATAGCTATACTACTGTGTAGACATATTCGTGATTAACCTTGACTTACTGCTCCTTTCCCTCGTGCTTTTTTGATTGAAGGATTTAGAACAGCTTTTGAATTTCATTGATGCCAAGAGTTTGGGACCACGCCATGTATTGGCTAATTTGAGGGAGCTTTCAAGGACTATCCAGTCTCCAGCTTTTACAGACAACTTTTGATCTATTATTTTTGTCTCTACTGTAACTTACTTGTAAATTGATTTTATTTTTTTTTTAATTCTTGCCATGGTGCAAATTTTTTGGTGCACCTTCCGATATAGAGTTGTAGCATTGTTATCAAAAAGGATTCAAACTTCGATAATGGATTTGGTATTCTTTAAAAAAAAAAGTAAAAAATATACACTGCTGTCGAAATTATTGTTCTTTCACTTCTTTTGGAAGAACATAAATATCAGATACATTCCTGAAGGGATATCATGTATAAGACAAACTTTGGAGAAATGCATACTTTTTGCGAGATTTCTTTTTTAATCTGGGAGGATCTTTATCGTTTGTTTGAAAGATGAACAGGGATTGGACGAGAAATCAATGATGAAACCCCTCTTCGAGTAAGAAAATGAGATGCGAGAACTGCTTCAAATTTTGATGATTTTAGTACGTGATGTCGTTAGTTTGTTTTTTTATTCTTTTTAGAGTTTCTGTATTGATTCATTGAATGTGCTGCACATAGAAATTGAGTTCCTGGAATCAGCGCCTTTGTTACAGCGGCAAGAGCAGTCAACCTACTTCCTTTTCTTTCAACAACCACAGCCACCACAAGGAGGAGGACGACTGCCACGGATCCGATTTGCAGAAAAAGCCAAGGCACTTTATGAATTTTTCTGTCATTGAATTTTTAACTAATATATCTAACAGTTATAAAACATGTTCTCCACATAAACTATCTAATACTAAACTTTAAATTTAGAAAAATTGGTGCCTCGTGAGTGAGGCACTCAGTGGATGTATTCATGGTAGGAGCCTTACTTTCTCTCGACCATAAATTTTTTAACTCAATGGTAAATCACAAGAACTTTTCTTTGAAACATTTACATTCAGAAGATGCTGCAGAAATTAATTTTATCATTGGCAAAATCCATACTTTCGTTGGAGGATAAAAATTGCAGCCTCGAGATATTTTCACGGAATCACGGGTACAAGTAATTGAGATACAGCAACAAAAGCACAATAGAATTATAATACAACGGTGTCAACAAATGACCATTTAAAGTTGGAGTAGGATTTTGAAGGGCTCAAGCATCCATTTGTTAATATAACCAATAACCTTGATTAATGATGAAAGAAAGTCCAACACGGTTAAAGATGCCTCCAACAGTGTAAAGAAGAATTGAAGCCAAAAGATAAAGACATAGCATTGGTCGCATTTCTTCTCCATATGTGGTTTGGAGCAAGAGGGACTTTTACCATTTCCTTGTTATTTTTTTCCTTATCTCCCATTAAAAGGTACCCTGCAATGTACAACCACTCCCTCAGCGGGTAAAGGTTCTAGTTATATAAAAGAGCGAGCGTAAACACTCGTTTCTCCATTGTTCACTAAAAGATAAAACACAAATAAACGGACACTACTTTGGTTGGGTTGACTGGTCTTTCAGAAGACACAAACTAATGACTCAGGTGAATCATTTTTTGGCTTTGTTACTCATGTTGTTTTCAACATTATCATTTCTCTTCTTGCTATAATTTCTATGCGCGCATTTATACATTTTTTTTATCATCTTAATAGTATTAAGTATTCACTTATCTAATCTAAGAGAATTTGGCTACCTATCTATCTTCTCTCTCGATTACTTTTTTTTTTTTTTTTTACAACTTGAATCCAAAATTTTATTTAAACAAACCAAATCTAATTTCGTTCGGACCAACGGTTTATTGTTCGAGATCTTTACATATAAGCATTTAACCAATAATTCAAAATAAAAAAAAGAAGGGAAATATTATTCTACTATGCTTCTCGAACACAGCGACCATGTTATTGCATTCGTATCATCCTTCCTCGTCAAACCCTTCACGCTTTTACGGCTTTGTTATCTCACACAGTTTTTTTCTTTTTTTTAATTTCAAGAATGGGTATATAGAAAATGGTCAAAATACTTTTTTATACTTATTTTTTAGTTTTTATAATTTAAAATAGATATTTTTAATTTCTGTACTTATCTTTGTTAATTATTTTGATTCTTATAATTTAAGATACATCTTTTTAATTATTATATTTACAATTTTTTAATCATCTTATTCTTTATAATTAATATTTTTGTTTCTGTTTTGTATTAACATAGTAAAAGTTTTAAATTTTGTGAAGATAAAAAAAAGGTGTATCAATAATGTGCATTACAAGTGAGGGTACAAAAGAGATTCAAAATATTGAGAGAATTAATTTAAAATAATTTCAGAAAGATAAATTCAACAAAAGATACACAAAATTAAATTAATATCTCTCATATCAAAATAAGAGAAACAATATTATAAAAAAAAAACTATAAATATATAGACTAAAAAGATTTATCTTAAACTATAAATACTAAAAAGGATAGAAAATAAATAAATATAATGACTAAAAAAATTATTTTAAACTATTGAGACTAAAAGATAAAATATATACAATTATAAGAATTAAAAAGATATTTTAACCTAGAAAAATTATCAATATTTATACCTTGTTATTTCTTATTTACTTATTTTATAAATCACAATTGTAAACACAATTTTATTAAGAATAGTCATTCATGACTTCTATTTTTTTATTTTTAATATTTTTTTACCTCACGCGGGCATTTATTTTTATTTTTCTTAATTAACACCTTACAATACTTTTTTGATTTATCTTAGAAGTCGCAACACACAATTGGGAATACAATTTTACTCAGAAGTCTCATGATTATTCACGACTTCTATTCTTTAAATTTTAAATATTTTTTTTATAGTTTTAATGGAGGGAAAATTTTTATCTTTTATTATTTTTATTTTACACTAGTGTTCTAAGACTTTCTTTTATACTAATCTAGTTTAATCTAAAGATGAATAAAATGTACTTTACTTTGATGAAAATTACGAATGGATAAAAATAAAGACTAAAAATGTAATTTAATCTATTTTTATTTACAACACAATAATAGTTTTTCTTTTAACTTTGTGAGTCCCTTTTTTTTTAATTGAAGGGGTAAAAAAATCTCAATACAATTAATTAAAAACCACCGGAGTACATACATTGGTTGTAGTTTGGTGTATAAGAAGGAAAAAGACCAATGAAACATGCTAGATTTGTACACTCATCTCCATTCAACGTATATGGATTTTATATATAAAAGTACAAATATGATTAATGTTATTTTACATGTGGTTAAAAATAAATGAGCTTAATTATATATGTATATATAATCGATATATGTAGTTAATAGTAATGTTAACAAGGTTATTAAAATATTAAATAGTGATTAATTACTTACCTCACAAGTAGTTAACCATGTCATGAATAGTTATTAAATATCATACACATTTAATAATATGTATAAATATGATAAATTGTCTTATAAGTGGTTAATAGTGTTATAAAATTATTGACTATCATATGTAAATACGGTTAACTTTATTTCACTATTAACAGTATTTGAAGTTATTAAAATCCTTAATAATAATTAACCGTAACTTGTAAGTAATTAACTGTTACATAATTACTAAGATATTTTTTTATTAAATATATTTTTAATTCCTACAATTAGTAAATTTTGATTTTGCTTCTTATAATTTTTATTTTTTTATTTTTTATCTTTCTAAAATTGGAATTATTATTTTTAATCCCTATTTTTTATGTGATCTTTTTTACTAATTTTTATTTATTAAAAGCTTTAATGATCATTCTATGTGTTATTTACAATCATTAATAATATTATATTGTTATTTTACAATTTTTAAAAATTTAATAAATTTTTAAGATAGATATTATTTATTTATCTTAAAATGATCATTATAGGCTAAAAATATTAAATTTAGATTCTAGAGTAATGAAAATAAAAAATATTTGATATGGATAAAAACTATAAAAAAATATTTTATAAAAGTAAAAAATAATGTTTATAAATTTTAAAAAATGAAAAAAAAATTAGAAGACCAAAATCAAAATTTACTCATTTTATAAAAATTAAAAACATATTTAAATCCTATCGATACGACCTTTATAGATGTAAAATATACCTTCATTTTAAGTTAAGGTTCAAATTTGAGCTTTTGGTTAAAAAACACAAATATCTAATTATTTGTACTAATATTTTTTTGTTTATAATTATTAAAATATTTCCACTGCGTTTATCTGCATCAAATGCTCGAGAAATAGTGTAGAAAGAGAGAAAAAAAAATACTAATCTTCCAATAAGTTGCGTGATTTGTTCAACAAGAGAGTCGGCTGAAGAGAAATTTGCAGGCTTGGATTGGATCCAACGTCTGTAAATTTCTCCACAAATTTGAGTTGAAATAGCGAAGAAACAAAAGTGAGAGAGGAGAAGGTTTTTCTACTTTTATCCCTCTACTTACTCTCTCATATAAATATTAAGGCTTTTTGAATATAGTGGGACTGTTTTAAAAATATTTTATGTAAATAGGGCTATTTTATAGTTAATTATGTTTTTGGGTTGTTTACAACGGTGTCACTGTGGCTCATAACGATATTCATGATACATGTTTTTTTTTTTAGGTTGGGCTGGAATGAGCCCCACCAGTGTCGCTATAGGCTCGGCCAGCACACTTAAGTGTGCTGGCCTAACAAAAACAATGTAGTCCATAGCGACACTATGTAAGAAAAAAATAAAAAAAAATAAAAATAATAGAAATGTAAAATAAATAATAAACTGAGTTATTTATTATATATTTATAAAAATAAAATTAAGTTTTTAAAACTATAATTTTAAATTATATTATATGAATTTTTTTAAAGTGACGTTATGGGTCATAGCGACAAATGGGCCATAGCGCCAATCATTTTGTATAATTTTTTTTTTTTGCAAATAATCACGTTTTATTTTTAAATTTTTGTTTTTATATTTTGAATTCAAAGTACACAAACTAAATAATTTAAATAATATTATATTATTATAAGTAAATAAAATAAAAAACTAAAAAACTTGAAACAAGGGTTTCGCTAAGGGCAGCAACACCACTTTTTTACGTTTTTTTTTAATTATTAACTTCAATTCTTTTTTTCAAATTTTATTTTTTATTATCAATTTCATATAACATTATATTTATAAATTATTACGTTTTATTTTTAAATTTTCATTTTTATATTTTGAATTAAAAGTAAAAAAACTAAATAATTTAAATAAAATTATATTATTATAAGTAAATAAAATAAGAAAATTAAAAAACTAGAAACAAGAGTGTCATTATGGGCAGGGACACCACTTTTTTACGTTTTTTTTTAATTATTAACTTCAATTCTTTTTCAAATTTTATTTTTTATTATCAATTTCATATAACATTATATTTATAAATTATCACGTTTTATTTTTAAATTTTCGTTTTTATATTTTGAATTAAAAGTAAATAAACTAAATAATTTAAATAAAATTATATTATTATAAGTAAATAAAAAAAATTAAAAAATTGGAAACAAGGGTGTCGGTATGGACAGCGACACCACTTTTTTACGTTTTTTTTTTATTATTAACTTCAATTCTTTTTTTTATTTTATTTTTTATTATCAATTTCATATGACATTATGTTTATAAATTTATGTTTTCTGTAATTTCTTAATTTTATATATTTTTTATTCTTTTTTATGTATTTTAATTATTTTTAAAAGTGACGCTATGGCCTATAGCGACATTGTGTCGCTATAGGCCATAGCGCCACTGTTTTTAACGTTTTTTTTTAATTATTAACTTATTTCTTTTGTTCAAATTTTAATTTATATTATGAATGTAATATAAATTTATATTTTTTTATTTATCTTCTCTGTAAATTTCTTTATTTTATATATATTTATTTTTAAATTTATGTATTTTAATATTTAAATGAGTGGCGCTATAGCCTATAACGACATTATGTCACTATAGGCCATAGCACCACTTTCACAAATTCGTTTTTTTTTTTATACTATTTACTTATTTTTTCTAAATATTTTATTTTATATTAAAAATAAGGCGGTGTAGGCTCTAGTGACTTCATTAAAGCCATTTTTTGTCGTCATGGGCTGTAACGACATTGTTTTTTTTTTTTTTGATAGGCAAATGTTAATTGTTAGTGGGGGGATTCGAACCCACACCCTCCTTATCTCTCCAACATTATATCCCTCCCCCCAAACCACCTGGACCACCTAAATATGGTTTTTATGGCTTCCCTGAACTGAAAAAATTTCATGTGTCACCGGTGTCGCTATGGCCCATAGCGACACCGTTAAAAAGTACCCCAAAGGTGTATATTGTTTAAAAACAGTCACATTTACGTAAATAATTTGGGGAACTGCTCCGATATGGTCAATCAGCCAAATATTAAACACAACTTCATTTGAATAGGGAAGCACATGTCTCTTGCTCTCGGATCTCCAATATTTGATTGTGTTTTTCGATGGACTTCATTGTTTTTGGCTATTTGTGGAGGTGGATCTTCTTCCTATTTAAATAACTACATCTTATATTCAAATAATTAGATTGTGGATATGAATACTTGGAGTGCTTATTCGAATATTAGGATGTTTATTCAAATATATGAAGTGTTTGTTTATTTGAATAAGTGATACTTTATTTAAATATTATTTTATTTTATTTGAATATATATGGTCTATTATTTAATTTTTCATTTAAATATGTTGTAAATATTAATTTATTTTATTCTAATATGATATATTTTTATTAAATGAATAATGAATATAAATATAAAAAAATAAAATTTTGGTATATAACATAAAAAAGTAAAAATATAGTTGTTTAATTATAATTTCTTTTCTCTCTATCCATTTAAATCAAATAATTTTATAATATTATTTTTTATCTATTTTTTTAAATTAAATAATCTTATTTTCACCCTATTTCTCAGCTATTTTTACTCACTTATTTTTATTTATATTTTTTTATCTTATTTCTCACATATTTATAAAACATTGTAATGATAACAATTAATGACTTGAAAATGAAGTTTAATTACATTTATAAATGTGATCGATCCCATAAGGAAAGTTTTTGTAAGCATAGGCAGGATAGGATAATGATTATTAGCATAAGAAATAGTAATACAGGAAAAGCGGCTTTTTGACCATAGTGGGGCTGTTTTAAAAACATTTTAAGTAAATGAGGCTGTTTTGTAACTAATTACGCCTTTGAGACTGTTTACAACGGTGTCGCTATGGTCCATAGCGACACCCATGACACGAAGCTTTTTTTTTTTTTTTAGGTTGGACTGGAATGAACCACACCAGTGGTGCTATAGGCTGGGCCAGCACACTTGATGGACTAACAAAAACAATGTAACCCATAGTGACACTCTGTAAGAAAAAAATAAAAAAATGAAAATAATAGAAATGTAAAATAAAAATAATAAACTGAGTTATTTATTATATATTTATAAAAATTAAATTAAATTTTTAAAAAATGTAATTTTAAATTAAATTATATGAATTATTTTAAAGAGACGTTATGGGCCATAGCGACTTGGTGTCGCTATGGGCCATAGCGCCAATCATTTTGTATAAAAAATTTTTTTGCAAATAATCACGTTTTATTTTTAAATTTTCGTTTTTATATTTTGAATTAAAAGTAAACAAACTAAATAATTTAAATAAAATTATATTATTATAAGTAAATAAAATAAAAAACTAAAAAACTGGAAACAAGGGTGTCGTTATGGGCAGCGACACCACTATTTTACATTTTTTTTTAATTATTAACTTCAATTCTTTTTTTCAAATTTTATTTTTTATTATCAAGTTCATATAACATTATATTTATAAATTATCACGTTTTATTTTTAAATTTTCATTTTTATTTTTTGGATTAAAAGTAAACAAACTAAATAATTTAAATAAAATTATATTATTATAAGTAAATAAAATAAAAAATTAAAAACTGGAAACAAGGGTGTCGCTATGGGCAGCGACACCACTTTTTTACGTTTTTTTTTAAATTATTAACTCAATTCTTTTTTTCAAATTTTATTTTTTATTATCAATTTCATATAACATTATATTTATAAATTATCACGTTTTATTTTTAAATTTTTGTTTTTATATTCTGAATTAAAAGTAAACAAACTAAATAATTTAAATAAAATTATATTATTATAAGTAAATAAAATAAAAAATTAAAAAACTGGAAACAAGGGTGTCGCTATGGGCAGCGACACCACTTTTTTACGTTTTTTTTTTTAATTATTAACTTCAATTCTTTTTTTTAAATTTTATTTTTTATTATCAATTCCATATAACATTATATTTATAAATTTATGTTATCTGTAATTTCTTAATTTTATACATTTTTTATTCCTTTTTATGTATTTTAATTATTTTTAAAAGTGGTGCTATGGCCTATAGCGACACAATGTCGTTATAGGCCATAGCGCCACTATTTTTAACTTTTTTTTTTTAATTATTAACTTATTTCTTTTGTTCAAATTTTAATTTATATTATGAATGTAATATAAATTTATATTTTTTTATTTATCTGCTATGTAAATTTCTTTATTTTATATATATATATATATTTATTTTTAAATTTATGTATTTTAATATTTAAATGAGTGGCGCTATGGCCTATAGCGACATTATGTCGCTATAAGCCATAAGCGCCACTTTCACAAATTCATTTTTTTTAACTATTTACTTATTTTTTCTAAATATTTTATTTTATATTAAAAATGAGGCGTTGTAGGCTATAGCGACTTCATTGAAGCCATTTTTTGTCGCCATAAGCTGTAGCGACATTGTAAATATGGTTTTCATGGCTTCCCTGAACTGAAAAAATTTCACGTGTCACCGGTGTCGCTATGGCCCATAGCGACACCGTTAAAAAGTGCCCCAAAGGTGTATATTGTTTAAAAACAGTCTCATTTACATAAATAATTTGGGGAACTGCCCTAATATGCTCAATCAGCCAAATATTAAACACAACTTCATTTGAATAGGGAAGAACATGTCTCTTGCTCTCGGGTCTCCAATATTTGATTGTGTTTTTCGATGGACCTCATTGTTTTTTGCCATTTGTGGAGGTGGATCTTCTTCTTATTTAAATAACTGCATCTTGTATTCAAATAATTGGATTGTGGATATGAATACTTGGAGTGCTTATTCGAATATTAAGATGTTTATTCGAATATATGAAGTGTTTATTTGAATAAGTGATACTTTATTTAAATATTATTTTATTTTATTTGAATATATATGGTCTATTATTTAATTTTTCATTTAAATATGTTGTAAATATTAATTTATTTTATTCAAATATGATATATTTTTATTAAATGAATAATGAATATAAATATAAAAAAATCAAATTTTGGTATATAACATAAAAAAGTAAAAATATAATTGTTTAATTATAATTTCTTTTCTCTCTATCCATTTAAATTAAATAATTTTATAATATTATTTTTTTTATCTATTTTTATTAAATTAAATAATCTTATTTTCACCCTATTTCTCAGCTATTTTTACTCACTTATTTTTATTTATATATTTTTATCTTATTTCTCACATATTTATAAAACATTGTAATGATAACAATTAATAACTTGAAAATGAAGTTTAATTATATTTATAAATGTGATTGGTCCTAGAAAGAAAGTTTTTGTAGGCATAGGCAGTATAGGATAATGATTACTAGCATAAGAAATAGTAATACAGGAAAAGCGGCTTTTTGACTATAGTGAGGCTATTTTAAAAGCATTTTATGTAAATGGGGCTGTTTTGTAACTAATTACGCCTTTGGAACTGTTTACAACGGTGTCGCTATGGTCCATAGCGACACCCATGACACGTGATTTTTTTTTGTTTAGGTTGGGCTGAAATGAGCCACACCAGTGCTATAGGCTGGGCCAGCACACTTGATGGACTAACAAAAATAATGTAGCCGATACCGACACACTGTAAGAAAAAAATAAAAAAAAATGAAAATAATAGAAATGTAAAATAAAAATAATAAACTGAGTTACTTATTATATATTTATAAAAATAAAATTAAGTTTTTTAAAAATGTAATTTTAAATTAAATTATATGAATTTTTTTAAAGAGACGCTATGGGCCATAGCGACTTAGTGTCGCTGTGGCCCATAGCGCCAATCATTTTGTATAATTATTTTTTGCAAATAATCACGCTTTATTTTTATATTTTTGTTTTTATATTTTGAATTAAAAGTACACAAACTAAATAATTTAAATAAAATTATATTATTATAAGTAAATAAAATAAAAAACTAAAAACTGGAAACAAGGGTGTTATTATGGGCAGCAACACTACTTTTTTACGTTTTTTTTTTAATTATTAACTTCAATTCTTTTTTTCAAAATTTATTTTTTATTATCAATTTCATATAACATTATATTTATAAATTATCACGTTTTATTTTTAAATTTTTGTTTTTATATTTTGAATTAAAAGTAAACAAACTAAATAATTTAAATAAAATTATATTATTATAAGTAAATAAAATAAAAAATTAAAAAACTAGAAACAAGGGTGTCACTATGGACAGCGACAATACTTTTTTACATTTTTTATTATTATTAACTTCAATTCTTTTTTTCAAATTTTATTTTTTATTATCAATTTCATATAACATTATATTTATAAATTGTCATTTTTTATTTTTAAATTTTTGTTTTTATATTCTGAATTAAAGTAAACAAACTAAATAATTTAAATAAAATTATATTATTATAAGTAAATAAAATTAAAAATTAAAAACTGGAAACAAGGGTGTCGCTATGGGCAGCGACACCACTTTTTTACGTTTTTTTTTAATTATTAACTCAATTCTTTTTTTCAAAATTTATTTTTTATTGTCAATTTCATATAACATTATATTTATAAATTATCACGTTTTATTTTTAAATTTTCGTTTTTATATTTTGAATTAAAAGTAAACAAACTAAATAATTTAAATAAAATTATATTATTATAAGTAAATAAAATTAAAAATTAAAAAACTGGAAACAAGGGTGTCGCTCTGGGCAACAACACCACTTTTTTACGTTTTTTTTTTACATTATTAACTTCAATTCTTTTTTTCAAATTTTATTTTCTATTATCAATTTCATATAACATTATATTTATAAATATATGTTTTCTATAATTTCTTAATTTTATACATTTTTTATTCCTTTTTATGTATTTTAATTATTTTTAAAAGTGGCGCTATGGCCTATAGCGACCGTCGCTATAGGCCATACCGCCACTGTTTTTAACGTTTTTTTAATTATTAACTTATTTCTTTTGTTCAAATTTTAATTTATATTATAAATGTAATATAAATTTATATTTTTTTATTTATCTTCTCTGTAAATTTCTTTTTTTTTATATATATTTATTTTTAAATTTATGTATTTTAATATTTAAATGAGTGGCGCTATGGCCTATAGCGACATTATGTCGATGTCGCTATAGGCCATAGCGCCACTTTCACAAATTCGTTTTTTTTATACTATTTACTTATTTTTTCTAAATATTTATTTTATATTAAAAATGAGGCGCCGTAGGCTATAGCGACTTCATTGAAGCCATTTTTTGTCGTCATGGGCTGTAGCAACGTTGTAAATATGGCTTTCATGGCTTCCCTGAACTGAAAAAATTTCACTGTCACCGGTGTCGCTATGGCATATATATAGCGACACCGTTAAAAAGTGTCCCAAAGGTGTATAGTGTTTAAAAATAGTCCCATTTACGTAGATAATTTGGAGAACTGCCCCAATATGGTCAATCAACCAAATATTAAACACAACTTCATTTGAATAGGGAAGAACATGTCTCTTGCTCTCGGGTCTCCAATATTTGATTGTGTTTTTCGATGGACCTCATTGTTTTTGGCCATTTGTGGAGGTGGATCTTCTTCTTATTTAAATAACTGCATCTTGTATTCAAATAATTGGATTGTGGATATGAATACTTGGAGTGCTTATTTGAATATTATGATGTTTATTCGAATATATGAAGTGTTTATTTGAATAAGTGAGACTTTATTTAAATTTTATTTTATTTTATTTGACTATATATGGTCTATTATTTAATTTTTCATTTAAATATGTTGTAAATATTAATTTATTTTATTCAAATATGATATATTTTTATTAAATGAATAATGAATATAAATATAAAAAAATTCAAATTTTGGTATATAACATAAAAAAGTAAAAATATAATTGTTTAATTATAATTTCTTTTCTCTCTATCCATTTAAATCAAATAATTTTATAATATTATTTTTTATCTATTTTTATTAAATTAAATAATCTTATTTTCACCCTATTTCTCAGCTATTTTTACTCACTTATTTTTTTTATTATCTTATTTCTCACATATTTATAAAACATTGTAATGATAACAATTAATGACTTGAAAATGAAGTTTAATTACATTTATAAATGTGATCGGTCCTAGAAGGAAAGTTTTTGTAGGCATAGGCAGGATAGGATAATGATTACTAACATAAGAAATAGTAATACAGGAAAAGCGGCTTTTTGACCATAGTGGAGCTGTTTTAAAAATATTTTACGTTTCCCTAAAAAAAAAAATATTTTACGTAAATGGGGCTGTTTTGTAACTAATTACGCCTTTGGAGCTGTTTACAACGGTGTCGCTATGGTCCATAACGACACCCATGACACGTGGCTTCTTTTTTTTTTGTTCATGTTGGGCTGGAATGAGCCACACCAGTGTCGCTATAGGCTGGGCCAGCACACTTGATGGACTAACAAAAATAATATCGCCCATAACGACACACGGTAAGAAAAAAATAAAAAAATGAAAATAATAGAAATGTAAAATAAAAATAATAAACTGAGTTACTTATTATATATTTATAAAAATAAAATTAAGTTTTTTAAAAATATAATTTTAAATTAAATTATATGAATTTTTTTTAAAAGACGCTATGGGCCATAGCGACTTGGTGTCGCTATGGGCCATAGCGCTAATTCGTTTTTTGTTTTTTTACTATTTACTTATCTTTTCTAAATATTTTATTTTATATTAAAAATGAAGCGCTGTAGGCTATAGCGACTTCATTGAAGTCATTTTTTGTTGCCATGGGCTGTAGCGACATTCTAAACATGACTTTCATGGCTTCTCTGAACTGAAAAAATTCTACGTGTCACTGGTGTCGCTATGACCCATAGCGACACCGATAAAAAGTTCCCCAAAGTGTATATTATTTAAAAATAGTCCCATTTACGTAAATAATTTGAAGAACATCCCCGATATGATCAATCAGCCAAAGGAAAAGCAAGAAACATTGAAAGCTAGCATAAGAGAATCAATTCCCTCTGCAGCAATAAGTCGTCAACGACCACCTTAGGAAAAATAAGAGCTGCAGTGAATATTAAACATCAATTTGAAAACGTACAGAGCAGAGATTCTGTCCCTGCAGAGAATCTGAATCAACTATTTGTGGAAACCTAACAACAGGGTTTTAATGTAGCTTTGAAAAGTAGCAGCATTTTCTGAATATCATATTTTGTGCTAATTGATGTTAAAATTCTGAAAATTTGTAACTTATATTTTCCTCCCAACCTCCACACCCTTTCTTGAAAATCTTTATCGAGGTGAACTTGCATTTTTTTTTTTGAGAGTGATTCAATTTGTGCATCGGTTTTTCACCTTCTGTATTTCATATGTTATTTGTGCTAAAAAGGGATTCTTAATTTCTTTTCAATTTCACCTTCTGAGTTTCATTTATGTGTAAGTTTGAAACTCAACAACACTTTGAAGAAACTGAAACAAATACTACAACATGCAGTTACAACCTTAAAATGGTTTCAGCATTCAACACCTAATGGCCATTTGTGAAACCACAAAGTTCTTTCTCATTTCCTTCTATTTCTTTTAGTGTGTTTTTGCTTTGTTCTCCTGCTCCTCCTTTCTGATTCAACAGTATAAAAAATTGCCTGTGCCTTTCTTCAACAACTTAGTGTGATTTTCGCGGTTTTTGTTTCACATTCTGACAGGAACAAAAAATTGCTTATTTTTCAACTCATCTCAAATGTTTAGTGAAATTTTCAAATGCTATAAGAGAACATGACCTTAGTTTTAGGTCTTTACAGTGCTAAACTGCTAATAATAAAATTAAAATTGGGGTTCTTCTGTTTTCTTCTTCAATATTGAGAAACTTGTGATTGATGAAGTGATTTGTTTTGAATTTAGGTTTGTGGAATCTCACATCTCTGATCTCTCATTTGTGTATGCAGAAGAAGAACATGGCTACCAATGGTCGTGTTAAGAGAAAATCTCCACCAGATGACTCGGATATTATCCATGTCAACTTATCAATCAGCTTTCAGGTGAATGCATCACTCTTTTTAAAACAATTTTTTTTTAATGTTTTCTGTTTTTGTTCTTTTCTTTATCATTGCTTAGGAAAAACCTTTGATTCTAATAAGGTTAAAACTCCTAACAAGTGAAATTTATCTGTGTTGTATGGAGAAAAAAATAGTAATATTTTTTTAATAAGATTAAACTAAGTTAGACATAAGTTAAAAATTAAATTTTGAAAAAATTAATAAAATGAAGATGATTTTTTCTTATTACAAGTTACAATGTTGAAAATCATTCTAATAAAAATCTTTTTCTTTTTATTTTTTTTTCAAAGGGAACTTGTTAGCAATTTTTTTGTTGTAAAATTACCTGACTGATTTTTATAGGAAGAATCCAATGCAACATATGAGTTCTCACTGTATACCATTTTGTTTTTGTTCATATTGGATCGTAGGATGGGCATCGATTGTTCTTCAAGGTGAATCAGGATTTGCAATTAATTAAGGTATTCAGAGAATTCTGTGATCGAAGGAATTTGGATTACGACACCTTGAAGTTCATATATGAGGGTACTCAAGTTAGAGGAAATCAAACACCAAAAACGGTAATTGCTTTCTTTCATAACATGTCACACCAAATTCTAGTAGTTAATTTCTTCACCTTCTTTATGTCTCAAAGGACTCTCTAATTTGTTAAAATGAAATTCATATCCTTGGGAGGTTATAATATACAGAATTATTCTAAATGGATGTAATATGATTTAGGTCTCATATATAGTTACATATATTTTATTTTTCTTTATGCAACTAATTATAGTTTAATTTTTTTGATATAAATGTAACTTGACTTCAGCTTAATATGGAAGATGGTGCTGAGATCTTTGCTGCGAGACACCAATTTGGAGGTTAGGAAATGGTCTCTCAGTTATGAGGAAATGGTCTCTCAGTTATGAGGAAATGGTTGTCAGAAAAAACTATGCATTATGCACTTTTACTTATTGTGAATCAACTTATATGTTAAACTTGAGTAGCAGTAGTAGTAAATATGTATTGAACAAAATTGAAGACTAAGAAGAGTATTTTTAGGATTTTCTTTTTTATTAGTTACCTCACTTTTTTATTTGATTTGAATGATATGATATTTATTTCTTTTAAATATTATTACTTAAATTTAATTCATCTTAATTTGATTTGAATTTTAAATGGAAATTACATAGTAGAAATATAAATTGAAACATCTTTCGACTTGGATTCCTACAATTGGTAAAGTAATACTTCTTTTGAAGTATTGTGATGAAATTAAAAGAGGTAAAATAATTTATTTTTATTTGAATAATTTTTTATGTTTTATTGTTTGAATTATTTTATTTAACAATATATATAACAAGGATGATATACTTTTTTTTGTTTTTTATTTGTACACTCCTTTTTTTTTGTTTAACTTATTCTCTCTCAATCACTCATTCTCTCTCTCTGTCTGTCTCTCTCTCTCTCTCATTTTATGTTTTATATTTAAAAAAATGGAGATTCTTTCTCTTAGTAAACTTAGTGAATTTATATTTTTTTTATACTTTATTTATGTACTAACATACATGGCATTATTATATAACAATAACAATACTTTTATCATATAAATTTATGTTTTTAAATTCTATTTAAATTTAAAAATATTGTATTTTAAGTATGAAAAATTTACTGGTGAACTGAATGTTTGATTTGCCTTAAAACTGTTTACATTTGAAGCAGATTTTAGGATGTTATATGTATAGATTCCATTTGCTTCAATTTTTATGAAAAAAGTATTTTGAAAAGTTTTAATGTATTTGTTTAAGCTTTTAATAAGTTAAAATTAAAGAAAAAATGTTTACTACTTTGGCACTATTTTAAATAGCCTTTCAAAAAAATTGTAATGATAATTATTTTGTAAAATAAATTATTTTTCTACTATAGTTAAACGAAAAATAACTTGTATTTTTTTTTTGTAATCTAGAAAAACAAGTCATTTTTAATTTAAGACCAGTGCAAGGGAAGGGATTTTAGCCCTTAGGTTTGAAGAATTGAAGTGTACTGTGTACACGAGTGACATAGTGCAACGCAATGATGCAACTTTTTTTTTAGTGTATAACACAACGTAACCTGCCATAAGTGCAGTTCTACCAGTTATTTTTTTGGTTTTTGGGACCAATAATTTAATGTTTTGAGGGAAATTAAACTCATATTCTTTAACTCAAGTTTTAGAATTTATTGATGAAAAAATATATTGAAAAAAAATATTGGTTAAAAATATCGATAGATTTTTTATTAATATTTATCAATGACAAATTAAGTCAATAAATACTTAATAATATAATTATATGTATAAAAAAAACTTTTTATTTGGAATTTTTTTTATCAAACATGATCATTTAGAAATTCAAAATAGCAAGTAAAACTTTTTTTTTTTACTTTAAACGATAAATTTAGATGTTAACTTTCTTCTTCCATATACTCAATTTTTTTATTTAATAGACATTAATAATAATAATAATAATAATATTTTGATAAATTTAAACTTTAATAGTCTAACCTTTAACTCAACATTTATAATTTAACTCAAGATGTATAACTCAACCACTTCACAAAGTCAAAGAAGACAAAAATACAAAATCTATATATTTTCTTTGGTAAAATAAGTGAAGTAATGAATATTTTACTATCATTCAATTTCAAATTATCATTTATTATAAGTTGTTAATGTTTATAATAATAAATATTCATATTAACAATGATATTAGTTGACAATATAAAACTATTATTTTACACTTTACACTATCAAACTATTAAACTGTTAATTTTTCTTTCATGCACCCTCGCCTAACCCCTTTAATATAATGTGTAACATTGTAAACGTGTTTCTCTCCAATCGTATACATCGTAAATTCTTCAATAGTTTTCATGCAAAATATTCACTACTAACTGATCACTTTTAGTCATATTTATCATAGGGAAAAAATCAGTGTCCATATAAGATTTCTCCTCATAGTGTTTACTTGGTTAACCATGTATAATAGTTAAAAAATAATAATGTAATTTATAATTAATCGTAAATGATTAATATGAGATTATTGATTGTAACTAATAATTAACTGCCTGTGAAAATATGATTCATTTTATCTCAAATACTAATAATATTTTTTAGGACACATTTATCAATAATATTACGAAATTATTAACCGTCAAATATGACTAACTATATATAATATAGTCAACTTTACCAATAGAGTTATATTTATAATATAGTTAATCAAGACTAATCATTAGACAAATAATATAACCATTAGGTTTTAAGTGTAACAACACAATAAAATTATTAATTTATGGATATTATTTTCATGTAATTTAGATTTTAATGTTATATATGTAATATGTAATATCTTACATGTCATCGTACTTATTATTAAAAATTAACATTAAAGTAAAAGATAAAACATGTATAAAGTAAAATGTATGGAATATATACAACATATGAATATTTGTTATATATACTATATACATTAGAAACTAAGTTGTTACAAAATATCTTCTAGACAACCAGTCAAGACACTCCAAAACACTACTCCATCAAGAAAGTCATACAACACAAGCCACCCCTAGCTTGATTCAACGCCATCACTCATGAATATCACTTATCTTGTAATGTTTGGATATTAAATATGGCCATCATAATCTTAACCCAAGGAAAATAAGGATAAAATTACAAAAGAAAAAACATGTACAATAATATGGTAAATACAATGAAAACATATATCGACAATAACATAACTCACAACTTAACAACTTGTTCAACATTTATCAACTTAATCGTAATTAACATTTCACAATACAAATATTAATAACTAATGTATCATCATACATGTCAATTAAGGAGATCTCCTATAATAAAGGTAAACAACTTAAGTGGTTTATGTAACGCCCGATTCTAACGCCCAATTTATATAATAATAATTATATATTTTCTTATATAATATTTTCACAATTATATCGTTAACAATATTTTTTTTAATAAAGATAAAGGTAAAAAACAATCATATTTTGTGAATTTAATACATGATATATCGTTCTAAAATATTTACAATAATGTATTATTTTATACAATATATTTTTCTTTCACTTTTATTACAATATTTACATTGATAGTGAAAATAAATTTACAAAAATTGTAATAGATTCATCAAATAGCCTCCACATTCCAATTCCTTCCAAGGAATACCACAACTATATCAACTGCAAAATGATCTGGAATCCAAAGTAGATCCATCTATTTTGTAATATATTTAATTTATAAAAACAAAGAAAAGAGAGGAGTAAGAACAATATCCAATAAATACAATAATTCAAAAGAATAAACATAATTATTTGTAATCAATATTAAACATATATATATGTATATATATAAATATAAATATATATACAACTCATATACTAGATTTTCATGATACAATAAAATTTGAATTATACTTGTAGTGACTAGTTAGGATAAATGAGCATCATCAAAATATCAACCAATAAAAGGTCATTTCACCTTAACCAACAATAAGATATTTCACCTTCATTTCTTTACTCATTTAAATCCTCAAGGTCAAACCTCCAGTTACAAATAATTCAAACTTTATCTTCTATGGCCATAGAACAATATTTATTTTCATAAATACGTGAAGAAATAACAACAAAACGAGTCCAAGATATCACAACTATAACATAGTTGATTATAAATATATTTACAATAAATATATCTATGTAAAAAGAATATATTAAGAATACCAATGATATAAATAAAATGACAATCATTATAAAATAATTAAATAATATAAAAGATGAACACCTTAATAATTATTATGGACAAAAATAATCAAAAGTTAAGCAAATAAATGAGGTTAGGGACACCCCACTAAATAAATATACATAAAAAAATAATATAAATAAATAAAAATAGTAGTAGATAAAATTTTAAAGAGATAAGGTTCTCCTCCCCCTTACCTGGATAAGTAGGAGCTAAAACTTGAGCAGAACCTCCCCTTCTGGATTCCCTCTTTCTTTCCCTCTATTTTCCTCTTTCTTTCTCTTTCTCTTTCTTTCTCTCTCTCTCTCTCTCTCTCTCTCTTTCTCTTTCTCTCTCTAAATTTCCACTTCTGGCTGTATGATTTTTCACAGCCCCCTGCCTCCTATTTATAGGCAATCTGACGCACCCGGAACGGCCCGTACTGATTTCGGAACAGCCCGTTCCGGATCCTTCAAACGTGGGCAAAATTTTCAACTGGAACGGCCTGTTCCAAAATCAAAACGGCCTGTTCCCAAAAATCAGAACGACCCGTTCTGAAACCAGAACGGCCCGTTCTCAATCTCAGCAGAACGACCCGTTCTCCCTCTGGAACGGCCCGTTCTCCTTGTTGGAACGGCCCGTTCTGGGCCCGTTCTCACTTGAAATTTCAGTATATTTTTATTGCTTGGAACGGCCCGTTCCAATTTTGGAACAGCCCGTTCCAAGTTACCCTTTTACCCCTCAAACTTTAATAAAATTGCGAAAATACCATTAATAATAAAATTACAAAAATACCCTTATTCCTTTATTAAAATTACAAAATGCCATTAATTACAAAAATACCTTTTAAAAAAATTGGAGTGTTACAGTTTAACCCTATTGAACCATAGTGTTAGACCTATCTCAGCTAGGTCAGATACAGGACAACGTTTTGCCTCAAAGACACCCAATTTTAGATAACTTAATTTGATTTTTTAGGTTTTACCACTCAAACTATGAATTATGATACTATGTTGAGGCAAGAAAAGTTAGGTATAAACTTACCACGACATTAACTTGCAATACCAAGACACTTATGGAATTAACCCACCAACTACCCTTCAAATACCACAACCTTTCAACACTAAGTTAAAGACCAGGTCTTCAACTTTGTATTTTATTCGGTTAGTCATTCAACTAGGATATGGTTTGACTACCTTCGTATAAAACCACATAGATTCTCTAAAGGGAAGATAAACTTAAAAAACAACACAATTCATCTCCAGCATCTATGTATCTTAATTTAAGACATGCATCTCAACAACATGTTCACAACTTCACAACGTACAACTTACATCTTAACATCATCAACTGATCATTTATCAACTTACAACATAAGTATTCATCAATATATATATATATATATATATATATATATATATATATGTGTGTGTGTGTGTGTGTGTGTGTGTGTGTGTGTGTGTGTGTGTGTGTGTGTGTGTGTGTGTGTGTGTGTGGAGAGAGAGAGAGAGAGTTAATCACCTATACACTGTCAGTGTAAAGTTTTTTACACTAGCAGTCAATCAGAGTCGTTAATAGTGTTTTTTTTAAATTTAATTAAATGAGTAGATGAAAAGACACTATTAACGACTCTGATTGACTGTCAGTGTAAAAAAACTTTACACTAGCAGTGTATAGGTGATTAACTCATATATACATATACATATATACATATACATATATATATATATATATATATGAGTTAGTCACCTATACACTGCTAGTGTAAAGTTTTTTTACACTGACAACCAATCATATATTTTAATAGTGTCATGTCATTTGCTTATTTAATCAAATAAAAATAAAATAAAATAATTTAAAAATTATGATTGGTTGTCAGTGTAATAAACTTTACACTAGTAATGTATGAATGATTAACTATATATATATATATATATATATATATATATTCCAACACACAAACAACTTTATCATCAATTTTCAACTATAATTCATCATAGGATAATAATTTAGCAACAACATTTTTGTGCTCGACGCTACTCAAATGGTGTCCAACATCATTGAGATAGAGAGCTTTTTGTCTTGCTTATGCACAGTGTCACACCACTCACGTCGAGTGTGATTGAGGCATAAAGTGTCAAACTATTCTCACACACCTTTGTCTGACTCACATTCGATGTCACATCCATTAACGTCTAACGTTTCACGTGAACCCCAACACAAACGAGTCTCTCTCTTCACATCCAATACTTTTTAGATCACGCCCAACACTAGTCCTACATGAAATCGTTCCCTTCTCTCACACTTGGCATGAGAAAAGGGAAAACCCTCTAGTTGAGTTGTGCCCAACACGGTGAAGGCGCGCCCAATAAGACCTTAGTTATGCACTTATGCAGAACTTGAAAATCATCCAATCTACTTGTAATTCAACCAATTTCCAACATACCATGTATAAAACAACATGTAAGCATCATAAATAGTTTTAAAACTACCTCATTTACAACATGTAACCATAAATCAACCAAGATTTAACATTTTCACTCATACACCACTTTAAGTGCTACAAACTCAACAAGCCACATTTCATTGCATCTTCATCATAATCAACCACACTTAGATAATTCTAGACAACATCGGACCACATACAACATGGATTATTCAAATTACAAGTTTTCCTTACCTCTTGTAAAATCAAAATTAATAAGAGAATGGGAAGATAGGGATGCTCCGCACACTCTGTACAGTTCCAAACCCAACCATCAACACTACAACTCAAAACCTCTCAACTACTTTGGTTAACTCCATAAGAAAGAAGAAAAATAAAATTTTAGGAATGAGAAGAAAATAATCAATTCCTTTCAATCTAACTAAATAAGATAATGCAACCCTCCCTTCATAAAGTCAATTGCTCAAGTATATGATACAATAAAAATTAAACAAAACACCATGAGGATAAGTGGTTTGTGGAGAAAAAAAATATAAATAATCATTATATTTTATTCTCATATCAAATTCAATATGTATCTTTTATACTAGATTAATTTTTTATCTCTCTTCTCCTTCTTCTCTATTCTTAACCCTTAACCTCATCAATAATTGCAAATTTACACCATAGGTTAATTTATCTCATCATCTTATGCTTTTCTGTCAATATTATATATTATTTTTGTATAATAATAAACAAAGAAACTAAAACATGATAAAATAAATTAAAGATTAAAGTATTAAAACAATAATTAAAAATATATAAATGAAAAACAGAACAACTTTATTTGAATAAATAAAACAACGCAAATTAAAAAAAAATACTTAAAATTTTATATTGTGATATAATATAAAATATTTTATTTAAATAATTATATACATATAAGTACCATGTATGATGTAAGTAAAAGTACAATGCACAACAAAGTGATACTATAATACGAGTTAATTGTCCCATTTGTCTCCATTTTTCGTTACGCGAATTTTTTATTTTTTAATTAGTTTTTTTTTGGCGAAAAAAAAAAACCCACTACAAATCTGAAAACTCACAATGAAAACAAGTTGTATAAACATCAACTATATAGGTCAAAATAATAATAGAAAGTCGTACATAATAAGAAATATATTTTAGGAACTTGTAACGTTTATTTTTTCTATTATTTATTAATATCCTTTTTTTTTCTTCAACATACACTTTATAATTGAGAGTTATTTCAACTCTTGCCGTACATATTGACGAAAAGTTGTTTTTATTATATTTATTTTTACTTTTATTTTTAAATAAATATACAAATTATTGTTTAATATTTTTTTTTGCTTTTTTAAATGAAAGTATGAATGGTCTCTTTCCCCTTACTTCATAATAATTTTACTATCTTTTTTTTATAAAAAAATGATATTAAAAATAATTTCCTATTAGTTAAAGTATAAAACTAACTATAAGAATGTATGAAATAGTTAAAAGATAAGTTAGGGGTTAAATTGAAAATTAAGAAATAAAGTAATGAACTGAGAATAATGGAGAGTGGCTAGTTCATCTATGTGATCAATCTCACACTGCCATGTTGTTGATGTTACCAATGCAATGCATTGCCTTCTTCATCTCTCCCATCGCAATTGAGAAACCCTAACCCTAATCCCCAACCAAAATGATGCAGAAGAAGGTTCCCGATTGGCTCAACAGTTCTCTCTGGTCCTCGTCGCCGTCGTCCCCTCCCTCCTCCGCCGTCGCCAGCCCGTTCGAACCGCCACCGCGTCCTCCCTCCCCCGCCGACGTGAGCCCGCCCGAACCGCCGCCGCGTCCTCCGTCGCCTCCGGCTGTCCACGATCCTCCGCCGACGCAGATAATCGAAGATTCGCCCAGGGAAGATCTCGGCGGCGACGCCTTTCCTTCCGCCCACGACGTGTCTCGTCAGGCGCAATTGCTGGCCGAGGTTGCCTCCGCCTTCGATTTCGTAAAACGACGGTGAATTTTCGCTGATTACTGCGTTTTAGAGTGTTGATTTTGTGATGGTTTGGTTTGGTTCAGTTGTCGAGGAAGTTGGTGGATATCAGCGAGTTGCGGAGCCTTGCGTGTCAAGGTATTCCTGATGCTGCTGGGTTGCGCTCTACTGTGTGGAAGGTTAGGTTTCCTTTTCATATTTTTTTTCACTCTGCATTTTAGTCGTTTTCTTGAAGAGTTTAATTTCCATGAACTTACAATTTCTACTCACGAGGAATCATTTCAAATATGACTTCTAAAAATACTTATTACAAAAGTTAACTTACCATCTATGTCAATTTGCGATTCAGATGACACTTTCGTAGTATTATTGTATTTTAATTGATACATTGTCAGTGCTTTTTTTTTTTTTTTTTTTTCGGTGTGTGATGAAATTGATACTATAGTTAAATCCAGCTTAAATGGTTGTTTTGTATGAATAGGAATGCAATGACGAACGAATTGATTTTTAAGAGGAAAATGAAAGATATAGAATGGAAAACCAATTTATGATATTTCAGGTGAATTACATTATTTAGGCAAAAATGGAACAAGGAATTTTTTTTTTTTTTCACTAGGAATGTGCATTCCCGGCAAACCAACCAAACATGTGAATAGCTTATTCACATCCCCTTCCAACCAAACAAGTCCTGGGTACTTCTAAGTAAGAATTTGGTTTGGGTCCTTCTGGTTAGTGTAGATTGCTTACCTTTATTGATGGAATGAAGGAAGTGAAATCATGGGGTGCTGTTGCAATTCATGCTTATTGACTTTTGCAGCTTTTGCTTGGATATCTTCCGCCAGATCGAGGGCTTTGGTCATCTGAGTTAGCAAAGAAGAGGTCTCAGTATAAACAATTCAAGGAGGATATTCTCATGAATCCTGTAAGTTTGATGCTTAGGGAGCCTGATGCCTTCATGTCATCATTTCATTTATTTTTAACTTTAAACATTTTTATTGGGTAGCGAGGGTGTTAGTCTGGGATGCCTTAATTGTAATAAGGTCAATAACTGGAAACTGGTAGTGGTTGAACTAAAGCTTTAGAATCAAATTACATTTCCTTTTACTTTAGTTCATCTTATTGATTATTACGTCAAACTATGCATAGTAGAAGAGAGACAATTCAAAGGAATCTGTGGTCACATTAATTTTTTGAATTTAATTATATTTTACTTGGTTCTGTATCTGTCTATTACATTGATATGGTGCATGAATGTCCAAGAGGAATCTTTGCAGAATGAGTGATTGTTAATGCATATTCTATTTGCTTTATGTATTTGCCTTTCTGAATGTTTCTGTGGCTAGCTAGTCAGAAATCACAAGGAGGATGTACAACTCTACAAATTGTGATACTGACGATGCCAAATATGAGAGGGCATTGCTCTCTAGATCAGAAATCACTCATGGGGAGCATCCTTTGAGTCTTGGGAAGACCAGCGTGTGGAATCTGTTCTTCCAGGTACAATGCAAAATGCTCTGCTACTTATCATTTAATGGGAAAATCATCATATAGCCTTCAGCTTAAAATTGTTGGTGGTATTCTAGAGGTGGCGTAGTGTGAGTTTCAAAAATACTCAAGGAATTATATGATATGGTGGACTGTGGGTACTGTAAAATTATGCAGAAAAATATTACAAGGAGAGTATTTTTGGGGCTGAATATTTCTCTGTTTTCTTTCTTTTTCTCTTTCACATTTCAGCAGCACATACACATGTTTATATATAGATGAATGACTCTTACATTACGATAAGTTACAATTAGATAAAGAGTTACAATGGTCAAGATTCACAACAATAACTGACTATTATGGATAATAATGGACAACACATCACTCATACAATTAAAACTATGTAAGAATCACAGTGCATTTGTTTTGTTTAGATGTATTGTTCATTATCTGATTCTGCCTGAACATGTTGCACACATTCCATCAATATTAATCTCATGATGCATCAGTTCATGATGCTTATAATTTTACATGAATGGGTGGCAACTGAAAACCATTCTACTTTAAGATTTCTATACCAAAAAAAGGTGGATTGATCATAAACATTTTCCTTATTTGTAATCACAATCACTTATTGTCTATTGTGAGATGCTTCTCTAAATTCTTTAACAGTATAACATTACACTGTGATCTATTTGTTCCAATAATGACATGTCTTTATGAATTGGCTTAGCAAATTTTTTACCACATACTACTGATATCTTGCTGCTATCAATATATAATCTTTTAGTGAGCTCTGTGCAAAGGCTGTTGTGAAGCAAATCGTCCTCTTTACATTTTGTAGGATACAGAGATCATAGATCAAATTGATCGAGATGTTAAGCGCACTCATCCTGATATGCACTTTTTCTCTGGCGATTCCCAATTTGCAAGGTCTAATCAGGTTGTCCCTTTATTTGCCTTGAAAATTTGAAATTCATACAAACTCTAAATTCAAGTCGTTTCTTGGATGAACCCTTTGATTTATTATTACTTTTTCTTGGGGGGCATTTTCAGGAGGCCTTAAAGAATGTATTAATTATTTTTGCAAAGTTAAACCCGGGTGTAAGATATGTGCAAGGAATGAATGAGATATTGGCTCCTCTATACTACGTGTTCAAAAATGACCCTGATGAGGAAAATGCAGTGAGTATATGATAACTCAATCATTTTTTAATTTTGTGGTACATGATCTATCATGGGATTGCATTATCAAACACCTGGTTCTTTGTTACTGTCCTTGTTTATTATCCATGCTCTGCTAACCCCACTTACAGGTGCTTTAGAATGTTCATTTAATGTTGATTTAAATTTCATTTTTTATTTTGACTTTGCAAATTTCTTTTGAAGAAGTGTTTATCCTTGATAAGTAAATATGCTTTTCCTTTGTTATTCTTCTGATCAGATGCACTGTACTCTGGAAGGCTTTACCTTTTTATGCATACATTCTAAAAAGTCTGTTTCCTCATTCATTTGGTGGATATTTTCCAGTATATGTTTTAATAGAAGGGGCAGGGAAGAGAAGTTAAAATTCTTATGTGACCAGTTAAAAAGTAGTAATTGCTAACTTAGGGGAATTGGGACAGGAAATTTTTACTAAATGTAATGTGGTCATACGGCATTCCATTGTATACATAAAATGGAAAGTATGTGAAATAATTAATATGACCATGGGATTGTAGATTTTGGCACAAACAATTTGCTTAGGTCACAATATGGTGGGGTAATGTTGATTCATGTTACTGTCACGTGCTATTATATTTTTGGTTAACTCTGCTCAACAGTTCCCTATTATATAATATGCAGGCCTTCGCAGAACCAGACGCATTCTTTTGTTTTGTTGAGCTATTGAGTGGGTTCCGAGACAACTTTGTTCAACAACTCGATAATAGTGTTGTGGGAATCCGTTCAACCATTACAAGATTGTCCCAGCTTTTGAGAGAACATGATGAAGAGCTGTGGCGTCATCTTGAGGTTACTTCTAAAGTAAGACAATTTCTTTTCTGGTATATTTTCTATGATCCCAAAGTTTTCCTTTCAGTTTAAATTTGGAAATATTGGGGCCGGATAAGATTCTCTGTTGAAGTATTTTAATTCTTGACATTACAAATTACAATTATTAATTACTTGTTGGCACATTGCAATATTTACTGTTACACTAACATTGTGTACTGCTATGTTATTTTAAATTTTTAGACAAAATAAATAATAAATAAACAAAAGTTTGACTCCTTGCTTTATTTAGTGATACAGCCTTCTCTATGTTAGAATTGTTATTTTGGCCACTGTTTTTGTCTGTTTATACTGTTTTATGTCTCTCGATCAGTTAAGTAACAGGGCCTTTGACTAATCGTAATACTTTAGTTGCGTGCATATTTGGTGGATGATTCAACCGTGTATTTGCTTTTGGCTATTAATTTTTTTTATCAGAAATGGCTCATTTTTCCTGGTTCTGAATCTGAATGTCAGGTCAATCCTCAATTCTATGCATTTAGGTGGATTACTCTCTTACTGACTCAGGAATTCAATTTTGCTGACATCCTTCACATTTGGGACACACTTTTAAGTGATCCAGATGGTCCACAGGTACAATTCATATTTAATCTTGTACTATAATTAACTGGCATTTTAGACGTGTGATCCACTGGCACATATTTGATGACAGTGTTAAGACAGGTGATGTTGTACTTTTGTTTATACTTAAAAGTACTTTTGCTTGGAAAAAGAAAGGGGAAATAATTTGGCTCTATATACATGATTTAAGCTCAAGTGAGCATCCATTAATGAGAAAATGAAAATCAAGACGATAAGTTTTTATCAACTATATATTTTGCAATTAGACTGCTTGTAGTTGCTAAAGTTCTAAGTCGTTTTTTTTTCTTCATAATTGTGGTCCATTTTGCATTTCATTTTACTCTAAAATGCACTGTCCACTACAGAGGATCCAAATGTAAAGGAAAGATGAAGATTCATCATGCCATATGGTTGTTATAACAATGAAATATTAGAACATAAAAAAATTCCTCCACTTTGCATTTAGCTTCAGCGTGCATAAGATACAAAATATTTGCTTTCGTAGGTTGTTACTTGCTACTTTAACTTCGAGTTGCTTCTCAAACTCTGTAGAACTGGTGTTGGGTAGATCAGGAGGTTAATGAGCTTGGCTAATCTGTTTATAGTTCTTTTATGAAGTGTAAATATAGCCATATAAGAAAACTAATTCCAAACTCTGCAGGAGACTCTTCTCCGGGTATGCTGTGCAATGCTTGTTCTCATTCGTAAGCGCCTCCTTGCGGGTGATTTCACTTCTAATCTCAAGTTGCTGCAAAGTTATCCCACCACAAACATTAGTCATTTGCTATATGTTGCCAACAAGTTTCGTGTACAGTCAGCCTAATGGTTCTGGTTCTCGCCCCTGGTCTTTTGCATTTTGTCCCTGTATCTCTAATTTGTGTTTTAAATTCAATGCTTGTAATTGTAAATGACTCTTTTAAGTGTGAGAGGCTCAGAGCAGTGACTGTTTATTTTTTGTAAGGTCGGGGGTGGGGAGGATGTTTTCCAAAATGTGAGCTCGGTGAAACGCTTACAGTAGCAGGAACTGTTTATTTATTTATTTATATTTAATATGCTAGTATTTTTTTTTAATGGTTTCTTCATTTTGAGATTGGTGAAATACACATATATTCACTTGTGGACTCTTCAATGAACACTACATTGCTAAGACAGACTAACAGGTTATTCATGTATTATACAGATATTTTATAATTTAAATAAAATGTTTACGTAAAAATAAATAGAGGTGAGATTTTTAAAATTGTGGCTAAAATTTTAGGAATAAATTATCCTAAAAATCATTAAAATTAAGATAATCATTCTTATTGAATAATATGCAAAATTTTATAAATTAAATATTAAATGAGTCGAGATTTATTTAACTTTCTCTCCTTATTAAATGAGTTGATATTTATCTTTTCACATCTATCATTTTCTCTCCTTATTAAATGAGTTGATATTTATCTTTTCACATCTATCATTTTCTCTCCTTGAATACTTTCCTTCCAAAGAATATATGTATGGTACATTAGTTAATTTGGTTCATTTTGAATGGCTTTATATAAAAATATATTTGACTAATTGAGTACATATTATTTAGAGATTTTATGGTTACCCATGGTTAATATTTGGAACTTGGAAGCAACTGAAGTTTGATCACTTCCGGATTTCCATGATGCTAGTTTAATTGACTGGCGGCCTCCTTCTGGAGCATTTCTAAGTTCTAACATTGGATTACTGGTTTCTCTGACCAGTGTTCTGCTGTATACAAAATAAAAAAAAAAAACTAATTTGATAACACAAATAAAAATTATTATTACAACCTTAAAAGTTTGAATTGGCTTGTAAGACTAAGAGAAAGTTGTTATTTTAATTAAACCCAAACAATTTTATTAGTCTTTGAAAATTAATCTCAGCAAACAATAACCTTTGGTCAAAATGAAAATATCAATGTCCACTTCATTTTGAATCGGATTGAGATGGAGAGAAGAGAGAGATAAAAAAAAATAAAGAGAAAAAGTAATAGATATTAAATGAGATGAAAGTTAGGATAACTACTTTAATAGGTGATTTACGACGAGTCATAACTTTTAACAAAAGTTAAATTAAATTTATCTTACAAATTATTCTTGGTCAAGATTAACCCATAAGATAAAATGGTGGGATGGATGGAAGATATAACTTGTAAGATGAAATTATTCTAACGACGGTCCATCTATCAATATTGTCCATCATAATTTTTATTGAGATATAATAAAAAATAAACACAAAAATATAGATAAAAAAAATATAAAAGTAAGTTGTAAAAAAGTGGTATGTTACGTATGTATGATAAAAATTGGTTAAGAATTTACTAAAAACCAATGTACTAATAGTTGTTGTTCAAAAACTCATTTTTAAGCATTTTTTTTATACTTCATATTCTTTTATTTACTTCATTTACTTTTGAGCAATTTAATGGAAGACTTGCTTGATTATTTTTCTTTAGAAAAAAACATAAAATCAAAGAAAAAGGAGAAAACTAATGAATTGTTGATTTGAGTGTAATTGGACTTAATTCTTTAAGAGAGATCTTGATTTGAATTTTATGGATGAAAAAAAGTCTTTCAATTAAGATCAATCATTTATAAAATTAGTTGATATTTCTTATTTAATAATATAATTGTATAAAAAAAACACTTGAATTGACTAAATTGTAAGAATTAAAATAATATGCAATATATTTTATTTGAACTTTATTATTATGGTTATATGCTAAACATAAAATGAAATACAAAATGAAAAATAGTATGGTAATAATGGTATGGAAGAAGTACTGGTGGTAGGTGTATACGGAATATGAACATGATTGTCATTTTCCCTGTTTGGGTCAATCAGAGTGAAGCGAATCCGGTAAAGCAGAAAAGCGTGGTAGGTGAAATCCCTCTTGATCCCCACTGAACGGAGTATTTCTTGCTTTCTCTTACCCGCTTTTTCTTTCTTTCTCTTTCCCTCAATCCTCTCTTACACTCCACGACTACTCTTCCATTCCATCACTCATTTCCAAACCAAACCAAACCAAACAAAGCGTTTCTTCAGATTCAGACCCAAAATAACCCATGGTACGCTCTCACGAATCAATCAATATCAATATTTAATTTAATACTAAACGCCGTCGTACAATTGAACACACACCGTTTTGCGTTTCAGGCGAACACGTTGCGCTTATACTTGACCTGCATTCGGAACACGCTCGAGGCCGCAATGTGCCTCCAGGTTCGTTTCCCTCTCTCTCTCTCTCAGTCTTCGTTCATTTTCTATTTTCGCTCTTTCAAATTTCAATGACGCGTTTCGTTGCATTCGTGCTTCCAGAACTTTCCGTGTCAAGAAGTCGAAAGGCATAACAAACCCGAGGTTGAACTCAAGTGTGTTCTCTCTCTCTTTTACTTCGTTGCTTTGCTCCATTACGCTGTTTTTTTTTTTTTTTTTTTTTTATAATCTGAATCTAATTGATAATGGAAAAGGAAAACTGAAGACGCAAAATCTGTTTGAATTCCACATTTCCAATGCGATGTGTTTAAATCGAAGCGATTGAGTTTGTTAATTTTGTTGGTTTATGTGCAGGACCAGTCCCGAACTCCTGCTCAATCCAGTAAGATCCATCTCGTTTTGTGTCATTTGTGTATAGTAATTTCTGCTTTGAGTTTTTCTACTTGCTTTACTAGTGAAAATTGGTGCCGTTTAAGATTTATGTAACTAGGTTGTTGAATAGTTAAAATTCTCTATGATCTTTCCTTCATGGTTGTTTAGCTAAGCTTGATGAAAATTGAATAGAGAAGTTAGGGTGCGAGGTGTTTTGAGTGGCAACTAGTTGAATGAAGCTTTGGCCCTAGGCTAAAGAAAGTATAAGTAAGGCAAATGATAGTTTGTGCTCGGGTTTTTTAGTTAAGAATGAGACTGTTGTTCTATTTCTGCTTCTTCAAAGTATGAATTGGCTGGTATTTAGGATTGTGGAGCCTAGATTTTGTGGAATTTGGGATGCTTCTCTACCAAGCTTCTGTTGTAACTATTGACTTTGTTCATCCTTCGGATCTTTTTCTTGGAATTATAATGTCCTTGTTGTGAGGGTCATGGCGCAGAGCTTTTGTTAAGTGGTACACAATCGAGTTGTTACTTGTTGCCTATAGATTTTGACAAATTAGAAGACCTTGTGAAAATGTCTTTTCTGCATATCTTCTTCACCTGCACCAGTAGGTTGGGGATGCTTAACCATCTGTTTCTGAGGAGGTTAGCCTTGTAAATTTTGGTGCACAGCTTGCTCATAGTTGGAAGAAGTGGGTTTGTGCTTCAACACTTGAGTTGATGGTGTTGTGATGAGTGGTTTTACATTTACTGCTTCCAATTAGAAGGAAAGCCAGAGCTTGTAGGCACCATGCTATATTCTCTAAACTTTGCTGTTCCTCGATTGAGTGTGGTGTTGGACTTCCAAGGTGTACTTTATGGCAACATTTTCCTTGCGATGGAGGCTTCATACAATTTATAATGCTAGCTTACAAAGACATTATAATTTGCATCCGAAGCAACTTTCATCTGATAGGGGGCAAATAACACTACGAGACTTATCTCACAACAAAGTAGAAAAAATAACCGCCGCATAACTTAATACTGGTATTCAGAGGCAAGAGAGAGATCAACATAGGCTTTGTGGGGGGAATGTGGGATAAAAGAATATATAATTAGAAAAACGGAATGCAAATCCTCCTAAAAACTAAATGTGTTTTATCTTTATTTTTAGGATAAAAATAGATATTAATTGAATGGAAAGACAGAATGTACATCTTTGGGGTGCTGGGTATGGGCTAGAGATCATTTTTATATGTATAAAAAGGAAATGAAAATATCAAGCAGAAGTGGCTAAAAGTTTTAACAAAGCTTTCCAATCTCTTTGCACATCTGTAATAGAAATTTTGTTGTAATGTGTTTGAAGAGGAGAGACAACTCTGAAATATGGGCATTTCTCTCCATCCAAAAACACTGGAGAACTTCGTGTACAACCTATGTCCTTAAACTCGGCATCCCTGCCTTTGCATAAACCCTTAAAATATTTATTTATGTGAAAGGATGATCATGAAAACATGTTTTCTTCTGCACTGATATCAGGATTATTTCTGGGATCTACACTCTTTTATTATTTGCTTTTGCTATTTTGGTCATCTGGAGCATAAATAGGAAATGGCTTTAATTTCTGCATGCCTTCATAATTATTCCATTATTTCTTCTTTTACTCTACCTTTCTAAATGATGTACACTTCCTTAAGATCAAGCTGACTCTTGTAGTTGGTAATTGTGTGTTAATAATTCTTCTTTTACTCTACCTTTCTATGTGATATATTATTTTTGCGTCAATGCTTGAAAATGTGTGCAATTGTTGGTGCAGGTTTTGATATGCCGAAATGAGGCTGAAAAATGCTTAATTGAAACATCTATCAATTCATTGCGGATAAGTCTCAAGGTATATCTTCTTTTTTTTTTTAGCAGGACTCCTTTTTTTTTTTAATAATGTTCTGTTAAATGATCTAAATTGAGTCTCTGCTGTGATACTGTAACAATTTGGTCCCTGGGCTATTAAATTTGCAGTGTTTCTTTAAGACATGAGCATCTGTTCAGGCTCAAGATATCTTTCATAAACTTGTGTTTTTTCTTCATGCTTCTTCCATTTTAAAAGTAAGCTTCCTATTTATAGTTAGCTGTTGATGTACTACATAATAGAAATTGTAAAACTTCAGATTTATGTACTGTTCAGTGTCCAGTCTGTACTTCTCATGAGTTTTGAAACATGTTCTACTTGGTGTATTGGAAATTTGGAATAACTAAACAGAGAATGGATAGGTAGAGGTGAGTAGAATTTGTCAATAATAAGAGAAAAAAATTGTTTCACTGTGCATTTAAACTTGGTGCTACTGGCACCAGTCCAAGAATTGATAAATTTCAATATAGTACCTTTTCTTTTAGAGTCAGGACTGACAATCTTAGAAATTTCAATATGTGAGGCCATATATGATGAGAAATGCAAATTAGTGTTATAGCTTTTGCTGGAACAAGTTGTCTACATTCTATGAAAAAGTTAGATTGAGCCCCTTTATATCACTTAGTTATTTGTTTTAGAATAGATACATCGTCTTTACTTTGATAATATTTGATAGTTACTGGGTGTCGTTTCTTGCCCCATATAGTTAGATGTATGTACCATGTAAGATCCATGTTCAGAAGACCTTGTGTGCGAGAGTGATAGGAAATGTTGAAGTCTATTAACTTATCTCCTCTTGTTAAGTAAATTTAAATTTGGGAATTTAGATAATAAAAAATGTTAATTATTCAACAACTGGACTGTTTATTTAACTCAAAAGGGGAGCAGTTTGCAGTTCAATGATCATATTACTAGGGTCAATTGTGCTCTAATCAGTTTTTAAGATAATATTTTATTGAGTGTGTGTAATTTATTTAATATTGAGATAATACATTCATCCTGTATAGCCGAAAATCGTGCCATCTCTTTTCAAATGAAAGCATCTTGATAATGTAGCTCTAAATCGGCAACATATCTTTCATTCAACTGAGGGTGCTTAATTGTTTGTGCAATTTAATTTTATCAGCAGATTATCAAATAAACTCTGAATAAGAGTTTGCTTTCAAGCATCAAATTCACAAGAGATATACCATTTCATTATAATTTATCCCTAATTCTTTATTTTTTATTTTATTTCATCCTGTGCAGGTGAAGCAGGCTGATGAACTGGAAAACATACTGACCAAGAAATTTCTAAGATTTTTGTCAATGAGAGCTGAGGCTTTTCAAGTACTGAGGAGAAAGCCTGTTCAGGTCTATATCTCTTAGCATTAAAGTATTTTTTCCTTTTTCTTTTTCTTTTTTAACTTGGCAGTGATGTCTGGTGATAATTTGTCTGATTGATTAGTGGTATGTTTAGTTACTGTCTTACTGATAATGGACATCAATTGGAGATAGGTGCAAAGGCTGCAGAAGGAGGGATAAATTTGCGTGAAATTTCATTGAATGTTTTGATTATCATAGTATTTTGTTGAGGTTGCTTCCTAGAGTGTAATGCATGCTGATGTAGTTTATTCTTTGCATACATTTTTCCTTGATATTTTTTTTCCATTCACTTGGTAGTAAACAATTTCTTGATTAAAACATACTTCCATTTTTCTTGGTAACATCTCACTGATTATTAATCTCATCTTTTCTGTTGCTTCTCTTGGCAGGGATATGATATTAGCTTCCTTATAACAAATTACCACTGCGAGGAGATGCAGAAGCAAAAACTCATTGATTTTATAGTGCAATTTATGGAGGCAAGAATTTTGTTGACCCTATAACTTGTGTTTGCATTTTATTTTGTGGCTTGTAGTAATTATCTAAATTAGTGATGCTGTATGATCTATGGAATGACTTATCAAAAACATTAGCAGAAGGGGTTCTCTGGAACATGATTCTCCTTGGTAATTGGTGCAAAATAATAGATTAACATAAAATAAAATAAAATATAAAAAATAGAACAAAATTTTGATATTCTTTATTAGATATTAGATTAGATACTAGATTATCTTTCATTACCCAAAAAAAAAAGATATTAGATACTAGACCATATACTTGAGCTTTAAAATGGGGTAAGGTGTACAAGTGTTTTGTTTAGAGATTTTTCCTGCCAGGTACTTGTACTTGTGGTTGGGTATTTGGAATAGTTCTTAAAAGATTTGCTGATGATTTGAATCAGAGCATGTTGATGTTTTTGTTTATTTTTTCTATAACCTTCCCGACATTTAAAGTGGGGCTACTCATTGATCTGTTGTACATGAAATTGTTAATACTAAAAAGATTCTGTCTTCTATTTTAGTTCTGTTGAATTGTTGGTAATTAAGTACAATAATGGCCTTCAAATTACAGGACATTGATAAAGAGATAAGCGAGCTCAAAATGTCGGTGAACACACGGGGGAGGCTTGTAGCTACAGAATTTCTGAAGCAGTTTATATGATGTTTCAGACTAGTTAAAACTGCCAAATCCGTGTAAATTATACTGTTGCAGGTCTAGTGTCACTTCACTTATGAAGTGGTTGGCCCCTTGAGCCAATGGTTTGTGTTTTTTATTATATTTACTAGAAGTTCAGAATAAATTTTGTAGAGTTTAGTGCAGTATATAAAGAAAATATGATAAACCTGCATGTCGCTTCGGAGAAGATGAAGCTACTAATAGTTAGCACATTTCCTTTCAATGAAAATAATATAGTCTGACTTTGCCGTTAAATTCCTATTATTGAAAAACAAAAATTTCTAGAACAGATGAAGAAAAAAGATTCTTAATGGGAAGGAAACTAAAATGAGTTTACAGAAGTACACACCTAATGTACGTTCCAAACTGTGTAGAACGTAGGAGTGAAATTTTCATCTTTCCAATGCCCCGGCATTAAACGCACAAGTATTTTGTTATACGTTTAAATGCATCAGAAAGAGGGAGATTCCATTTCATTCCAAACATAGCATTAATTATAGGCGAAATCTACCATACATTTATGTGGTTCATGGGCGGATCAATAAAGCAAAATGTGATTTATTGACGAAGAAGTAAAGAATATAATTAGATATATAAATAATTAAATTGAACGGTTCAAGTTTATTTGGTAATAAAAAAAATATTAATGTATTAATTTTGTCTTTTGATATTAAATGATTATTTTGTGCAAATATAAAATAATCTTAAATCCCACTCGATTACCTTGATCCTTCCTTCCACTTTTTCACCATCATTGTCCTTTTTTGCTTTTCCTATGTTGACTCCAACAATTGGATGAGCACCTTCATCATTATTGGCAATATCCACCATTGAAGCTAAACTTGAACTTGAAGAGAAATAGCAAGTATCAAAAAGTAGAGAAGGTCCATGAATACAAAATTTTTTATTTAGTTTCCTTCAAGGAGGAGATCAACATGGTTGTCGACCTCCATCGCCCTCGCTCACTGTAAGATCACCCTGTCTATTCCATTGCCTACACTCCCTCGACCTCACCCAAACAATTTCGCCTTCCCTTTCTTCCTCTCCCATGTCACCTTTGCCCTTCTCTACCATGCCCTTGTCAGTCACGACTCCGTTCTCAAGCTCGATTTGTCCTTTAACTACCACATCACCCACTCCTTCGTCATCGTGCACTCATGTGGGACCACCCTCCCCACTCCACATTCGACACTGTCACACACCCTTTCCACAACTATACCTTCTTCATCGAAAGTCAACTCAAGACCTCGAAGCCTTAACCTCCTTCCATAAATCCACCTTGCCTACATCAAGTTCGATAGTGATAGCGGTCGATAGGTGGCCATCCACGACGAGTGAGTCTATAGCAAGTGCGTTGCTGTTAGAGTAAAGAGCAAGTGGTGGCTGTTGGGTTTAGTGCAAATAGCTTATCGAAAAAAAAGGACTTTTTAGTATTTTTAAATAATTTAAAAATAAATAAATAAATAAAAATAATTATTGTTCACTTGTCCACCGATGAAAAATATGATAAACTTATCCACCTTAATTCATGCCTTAATTATATGTCATGCATCATTGATGAAATTGAATTGTTTGTTATTTTCAGTTAGATCCTTACAATGACAATGTTGTGTAATGGTAAATGATATTTGTAGAGGAGAATAATTAAAATTGCTTATAATATTTTTTCCTCAATTTTTTTTAAATTAAATAAGCTTTACTTGAATGATATTTAAGTGAAGGAAAAAAATTTAGTACAATTTCTTAGATGTGATTGGTACTACTCTCTAATCAGAATTGGAGATTTACTTCGATAATATACACTTGAATTTAATGTAGATTTTATTATATATATTTATACATATTATCTAGATAACTTTTTAATTATAATTGGATAATAGTATCAACCAGATCTAAAAAATTGTACCTAAGTTTTTTTCTTAAGTGAATCATATTTTGTTGAATTTCATACAAACATTGGCTTACAACCTTCAAAAAGTTTGAACTTCAAACCACTTTTACTTCTCTAGTTTGGTACAACCTTATTCCCAAACTTGTGCATCATACCAAATATTGTGTTTACGAGGTACATAGCCACCATCCATCTTTCATTAAAAAAGCTCTGTTCATAGCTTGTGACAATCAAAATGTTAAGCCACCCAATTGCTTTGGGGTGTGGACATCCTTCCAAGATTTTATATGAATCTTTTTATTACTTCCAGTGTCTCCCTATATGATGGAACCTCCAATGAAGATAAATGACCGAATTCTTCATTGTTGCTCCTTGAATCCACTTGATCCTTCCTTGATGTGCTCCAATTGAATTTGACCGAACAAGATGAATGAAATAAGAAGGAATAGGTGTGCCAAGTCTCCTAGAAAAAGAGAAACCAACAAATGCACTAGTCTACAAGAAAGTTTTCCTTGTTGGAAGTGCTCAAGGAAAATGATTCTTCAATGAGACTTCTAAGAGAGAAAATGAGAGAATTCTGAAAATTATAATACTCATATACTCAAAAGTGTCACACAAAATGGAGAGAAAGGCCTTAAATAGATCTAGGTGGCTTATAGGAAAAGCTAGCTTAACCAAAGTTCAAAATGAACCAAGATTAGCTAACTAAGGTAGGTTGGCATGCCAATTTGAATTTGAAATTCAAATTGGTGCATGAACCTTCCCTCCATCATGTGCTCCCATGTGCACTTAGATCTAGGATTTGAATTGATACATTTGAATGCCATGTGATGAACATTTGCATTTGAATTTAGGAGTCCATGTGCGCCTAACCACATGGTTGATCACATGTGCTTCTAATCCAAATCAAACGTGTGTCTAAATCCAAATGAACAATTTAAATCCTTAGACTCAACCTATACTACTTGGCCCAAGAAATACAAAACCCACAAACCCTACACTATAAAACCCAAAATACAAATCCAAAAAAATGCAAGCCTAGTCAAGGCCTAATGTCTCACACTACTAGGCTCATAATACAATACCCAAAATAAGAATTATTAGGCTTTAAGTAATAGCTTAACTCTAAAGAAGCTAAGACCCATTAACCTCAGCACTGGGCCAATCCTCCTAAATCCTCTAATCATGGTCCTAGGGTGGGTCTCTTGGCTATGCCTTTATTATCACCATATGAAACATTTGCATTGTTTTTTTTGCCAATCTTATCGCAAATAGAGATTGGTTGTGACACATATTGCATGATATAGCTAGGAATGGACTGCAACATTGATTTTGCTAAGGTGATTCACCCAACTATCAATAACATGCTACTCTTCCAAGTACTTAATTTTTTATTCACCTTATCCAACAAAAACTAAAAGGTTTATTTGTTTGGCCAAAAATGAAAGATTGAAACTCCGAGATACTTGCCCAAGTTTTCAACACTTTGGAAGTTTCATTTACCACAAATCTCCTCTCTCACATTTCACTTGACATTTTTGGAAAAGTAAACTTTGATTTTTTCTTTATTAATTTTTTGTCTAGAGCTTTTACAGAAAACTTTAAAGTTTATAGCTTCAACTTGCTCAATACTAACTTCTGTAAACAATATCAGGTCATCAGCAAAGGTAGATGCAAAATCAAAGACCCTCCTTTATTCAGTTGGACTAGGCTTTGTATTATTATACCAACCATAATATTTATGAGGTTAAATAATAATTCTATGCATAACACAAAAAAGGTATGAAGTTATTAGATCTACTTGTCTCACTCCTTTATGCGGCAATTTTTTTTATAAGGATTCACCATTCTAAAGCACCTTTATAGAGACAGTTGTGATTAGAGCTGTCAAAGTGGGCCGGAACCCGTGGGCCAACCCGGCCCACCTTGAAAACGGGCCGGGTCGGGCCAAAAAAAATTGAAGTTTTATAGTAAGTGGGTATATCTCAACCCGGCCCACTTTGACCCGGCCCACCTGGGCTAAACCCGTGGTGGGCCGGGTGGCCCACCAACCCACCAAATTTTTTTTTGCAATAAAAATTTAAGTATAATTTGTAATTAATTTTGTATGATAGTATATTAAAAAATTTTATTTTAGACTTTTATCATGATTTGTATTTAATTTTGTATGATGAATTATGACTTATAACTATTAATGATGTTAATTTTATGATTATTATGTTAATTTATAATTAATTTAAAATTTTAAATTTTGTTAATAATAATTTTTTAATTTTTGGTGGGCTGGTGGGCTGGCCCGTATAACCCACCAACCCGTGGTGGGCCGGGCCGGGCCAAATTTTTTTTGAGAAAATCACAAGTGGGCCGGGTTGGGTTGGTCCGTTTTTAAAGTGGGTCAAGGTGGGCCGGCCCACATGGGCCGGGTTGGCCCGTTTTGACAGCTCTAGTTGTGATGCAATGCTAGATAAGTTCAACAAAATTAATTGGACACCCGAGGTCCTATAGAGTCCCTTTTTATTTTGCATGAAATGGAAAACCTACCAAGCAATAATAATATTAATGTCATGACAATTGAAAATAAGATTGCATTTAATTAAAAGTTATTAAGTGGTATAATATAATTAATAAAAATTATATTGGGTATCTTAAAACTCATATTAACACATAATTTTTATTTAGCTGACAATATAAAATTCACAACGACACGTTATGTTTATTATACGTATGATAACTTTATTATTTTATTGACAAATTAGATTTTATACTTAAAAATTACAATATAAATTATCTGTTATAAATTAAAATATATTCATAAAAAATATTTATTTATTACATATTTTAATAATAATAACATAATTTATATATTCAAAATATCAATTTTAGTTACACGTATAAAAAAAAAAAAGATTATAAGTTAAGTCTGATTGCTTGTTATTTATTTATTTATTTTTTTGAAGATTACACGTTAAGTCTGATTGCTCTTCCAAATCGCTGCGTAGACGAACTAGTATATATACAAGCAAAGCTACCGAAGCCTCACCGCCTTTAATAGTTATAGTACTAGCATTAGTATTAGTATTAGGATTAATCTCTCGCTCTAATATTATTATTATTCCTTCTAGTTCGCTGCTAGTGCTACTCATACTTATTCCTTCGCTTCCTTTTGTTTCCCGCGAATGTATAACCACCAATACACTTTTCGCGGCGGCCATCAACCCCCGCCGCCGCCCCACCACTCCGCCAATGTTCCAAACCCTAACAACTTCTTCTTCCAACAGCAGCAGCAGCAGCCGCCGCCGCCGCCGCCGCCGCCGCCGCATCCCAATCCCAGCAACGCCTACTACCAACCCGCGCCCTATTATTCTCTCTCAAACACCGCTCGTCCTTTCCCTCCCCCAAACCCCTCGCCTCCGCCGCAAAACCCTAAACTCGCGATCGACCACGCCGACCGCGCCGCCGCCGCCGCCTGTCGTGCCCTTCTCGCTGCCGGTGACTCCGTCTCCGCGTGGAAGGTCTCCCAGAACACGCTCTTGACGCTCCAGGTCGATTCATGGAACTCCTTGGGCATCAAAATGCAGCAAGTTCCCTCGCTTCATCGCCTCATGATCACCGAAGGCAAGGTATTTGTCATAATATCATATCACTCGTGGAGGATTTTATACTGTTATCTATTCACATCATATTACATTGTCGTCTAATCATCGGTGATTATACATGTAATTATGTATGATAAGTCATCTAGAGTCTTGCTTAGGTACAAGCTTAAAAGAACCTTTGGGAGCTTCTCTTTAGAAATATAGAGCTTTTCATGGGAGAGAATCTCGCAAAAGCACTTCTACACTTGTAATTTGACATGTATGATAAGTTTATTAACTTTTACTATGAGTCTGTTTGGATACAAACTTATAAGCGCTTTTGAGAGCTTTTTTATTGAAAAATACTCTTTATTCTCGGTAGAGAAGTTCGCAGAAGCGATTCTAACTTGGAACCAAACATGCTCTATAACTATTATTTTAGAGGTCCTGCCTCGTGTATAAGTTACTACATTTCCATTCTTTGGAACATTTGGTTAAAATTTAATTAATTAATTCAGTAGTTGAATTGAATATTGAATTCTATAAAGAAGTGGGTTATTATGTGTTGGTTGTTGTGCAGGTGAATGCTTTTGTGCATTGCTTTGTTGGGGTCCGGAGGATCACTTCGTTGTATGATTTGGAAGTGGCAATATGCAAGAATGAGGGTGTTGATAACTTTGAAGCACTAGGGTTAGGACCATTTTTGCGGCATCCCTTGGTTATTCATTATTTCTCACTTCGCTCTGATGTCACCCAAGTGTATAAAATAACCAGTGAGGAGATAATTCAGTTGTTGTGTGAGTTGTGGGATGGTTCTAGAAGTAATGAAATCATCAAGGTTGAACAGTTTTTGGAATTTATTGCCATGAAGCGATTGGTTAAATGCAAGGAATGGCTCGGGATTCGGATTCAGAACTTGGGGTATGTTATGTCTTGTTTCTCTTAAGTTTTGGTTGAAGGTCATGTTCATAGTTGGCATTAGAAAGAGGAAGCAAACATAATAGGTTGAAGATGTTTAGGTGATAATAATTTGATTCTAATCTATTTTTTGTCTTGGTTATTGAAATTATTGTATTTCATTACTTCAAACTTTGGGGTTCATATAACCTAATACTAAATAGCCTCTTCAAGTTGCTTCTGGCTGGTCTTGTTGCTTCTTTTCTTGATTTTTTTACTGTTATAATTTTTTTAAGGAATAGCTGTAACACGACTTTGTTGCAATCTAGTTATTAAACAAGAGATATTATTCTTTGTCTATAAGTAGCATTGTTTTGTGGCCTTCTCATGTATTATCTATTTTTCTCATAACGTCTTTGTCAAGAATCATTTTTATATCTATGTTTTCCCATTTGTGAAGACAAAGATGCACATGGACAGTTCACTGTGGCAATATGCGGTGATACTAGCTCACAACATCTACCTTCCCCACCTTCTTAAAACACTTGTGGAGGAGAGAAATAATTGCTTTTATATTGTCTGGGTTTTTGTTCTCTGTTATCTATTTGGATTTAGATAGGTTTTCTTATCCAAATTACTGATTTTATATTCACAGAATGCATATATCTGCCATTCGGGAAGCTAGAAATTCAGAGCAATTAACATTAGAGAAATGCTTGAAGACATTAAATTCGAAAAATGAGAAGTTCAAGAAGCGTCCTATTTCTTCCTCGCAGAAAAAACAGTTAGATGAACGTTTTAATGCCATTACTCAGCGTGTTGAGTCCTTTTCTCCTGTAAAAAAATCCCTTCGTGGAAAGCATGTAAGATTTATGTCATCAAGCTCAGAAGATGTAGATAGTGATTCTTCTACAGATGAACAGAGTAATAACCCATCATCACAATTCACCAAAAATTCAGAACGAGTGAGTAGCTGTCCCTATCCATCTGCAACTGAAGAGATGGCACGACTTGGGGTGAGGAGTGATGTGGTGGAGGACTCCCCTGCTACTAGGAACCTTAAAAATGGATTTAGTGAGCAACCTAGAAAAAAAAGAAAATCCGAAAATGTACCTTCCTCAAATTCTGCTCCTTGTAAGTCGCCTAAGAGAGGCAAATTCAGGTATGTTGAACTCTCACCCCAGAATGATAGCAAACCTGCTCCTTATAAGTTGCGTAAGAGAAACAAATTAAAGGTTGTTGCAACCCCACTCCGGAATGGTAACAAAGTTGATGCAACCCCTACTGAAATGGATAAAGATCTTTCAATTCCTGAGGATTCTTTGCAGATGTTTATCACAACCTGGAAAGAGGCATGTTCAGAGCACAAGGTTGCTGTGGTAGGTGTTCAAGATCTTTCAAATGAGATGATAGTCATGCACTTTTTATTGCAATACTTCTTCCCAACCTCTCCCTGGTGAAAGGTTCATTTTGTCTGTTTGATATAAAATTGCACTCACTATGGAAAAAAAGATTTGGAGGATTTTATCAACCTAAAATTTTATGCACTGTGACATCTTGATAATGAATAATTTATGTATCCAAGGATGTAAGTTGCTTTTTAAATTTTGGTGAGGATAGTATTTCTTTTCTAAAAAGGGATGAGGCATAAAGATTAAAAATGGCAGTTAAAAGCTGATTTTGCATTGCTTGCATTTTGACTTGTTTTAATTTTGATATAGTTTTCTGCTTTTTATACTGTAGTGTGCAGCAGTTGAAGCAGTTAATTAATTTTCTGTAGCTTTCTGTGTTTTTTTCCCTTTTAAAAAGTCAAATACTCTATTTTCCCCTTAGGTTTTTATGCAAAGACTTAAATACCTCTTAGTGGTATAATTTTTTAATAGAAAAAAAAGTCATGTTATGAAATTCTTTGGTGCATTTAGTTGAAGCAGATCACACTTATCCTTGAAGGTGTCTGTCTTTAATTTTACTAGAGGGTTTAGATGGGTTTATGTTTTTAGATTCTATTTGGTGTTGGCCTATTTCTGTTTCTGAGGAGTTGCATGTCCAACATCTAAACAAATTGGATAGACTATTATTTTTGTGGAGAACTGTACCACTTATCACTTCTTTGGGATTGTGTAGTCTGCTTGGCTTCTTTCCTTTTTGGTGCCAGGTTGTTCATATTTTAGGAGTCTATTTATTTTCTCTTCGAACAGTTCATTGTGCTTTTCTCATACTTTGTTTTTTTCCTTATCTTTTAGCCCCCCTCTTGTAGGTTGGTTTTCCTTTTGTGTTGTACATGATATTTTTGTTAATGAATTTCTTTTAGAAAACAAATATACTTTTCTATGAATTATTATTCATCTACATCTTCAGTTAAGATTTAGGAGTATTTTTGAAGCTCTTTTTGTGTTCTTGTTTTATATATGTGTAACACACAATTAATTAATTTGTAGGTGCTGGAGAGGATGCTTCAATTTTATGAAGTAAATCGCTGCCGATGGAAGAAAATTGGAAAGTTGTTCTTATCATATCCTTTCATTGGGTTACTGAATGCTGCTGTAAGCTTCTTTTATTTATTTATTTATTTTTATCAATTTCATTATTGACTTTGAATATGTAGTTTAATGTTACCTCTTTTATGGCATGTTAGTTAGTTTTATGGTGTAACTGATATTTTAAATTTATCTCTAATCTCCTTTTTCAAATGTACTAAGCATAGTTTTAAAAACCGGACCGGTCATCGAACCGGTTAAGGTACTGGGTCAGTGGGTCAAAGGTTAAACCGGTGGGTCACTAGTTGAACCGCATGACTCAATTTTTATTTATTTTTATTAAAAAAATATTCATATTAAATATATTTTATACTTATAAATTTTAATAAATTGATATCTTATTTTAAATTTCAATTTTTCTATCTTATTTAAATTATTTTTACTTTTATTTTGTAAAAAAATAATAAAAAATTACATGTTAAATTGTATATTAATAAAAATTAAAAATATAAATAATATGTACATATATAACATGCTTGCAATTGATATCACAAAATAATATATGTAATATCTACATAGATATTATATTATTAAATATATAATTTAAAATTAATAATATACTATAAAAGTTATTTAAGTTGTATATATTACAAACAAATACATTAGAACAAGTAATCATTGTTAAGAGATTCAATTTTCATTATTATTTTTGTGGTTTATGGTCCCTTAAAAAAATTAAAAAAAAATAAGAAAAAAAAGTGGTTGAACCGGTTTGACCCACCAGTTTACTAGTTGGACCGAAAAATTGATCGGTTCAATCTGGTTTGAAACGGGTCGACTGCATAACCGATCCAACTTAAGATTCGGACCGGCTGGACCACCGGTTCCCTGTCCAACCGGTCCGACCGGCCGGTTCGATCCGGGTTTTAAATCACTGGTACTAAGTTGATGGTATTAAAAGAGGTCTCATTTTTGTTTGTTAATTCAGCTCCATCTTTATATTCCCGTCATGGTGAGCCAATATAAACTTGTTTCACACCCAGCCCAGTTAATGCTACCTTCACTTACTTTTCTTACAATTCTTTTGTAGCATTATTTTGTTTTCTTTATTTATTTGTAAATTTGATGAGACCATATAGTTCCACACTTTTTTGAAATATAGCAACTATTCAGGAAAAAGGTTCTATCCACTACGCACATGGGCATGGATATTGGCTCTTAATATGCCCCCCTTGTTTTTCCAGAAAAGAACAATATTAGCAAGTTACAAATTTTGGAGTGTTTTCCAAATCCTATTTACAACTTGTCAACATATTGCAAAGATGTATGTTATTTGTTCACTCTTCAATGCTTTAGGTTTCATCTATCAAATCTGGAATGAGGAACAACATCTATGATGCCTTCCAAGCTGTCATTGATAATGAATTAAGTAACTCACCGGCCAAGTGTTCCGAATATGAAACTATAGATGTTGGACCAAGCCAGGAAAATTTACCAGTCATAACAACGTGTAACATAGAAGATATGAAGTGTGAGTCTATTTTCCTTTAAATAAAGCTTGGCTGACTTGTTTTCTGCTTATCTTCTAATATAGGCAATCTTTTTTCTTTTATTCTTAAGTTTCCATTTTAAAAGATTTTAAGGTTAACTACATAGTGAAGCTGTTGCACAATTATTGCAATAAATTGCAATTGTAACCAAATACAGCTTAAACTGCTGAGTTACATACCTAATTTTATACTAGCATTATATGTTCATGATTTAAAATCTATTAGATGAGGCTTATTTTTTTTATTTTTCTTATTATATATATATGTGTGTGTGTGTGTCCGCTATCTTTTATACTATTGCTGACACTGTAGACTTTGTTATTGGATATCTCAGGTATTTCTTCTGATGATGTCATCAGTAAAATTGGAACCTATTTCGACCTTGACAATGATATTCATAGAAATAGTAACAAATCACTAGTGCAATGCAGAATTATGTTGTTGAGGAAGTTTTGCGGCTGTGGAAATTGGGTGGCTGAACAGTTTGGTGTGAATAACTTCGATTCTCTTGGTTATGGGGATTTCTTATCATTCCTTGAGAAGCATGTTAACCAGTTGCCTCATGAGCTACTGAAGTTGTTAGTTGGTGACACATGTAAAAATTCCTCTATCGAAGCATGCATGTCCTCAAACCAGTTGACTGCTCTAGTATCTCAGGCTCTTAGTAGTTTGTGGGAGAGTGAAACAGTAACCAAGCAAATGATATCCATGCTACTTATGAGGCAGTTCCCTTCAATTACTTTGGAAGTTGTGGAAAATGGCTCTCTTGTGGATCTGCTGGATACCGCTCAGGGGCATAAATCTAGCGTGACTTCAAAATGTGTTGTATTTTCTGCAACTATTATAGAAAAGAACTATAATGGAGAATTATTAAGTGATAGAGATAATAATTGCTCAGAAATCACAATTAATAGGTCTGAGATGAGCCATCAAAAGAGCACTGAAACTGTTATAGCAAAAAATGCAATTGAAGTATTGCTTAAGGCACCAATGTTGTCTGACTTGAGCAAGTGGTCTCATTGGGATATTAGGTTTGCACCCTTCCTAGGCCCACTTGTGTCATGGCTGTTGAGTGATGTAAACACCAAGGAATTGTTGTGTATAGTTACAAGGGATGGTAAGGTGATACGGATAGATCATTCTGCTACCTTGGATTCTTTTCTGGAGGCTGCAGTTCAAGGATCTTCTTTCCTAACTGCAGTGCATTTGCTGTCTCTGATCTCACTTGTTGGGGGAGAAAAATATGTTCCGTTGTCACTTCTAAAGTGTCATGCCTGTCATGCATTTGAAGTTATGTTCAGAAACTCTCTAGAAGAGGTTAAAGCTAAAGATGATGGGAATGCTCTCCACCAGTCTGTGGAAGCATTAAGTAAAACAAATATTTTAACTGAAAGTTTGACTTCTACAATGAGAAGTGAGTTTAGCAAACACATAAATAAAGTGAGTAAGGTAGTGTCCATTCTGTCAAGGTTTGTGCTTGATTGTCTAGGTAACCTACCGGCTGAATTTCATAGTTTTGCTTCTGATGTGTTGCTTTCTGGGATGCAATCTGTTTTCAAGGATGCTGCTTCAGCTATTTTATGTGAATGCAGCAATATGGAGCAACGTCTCATGCTTCATGAAGTAGGGCTATCTCTGGGTATTTCCGAGTGGATTAATGATTACCATGCACTTATTTCAAACAACACTTCTGACATTTGTTCTGCTGGTGTTTCATGCATAAAAGAGTCCAAAACTGATATACACACAAGTCTGAAGCATGACCAAAGGACCTTGGATAACTCTCCTATACCTGAAGCAAATATGGTTACATCTCTTGGAGCAAGTCAGCTTGTTGAGGGGTGTACAAAAACCACTCAAGCAGTTGATACAGAAAAATCTAATGATGAATTGAACACTGGCTTCCTGGGAAATTCATTTGAACATGGTGAAGATATGGATGCTGCTCTGGTTATTGAATCCATTAGGCGAGATGAATTTGGCCTAGATTCAAGTCTTTCTTATATTGATAGTTGCATGTTGAAGAAACAACATGCTCGGTTAGGGAGAGCACTGCATTGCCTTTCACAAGAGCTATATTCTCAAGATTCACATTTTATTCTTGAATTGGTGAGGATAATCCTTTATCTTTTTATCTTGTCATTAGGAATAAAGGAGTAATGGAGGATGTTTTGTGGTTTCCAGTAATTCCTTTTTCTTATTGTTCATAAATAGTGTACTGAAAAAATCTAAGGTGATGCTAAGCTTCAAAATTATTTCCTGATTGACAGATGAGTTTCATTTTTAACATTTTCTAAGAAATTGAATTGAGAAGGGGTAAATCTAATATAGATGTAAAACAGTGATTTTGAAAATGTTTCTAATATCTGATTGAATTTTAATTTTGGAGTATTTACAACATATTATCCAAACCATTGCTAAATTGTGTATTCTGTGTGAGAGTGAACAACTGAATGTGATTTTGTTAGAGGAATTCAGTTTAAATCTTCAGTGTCATTTTCACTGTTTATGTGCAGATGATAATAATAAATCAATGAATCATTTACATTTAACATCAATTTTTAACAGTGCAAAATTTGTCTATCTTGTTACTTAGTAAAGCTGTTGGTATCCCTGAGAGTCAATTCTGCATGTGTCTGATAATTGCTCCTTTTGGTTCAGGTTCAAAATGCAGATGACAATAACTATCCACAGAATGTGGAACCAACTCTTACATTTATTCTTCAAGATTCTGGTATTGTTGTATTGAATAATGAGCGAGGGTTTTCTGCTCAAAATATGAGAGCACTTTGTGATGTTGGAAATTCAACAAAGAAAGGGTCTGTTGCTGGATACATAGGAAAGAAAGGCATTGGTTTCAAGTCTGTGTTCCGGGTATGTTGAAAAGACATTTTTCTTTAGGTTCTCTTTAAAACAGCATTGTTTTATCCAGAGACTAAACTTTGATTTTGGTCCCCCAATATTATTTTTCCTGAATTTAGTCACTCAATTTTTTATTGTTACAGTGTAGTCCAATTTTTTTAATTGCTACTGTCGAGTCCCTCCACCAGTTTTCCTCTACCTAAAACTCATTATTTTTGTTCTAAAAGTTTCCTTGAATGAATCCCCATTAAATCATTTAAAACCATCTTCTGCTCAAGACTTTCTTCTTTGAAACCTTAACCTCAAACCAAGGTCTTTCAAATTTAATCAAAATTTCAGCTTTTAAACCTTTTATATCATTTTGTATCTCAAATCCATCCTAAAAAAGGACTTGATTGTAGCAATTAAAAAAATGAGGGACTAAATTCAAGTAAAAAAATTAATGAGGGACTAAAAATGCATTTAAGCCTTTTCCAAATATGATTGCTGAAAAACCAAAGGTATCTGGATATTGCAGAAGTTTAGTTGCCTCATCAGATCTAATACTGTTCTGAGTTATATCTTATAGGTTCTAGATTATCTGCTTTTTATTTTTGTAATTTTTCATTTGGTTTTTGCTTCTGTGTTTATCTTCATGCTCTTTCCTTTGCTGTATTATGCTTCTGTTAATATATTCTATCTGCAAGCAGTATATGATTCACTGCTTTTCCTTCAGTGCATTGCTTGCTAAAACGTAAATCATATATCATTATAAGGCATTCTTTGTTTTTCCCTCCTAGCATTGTTTGCTAAAATGTAATGAGTAATGTTACATGTACAACAAAAATTGTACAACAACTTGTACAATATAAATTTTGTGTTTTCCCTCTCTATCACTTCATTTATTATGGGGAGAGATATTATTAATGATGGAGAGAGATAGGCACAAATGTGATGTTGTACAAGTTGTAGAATTTTTGTTGTACATATAACATTACTCAAATGTAAATTGTATATGATTAGTGTAAGAAACATGCTTCAGACTGAGATGATGTGAACAATAGTTTGGAAATTGCTGATCAGGTTCTGCATTATAAATTGATGCAAATACAGTATGATATATGGCCATCCTTTGTTATTCTAGTTTTCTAAGTAAAACAGTTGATGTGGAAATAATGTCCTGCTTTGACTGTTTAATCCAGGTTCCATCTTTTGTAGTTTACTATTGAAAGCATCAAGTTAAAAAAGTTTTAGTATGCACACACAAACACACATGTACAGTACATCTATCATCAGCCTGTTTCAGCAAAATGGTACTTATGAATAAATATGAATTTGTTCATTATCAAATTAAAAGCTGACTTTTCTGTCATGTTCTCTTATTGAAATTTCCGCATAATAGGTAATATATTAAGAGTTATGTATGCAGTACATACCCAGTTAGAATTATGACAACAAATATGTTACTTCAATAAAATCCTTTTCTCACTAGGTGAGATCAGCTATAGTGGATCGCATGACGCCATTCGGCTTGGTTAAGACTTGTTAGAATTATGATATGAATTTATAATTTTATTTTCTATAGTACTTAAAATAGACAAAGTAATATAAATTAATTTAAATTTATTCCTTTGTTGCACTGGATCTCTGGTAACACACTAGTTCTATTAATTTTAGCATCTTATCATGGCAGGATTACTGTTTCCTACACCTATATTGATGACTTTATGCATTTTTCTTAACTAATTAAAATTTAATACAATTTTTGTATCTAGAAGTATCTTTTGTTTCTTCTTCTTTTGGCTTCTTTCCTTCCTGTATGCTTTTATCATATTTCTACTGCACCTTCTGTAATATCTGATAGGTTTATTTAGCTGACTTTTGGTCTTATTTTGGATTAATAGAAATGCTTTTGGGATTACATATTTTTTCCTTCACTGTATATATTTTCAGATAACAAGTTTCATTAACCCTGATTGTTTCCACTGCAGGTTACTGATGCTCCAGAAATTCATTCCAATGGTTTTCATGTTAAATTTGACATTAGTGAAGGCCAGATTGGTTTTGTTTTGCCCACAGTAGTACCTCCTTGTGACATTGGGCTGCTTAGGAGGATGGTATCTACTGATACTGATTCACATGATGATAATCCCTGGAACACATGCATTCTGCTTCCATTCAGATCGCATCTATCAGAAGGAATGGCCATGAACAGTGTCTTGACTTTGTTTTCTGATCTTCATCCTTCATTGTTACTATTTCTTCACCGCCTCAAGTGTATCAAATTGAGAAACTTTCTTAATGACACATTTATTGTTATGAAAAAGGAAATTTTAGGAGATGGTATCATTAAGGTTTCTCATGGGAAAGAGAAAATGGCGTGGTTTGTAGTGTCTCAAAAGCTGCAAACAAATTCCATTCGCTTTGATGTGCAGACAACTGAAATCTCTATGGCATTTACTCTGCAGGAATCAGAGGATGGTTACATTCCATGTTTAGATCAGCAGCCAGTTTTTGCATTTCTTCCTTTAAGAACATATGGCCTGAAGTTTATTCTTCAAGGTGATTTTGTTCTTCCTTCATCTAGAGAGGAAGTTGATGGAGATAGTCCATGGAACCAGTGGTTATTGTCAGAGTATCCTAATTTGTTTGTCCGAGCACAGAGAGAGTTTTGTGAACTTCCCTGTTTTAGAAGTGAGCCTGGAAAGGGATTGTCTGCTTTCATGAGTTTTGTTCCTTTAGTTGGGGAAGTGCATGGTTTTTTCTCCAGTCTTCCTCGCTTGATTATTTCTAAACTACGTATGATGAATTGCTTACTTGTGGAGGGTGACAATAATGAATGGGCCCCTCCGTGCAAGGTATTGAGAGGTTGGACAGAGGAGGTGTGTAATCTTATTCCTGATAGCATGCTTCTTGAACACCTTGGGCTTAGATACCTGGATAAAAATATAGTTTTGCCTGATGCATTAGCAGGGGCACTGGGCATTGAGGAGTTTGGGCCTAACATTCTTGTTAGAGTACTTTCATCTTTATGTCACACAAAGAGTGGTTTGATATCGATGGATATGAATTGGTTAGCTTCTTGTCTAAATACTCTTTATGTAACAATGTTCAATTCATCTGGGGCTATGTCAATCAATTATGAGATGAAAGAAGATATTCGAAAAATTCTTCAAAAAACGCCATTTATACCACTTTCAGATGGTACATACAGCTCAGTGGATGAAGGCACTATATGGTTGCAGTCCAATAATTTAAACATGGGGTTTGATGGTGACCATAAAATTGAAGCTTTCCCTAATATATGTGCTAAACTAAGGACTGTAAGTCCTTCCCTTTTTTCTCCATCTTCTGGTACTTCGAGCTTGAATGTGACTTTTTTGGACAATGTTACCCAGCTACTTCAGAGTATTGGTGTTCAACAATTGTCTGTACATGATGTTGTGAAGCTGCATATTTTACCTACATTATCTGATGAAACAATGGCTAACAGGAACAAAATATTGATGATAGAATATGTGTGTTTTGTAATGCTGCACCTGAATTCTACCTGTTCTGATTGTTTTATTGAAAGGGATCATATAATATCAGAGTTTAGATGTAAATCTTTGTTATTGACAAATTGTGGTTTCAAGTGTCCCGCTGAGATACCAATTCATTTCTCTGCTGGATTTGGGAATCCTGTCACTCCAAAAATGTTAGCTGATGGTGTGAATATGAGGTGGCATGAGGTTGACTTAAGCTATGTAAGCCATCCAGTAAATGAATCAGTTTCATCTGCACTGATGAAGTGGAGGGAATTTTTTGAGAAAATTGGCGTCACAGATTTTGCTCAAATAGTTCAGGTGGATAAGAGTGTTGCTGATATATGTGATGCCACATTTAAGCAGATGATGTGGGATAGGGGTCTAATTTCTGCTGAATCAATAGTCAAAGATTGGGAATCCCCAGAAATTGTGCAATTAGTTTCCTTGTTGTCTAAAAGTGGCAATCTAGAAAATTGTAAATATCTCTTGGAGGTTCTTGATACATTATGGGATGCTTGTTATAGTAATAAAACTACAGGTTCTTTCTATTTTAAATCTGGTGGAGACGGACATCCCTTCAAGTCTAACTTTATATGCAGCTTGTGTGATATCCAGTGGGTGGTTTCAACCATGGATGATGAGCTACACTATCCTAAAGATTTGTTTTATGATTGTGAAACAGTCCGGATGATCCTAGGAGATTTTGCACCATATGCTGTTCCAAAGGTTAGTTTTTTGGTACATTTATGTTATTCAGTGTGAGGATGTGAAAGCTGTCAGTCTACTATTTATGTTAGGTTAGTTAGGCTCTGTGACAGCTGTCACATTTAGTTGATTCATCTTGTGCATATGTATTCTATTGCAACAGAGCATAACCAAATGTATCGAGTAATATTCACATCATTAAAGCTTTGTTTTATTTCATGTATGTATTTTTTATTCAGTATGAATGGCGGTAGTGATTTTTTTAAGTTAATGATGTAATTGAAAATTGGGAAATGGGGTTTGTAATTGGGATTTTATAGATTAATTACTGTTATAGTTTATTTAATGGGGTCTTTTGTTATGTTATCTTTATGTTGTATTTGAATTAGTGTTTATTGATGTTTAAGACATTTGAATATTAAAGAAATTTTATTGTTTATTGATGTTTCAATGTGGTTCTAGTACCTCTGCTACATCAATGTGTCTGCGTATTTGGATTTTGAATAATGTGAGTGTTGGCTAAAAAAGAACAGTGACTATGGAACTTGATACTATTACGTCTTTTGCATTCAACAGGTGAAAAGTGAAAGATTGGTAAAAGATGTTGGGTTTAAGACTAGTGTTACTCTTGGTGACATTTTGGACGTTCTTAAAGCCTGGAGAAAATCAAAGTCACCACTCAAGGCGAGGTATGCACGTTCCTTTTCAGCCTTACATCCAAAATTTAACTTCAATTGTTTGAGTTATTGCCACACATTTCATCTAGGATGCCCATATATGAAATGGAAGATTGATAGCCATGAGAGATAAATTTTAAATTAATTGGACTCAACACTGTTTGCATACAACATGTGAAATTAGTATAAAATTAACATTACAAACACCAGATAATTAGAAAGGAATAAAATAGAATAATTTATCATGCATTTTCTGACTGCATTGGACAGATTTAAATAGCCCGCAACTGGGATGTCATGACCAGTTCTCTCAAAATGACCCAACAGTTAAAGCAGATCACGGAACCAAATACTCCATTAATGTGTGCATATGTGCAATCTAAATAAAACTAAAGTTATAACTCAACAAAAAATTGCAAAGATGTATCTGCTATTACAAGATGCATATATTAAGTTTCATTGAACATAATCCCATATAATTCATTTTTATTTACTTAATTTATATAAAAAAGGGGTTATTCTCTAATGTTTCTATTTTGTTACAAAATAAATTAATGCCACTTGACCAAAAAATATTATTTATATAAAATAAACATCAGCCTTATTTGCTACAAATAAATCACTGTCATGCCTTAGATGAAGATCTTGTCTGATAGTTTATCCAAAGGTTTTCTTCGATCTCTTGTTACCTTTAATTAATCATATTATCTTCCATTTGAATAACTTGTCACCAGAACTCATGTTTGGCTTTCCTTCCATGACCAAATCACTTTAGGTTAGTCTTTGTTATCTTTTTCCGTCAACAATTTGACTTCCAATTTTATTGTGTTCTTGCAACATTCAGTCTGTTCTTGGATTCTTAGACAAACCAAGTCTAATAAAGAGTTGGATTAAATTTCATTTTGTGAGCGAAAGTAAAAGCTCGGAAATTATAGTTCTGTTGGTAACATCAATCAGTCCAATTGAAACTCCTAAGGGGTTCTAGTCCTCATACGTATACTTTTTAAGACAGCAGAAATTATAATATAGGACTATGTTCCCAAGTACATTGATAACTCACAATTTTGTTTCCTTTTTATTGGACAAATTATACATTAATAAACAATATAAGATAAAGCCTGAAACAGTGGGGAGCCAGGAAAATAAATTGAAGTAATGTTTGGACTTGTGATGATTTTATTTTTAATTTAGTAGGAGTTTTTGTGCCAATGGATGTTAGGTAGGAAGAATAAAAAAAGAGAGTTGCTAAACACAGAAATTAGTAGCTGCCTATGCATTGACTATCTGTGATTCCTTCGCTTTCTTATCATTTTTAAATTACACTAGTTCTCTTACAAATAGTATGTTTTGATTTTGCCAGCATGACACAAATGACCAAATTGTATGCATTCATTTGGAAAGAAATGGCATCTTCAAAGAAGAAAACTATGGAAGATTTGGTGTCTGGACCTTTTATATTTATCCCATACTCGTCTGTCTATGATCATGATGATGCTGTATGTGGGACGTTTGTGTATCCCAATGAAGTCTATTGGCATGATTCAACTGGTTCTGTTCAGCAAATGGAGTTCCATCCTCAATGCAGCAGCTCATCTTATTCCCCTATAAACAAGTCATTATGCAATATTTACCCTAGTCTTCGTGGTTTCTTTGTTGATGAATGTCAAGTACAAGAGGCACCTCCTCTATGCAGCTATATTCAAATTTTGCTGCAGTTATCATCCGTCACTTTACCTTCACAAGCAGCAGATAAAGTAAGTTCTGAGATATAAATAACAAGTGATTTATATTACCTGAAATCTTCTTACCCTGTGCTCTCTTTCCAGATTTTCCAAGTTTTCCTCAAGTGGGCAGATGGACTAAAATCTGGTTTGCTGAGTGCTGAGGATATCACGTATCTGAAAGAATGTCTTTCGAAATTGGAATTTCCAGTGCTTCCCACTGTACAAGATAAGTGGGTTTCATTGCATCCTTCCTTTGGTCTTGTCTGCTGGTGCGATGATCAGAAGTTGAAAAAGGAATTTAAACATTCATATAACCTTGACTTTCTCTGTTTTGGTGAGTTGACTGAGGATGATAAGGAAAAGGTACAAGAAAAAATTTCCATCCTCATGAAATCCTTGGGTATTCCTGCTATCTCAGAGGTATGATCACTCATTCTCCTGTGCTCCTTTTTCATATTATTCTTGTAGTCTAGACACTTCTCAAATTTTGGTGTTAAATACATCTACTGATATCCTTGCGTATTTTGTGCTTTAATTTATGATTTTTTTTTCCTTAAATAGTGGGAATTATATTGGAGTGGCTTGGGTATGTATTAAGTTTCAAATATATTGACAGTTGTTAATCACAGCTATATTAATGGGTATCCTTCTTAATTACCTTTCATGTTGAGTTTTCTCTTTATGCCTTTTGAAGCTACCATCAACAATCAAAGGATATTCAACAGAAAATAAAGAAATTTATTGAGACTTTGAAATGAATTTTCCTTGGTCAGAAAATGAGAATAGGAGTACGGGCCATTGAATGAGCCAAATAAAATTGAACTGGATAGGATAGATTAGCCTATTTGGTATTATATATTGTTTGATGAACTCACTAGCTAGTATAAAATTTATCCAAATGGGGCTTTTATCAATAGTGTTTTCTCAAGTTTTATATTTATCTGGCTTGGAGGGTGTATGAAAAGAGAAACTAAAGATTATTTTGTTCCCAAAATTCCCTTCCATTGGTGTTGCCAACCTTTAGCTAAATTGCCACAGCCTTGGGTTTTAATTGAGAAGCAAGGGTATTTCTAAAAGGAAAAAAAAATTGTATTGTAGTTTTACATTTGTACAAAAGACTGGGGATTTGGTCCTGCACTTTAGCTAAATTGCCACAGGCATGTCTTTTGAGCACAACTTCAACCATTGATTTCCCAATTACTCTGCATATATCCTCTAGAGTAAGCCCAAACCAATAGGTGATGTTAAAAACATTATTTCGAGTTTATAGGTAGAATTGTTTTCATAAGATAGAATAAAAATTTCAAAGTTGTCCTATTGGACTCAGTTATTATTCAGTTGTCTTCTGTAATGTAAATACAATTTATTTAAAACTGATATTCATATAATTTTGAATGTTACACAATGCATTATGACTTTGTGCAGGTGGTAACTCGGGAACCAATATATTATGGTCTTGCTGATGGTACTTCGAAAAAGTCATTGATAAACTGGACTCTGCCATATGCTCAGCGCTACATTCATAAATTTCATATTGATAAATATGATCAACTCAAGCAGTCTGGTTTTGATATTTTCAATCATCTGAAAGTTATTGTTGTTGAGAAGCTGTTCTACAGGAATGTGATAAAGACTTGTGGCAGTGTTTCAAAAAAACGAGTTGAATGTAGTTGTCTTCTGCAGGTATGTTGGAATTCATACTTGTTATCTACAAGTTGCATTCCTTATTTGGATGTTTGATCTTGATAGAAACCGAAAACCAAACCTGATGGAAGTGTTCACTTGGATTCAAATAGAGTATTAAAGCAGACAACTTTTAGTTTGAATGACTTTTTTTTATTCACCTTGACCAGAGGTTTGAATTACAAGCTTGGATCAAATTTTCGGGTTAAATGAAAAGGCAATGGAAAACAGATTTTCATCAAACTTTTAATTATCTTTAATACTCAAAATGTGAACAAGTTCCATCCTTTTCTGGGGTGATACTTACTGTATACAATTTGATTCTCAATTTGTCATCAGTAATTCAAAATTTTTAGTATATCAGTACCGCAACATTGAAGTATGGTAGAGAGCATTGATGATTCTTTCTTTGCACAGATCACGCAATTGCTGTATCTTAAGCACAAGCATAAATTATAGTTTAGTTTCCTGTTTCAAGTCACGATTTTCATTGCAATAACATTTCTCTTCTGAGACTGTATTTATGTATGTTTTTACAGGGAGACATTTTGTACACCATTAAAGAATCAGATTATCATTCCTTGTTTATGGAGCTTTCTAATCTGTTACTAGATGGGACTTCGGAAGTACATTTTGCAAATTTCCTTCATATGATAACAACCATGACAGAATCTGGTTCCTCGGAGGAGCAAATAGAATTTTTCATTTTGAATAGCCAAAAAGTGCCAAAACTTCCAGATGAAGAACCTGTTTGGACATTATCTTCCGTATCTCCACTTGTAGAGGCTGACAACTTAAACCCTTCAGATGATGTCCCATCTGTAAATGATCAGATCTTTCCAAAAAGGAAGACTGGAGTATGCTCCAACTGGCCACCTGCTGATTGGAAAACTGCACCCGATTTCAATTATGCCCGTGCCAATGGTTTCAAGACCAGACCTGCCCGGATTAGCAGCTTTTCTGAAGTGAATAAGGATGATGATTCTGCTAGCATAATATCTCCACCAGTTTGTATTGAACAAGGATCAGTTACTGTTGACTGGAACATTAAAGAAGATCCACCAGCTGGTTCGGTGGCACTATTGTTGCATGAAAATGAAAGCTTGGAAGATCAATCTTGCCATGCTTTTGAGCCAACTGATTTTGGTATCCATGCTGACTGTGATCCTGTTAGTTTGGATGAATCTCATTTGAGCTCACCAGCTTTTGGCAAGAGAGATCGGCTACAGACTGGTACATTTGATGCAGCACAAGCAAGGGTGACTGGCAGATTAGGTGAATTTCTTGCATGCAAGTACTTTGTTGATAAATTTGGCAAGACTGCAGTAAGGTGGGTTAATGAAGTTAATGAAACTGGACTTCCATATGATTTAGTTATTGGGGAGGATAACAATAAAGAGTTCATAGAAGTTAAAGCGACCAGATCTCCAAGAAAAGACTGGTTCAACATATCAGTGAGAGAGTGGCAGCTTGCAAAAGACAGAGGCGAATCTTTTAGCATTGCTTTTGTGGCAATAATGGCAAATAATGTTGCGAGGATCACAATATTCAAAGATCCAGTGAAGTTATGCCAGCTAGGTGAGCTGCAATTGGCTGTTATGATGCCAAGACAACAACAGAAGCAATTCGCTGTTGTCTCATAGCTTCCCTTCTTGTTTTATATTTGGGCGTGAAGCCCATATATTTATGACTTTCAAAAAGCTACCTTTTGCATCCAGAGAAAAAATCCAATTCAATATCACACAATGTTAGATATGATGATCACGTAAGCTGTTGTACCCAAGATTTTCAAGCTAATTGGATACTTTATTCATTGTTGCATAGAACTAGAAGCAACTCCCAAGTAATTAGTGGGAATTCATCTGCTGCTTCTTATTCCTCAAGATTCAGTTATTTGTTGTATGTATATATATCTCCAGTAAAGGCTCCAGCATTTGCGCGTAACATTTTTTTGTTTATTAGCAAAGTCCATGGCTCAGAGCATGTAAATAAAAACTTGGTTAAATTTGGTTTGTAACATGATAGAAGCCCATTTGATTATCGATCATTTGTAGAGATGTAAAATTGCATGCTTCCCAATGTTTTTCTGCTTTGGTATTGTAGCACCTCAAACGCCTATGCCATCTAACTATTTGTGGTTAACATCATGTTTTTTTAAATAACTTAATGCCATTATGGTGATGGGTTCCATCATTTCTATTATTATGCGGTTCCAACCATTTCTACCATAATTGTCACGGAACGTGCTTTGATTGTTTATTCATTTTGGTTTCTTTACTCCTCTAAATAGTTTAGATCTAAATATAGTTATGGCAACTCTATTTCTCCTTACCTTTTGTCTCTTTTCTTGTAAAGTTATCAAATCGTACTTTTTTCTTTTTTATTTCGTAAACTCATTAATGATAAAAATCCATACTTCCCTTTATCTTTTTATCTGCTGAGCTAAATATTTAACCATTTGTGACACCTGACATGCATAGTGATATCTTATATTAGATTGTTTAGAAGTAAAAATAAGAATATGGTACGCTATCAAGTGTGGTAACCATCAAAAAGTAAATATTGTAGGCGAAATTTGTTCATTCTCAAGTAGGTAGCTACCCAATTAGTAATATGTCACGGATCATGATGTATAGTTGAATTTCGACTTTGGAGAATATCAGCTTGAAAAGCCTTTTTTCTTTATTTATAATAATGAAATGATAAAAATCAAATAAATATTTATAAATAAGTTAATAAATAAATTAAAAAATGTATTCTGTTGAATTTGGGAAGGTTACATTGTTTGAGAGATTTCTGAAGGGAGAATGCTAACATGGTCCTAAAGAGTAAAGTGATTTTTTTTATGAGAAAGTGTAACATTTAAATTGTTATCCATGCATCAATGACATTGTTTTCAATTCTTTATATCTATTAATATTTTAACTTGTATCTGTTGGATTTTTTAAAAAAGTGAGTGTTTGTTGTAAAAGTCGTTTGTCATTCTCAATGGTTTTTCTTTTATCCAACTAGGATTATTATAGAAACATTTTACATGAATAAGGTTGTTTTCAAATTATTTTTCATTTTGGGAGAGTGAACTAAAATTATTATGGAAGCATTTTTTTTTCTTTTGGTAAAAAATGGTTTATAAGGAAACACATTTGGTTGATGTCGGAGTGCCTGCAAGATTACCCTCAACGCATCCAACTCTAGCGTCACTTGATTATTTTAAAAATTTATTCAAGTGATGCTTTACACATTCAGGAATGATTTTTTATTAATTTTTTAAACTAGTATCACTTTCTCTCACTGAGGTACTAATTTATTTATTTTTTCTTTTTAATTGGGATTGATGTCTAGTAAAGGGGTATTTTTTTTTAAGTTACGTAGTTCACCATTGAGGCATTAATTTTATATATATTTTTTTAAATTGGTGTCACTATCCCCTATAATTAATATATATATATATATATATATATATATATATATATATATATGTTGCATAATCTATTTTTGCATGTTATTTATCTGAGTCATCAAATTTGAACAAGTGATAAAAAAAATGAGTTTTATACTTTTAACCATTGTTTATACTTTCAAGATAAAGTTTATTGCGAATTCTTTTTTTTCAAAACACCCAAAAATATATCATATTTAATATAAAAAATTTTCTTTAGACCACTAAAAATAACACCTTTGGGTCCTTTTGAAATTTCAATATAAATAAAAGTTACAATTTGATTTATAATATCCTAGTAATGTATCTATAAAATAAAAAAGAAAATTAATAACCAGATTAAAATTATAAATGATAATTAATTTTAAAGAAAATTATCATACTATTATCATTAGAAATATACATAAGATTCTTATGGTGTTGTAAACGAGTTATGCACAAGTTATATAAAGAGAAGTAGCTTAATAATACATCTATCATGCACTAAATATCATCATCATCACTCAATTCTATTGCTTCATATTTATTTCTTACTAAAAATAATATTATATAAATAATATGATTTGATCATCTTCAAGACAAAATTTACTGTGAATTCTTTTTTTTTTTCTTCAAAACATCCAAAAATATACCACATTTAATATACATTCCTTCCTTAGACAATTAAATATAAAACTTTTTGGTCCTTCCAAAATTTTAATATAAATAAAAAATTACAATTTGATTTATAATATTCTAATAATGTACCTGTAAAATAAAACGAACAATAATAACCAAATTAAAATTATAAGTGATAATTAATTTTTTTAAAAATTATCATTCTATTACCACTTAGTCTTAGAAATAAAAATATATAAAATTCTTACGATGTTGTAAATAAGTTATGCAAAATTTATATAAAGAGAAGTAGTCTAATGATTCCTTCAATAGAGAACAACATTACCAATTAATAATATTTTTTTAAAAATGTCTCTCCTTATTAAACAGTGACACCTAACAAAAAAACATAGCCTCTCAACAAAGGATAATGACGCTACATAATTAAAAAAATATTGCATTTATAAAAAAAATATTATAATTTGAATATTTAAATTACACAACATTTTTAATTAATTTAATATAACAAAATAATATGTTTTTTAATTAATTTGTCACGCAACATGTGACGCTGCTAGAGAGATAGAGGCACACGCCTTACCTCATCTGTCCCGCAGCGTAAATGCTTCCGACATGTGAATGGACATTCTGTTTTATTTTATTATGCCTAATGCTATAATAATAATAATAATAATAATAATAATAATAATAATAATAATATCTCTTCATGAAAGACATCGTCACTAAATAAATTAAAAATAAAATAAAACAAGTCCCTTTATGGAAAATAGTGAAATTAAATAATAATAATAATAATAAATTAAGTTCTAATTTAAAAATAATGTCTCTCAATGATATAGAGCGTCACTTGAATAAATTTAAAAATAATCAAGTGACACTCGAATTATATGCTTGAACAAATTTAAAAATAATCAAGTGACACTTGAGTTATATATGTCAAAAATAATCTCTCAAAGAATTTCAACGTCAACAAATTAGTACACATGTCTCTTTATGAATCATAATTTATCCACACAAAAAAATGTGACATGATTATCAATTTTTTTAACAAAGTGAGAAATAGTTTGATAACAACTCCATTCATATAAAATATTTTCAGGTTAACCCAAGTTGGATAAAAAGACCATTCTCAATATGAACGGATAAAAGTGTTTTTACTATTCTCCGTTTGCTAGGAAGTACAAACACTTTCAATTAAAAAAAAAATGAAATACAAACAGTAACGAACATGGAAATATGTCGACATTTAAAAGTTGAGTTCAAAATATACTTTTCTTCCTATATTTTTTTTTAAAATTTTTAGTTAATACAGTTTTAAAATAATGATATTTTTATTTAAGATAATAATTTTAAATATTTTTTTAACTGATTCATAATGTAATTTTTTTTCTTCATTAGATTAACTTCTATGAAAATTATGAAACTCAACCAAAGTTTAAATTTTAAAAATTACTAAATATAGTAAAATTCGAGTAAAAATTTAATCTCAAACAATAAAAAAAAACTGATTAATATAGGATTCACTTTTCTCGCATTTTTGACTATGTTTATGATTTTTTTTATACATTAGTCTGGTTTTATAGTTTATAAATAAGTAAATCTAATGTCACAAATATTACTCAATAAAAAAAACTTTAAAATTGTGCTTTAAAATAAAGAACAATCAATATTTCATAAGAAAGATATTAATTCAAATTTAAAAATTTAAGAACTAAAACAATGTTTTCTAATAAAATAAAAGATAAAAATATATTTAAGCTTAAAATTTATAATAAAAAAAATAGGACATTATTATAATATATATCAAATTAATCTAGAGTAACCATAAAATAATTATTTTTTAATAAGATGAGAGAATTCATATTTTAAAGATAAGCACATGTCATGATAAACATAACAATTTTATCTAATAACTATTGTAGTACTTTAATTAGTGTTAGCATTAAAGTTTAAGAAACAAAAGTATGAAAATTATATAAAAGCAATTAAAAGTGTTGATGCAGTATTCGATTGTGATAGGCATCTGAAATGGTTATATGACATAGTCACTGGGGATGCCCTTACTACACATCCAAAAAGAGGCGTTACTTGTAAATTAGTAAGATGTTTAATTTTAGTATACAGGTAAAAAGACGTTTCATATCTCTTCTTTTTATTAAAACATGAAACAGTAGCAGTAACAATTTTCTTTTCTAAAAGTAGCTGTAACTATATGATGTCTAATAATAGTATAGTATACAATTGAAAATAGCAAACGACTCTGTACTTAGATAAATATACACAGTCATGGTCTCAACTTTTCTTATAAGAATGTTCTGTCTCTAGCATAAATTGAAAATAGATAAACAACCTCTAAAGATTATCTATGAGATTGAATGCTGTTATTTCGTCATGATCTATCATAAAATTTAGTTGATTAGTTGTTTTCTTTTCTGTCAAAAGTATGTTACCAATATAGCTAGCTATTGAATTGAGCCATCTTCCTTCAAATAAATACCTTTTTCTAAATTGGAATTCTATTATCATATCTCTCTTTGGTAACTTGGCATTGTCAACAAAGAATGAATATAAGTGTAAATGGGTCTTTATTATTGTCAATTGAAAGAATCAATCATGTGAAACTTAACATCTGCATTGTTGCTCCCCCCAACATTGTTTCGGATGGCTTATGGGGTGGCCATCTTAATGGAAGGACTCCAATGAAGTCTTCACTACCAGTGTTTGAGTTGCAAGTTCTTATGATTTTTGCTATCACCCAAATCTGGCATTTCTTCTTAAAGCGCTTTGACTTCCCTCAATTCATTCCACAAATGATAGTAAGTATTCTTCTTTTACATGTTTGAGCCTGAGCCTATATAAATTCAAATTTCCTTGTTCACATTGTCAATAATGTTTCTCATAAAAGTAGAGAACAAACTAAATTCAAATTTATAGGGGGGAAATGGAAAACATTTAAAAGGATTTTCCTTATCCACTACACATCATGGCCAAAAACCAATCCAAGATATATGACAAAAGTTGCTTGATAGATCGTAAAATAGTAGGTCATTATAGAGCATATAGTATCAGGTTTTTGACAAAATGAATTGACAAGTTTTTTGTTTTTACTCTTGGATACATTAGTGGTCCCCTATACCTGTGTTTTATCAACCCTAATAATTTGACATCACTTAGTCTGTCTCTCTCTCTGGGTGAGATCACTCAGAATATTTTTCAAATGTACTATGCAATGTAAAAGTCAAATAGGGAAAATTGATGTCATGTGATAATCTTATATTATATCCATATGCCAGTCTTGGATCTAGTTGAATCATTAAAATTTTGCCTTTTTTGTTTGGTGTTCAGAATTTTTCATACTTCATACTTGCCATTTCTGCCAAACTACATGAGGGCCATGCCCTTATTAGAGACACATAGGAAGACTCATTAATTGTTTCATAACTTGTTTCCATTTGCAGGCTGGCCTGATTCTAGGTCCTGCTATTCGGGTAGACATGTTGGACAAATACAAAAAGATGTTGTTTCCATATCCAAGTCAGGACACACTTGCATCTATAACATCAATTGGTTATGCACTTTTCATCTTCACAAGTGGTGTGCAAATGGATTTGAGCATGATAACCAGGACAGGACACAGGGCATGGACCATTGCCATCCTTGGAATGACTGTGCCATTGCTAATTTGTATTCCAATCATAACCACCATCCATTTTGAGGATTTGCAAAATCAAATTGGAATTCCTCTTTATAATGTTTCTCCTATAGTGCTATCAGAAGTTGTTATTTCATTTGCAGTGGTTGCTTCCCTCCTCAGTGAACTTAAAATCCTTAACTCTGAACTTGGCAGGTTAGCATTATCCTCGGTGTTGGTAAGTGACATATTGAGCAAAACCATTTCATGTGTTAACAATGCCTTTCTGGATAAAGAAGGACATCATAATATTTTAGTACTCTTGATATCATTGGTTGCCTTTGGCACCTTTATTCCACTAATTTTTCGGCCAGCAATGTTTTGGATCATCAAACATACTCCAGAAGGAAGGCCTGTGGATGATGGCTATGTCTATCTTATCATCACAATGGTCTTTGCATTAGGTTGGATTGCAGTTAAAATAAATCAAGAGTTCATCCTAGGAGCTTTTATTTTGGGGTTGGCTGTGCCAGAAGGACCTCCATTAGGATCTTCATTGGTCAAGAAGCTTCAGTTCTTTGGTAACAGTTTATTGTTGCCAATATTTGTGACTTGTGGTGTGATGAAGGCAGATTTTTCCTTGCACCACTCATCAAAAGCAGTTGTAGTCATTGGTATCATCATTCTTGTCACTCATCTCATCAAACTAATAGCATGCATTATACCTGCCCTCTTTTGCAAGATTCCCTTGAAAGATGCCTTGGCTCTAGCCCTCATTTTGAACGTTAAAGGCGTAGTGGATGTTGGCGCCTACGGTCTCTTATATGATGATGGGGTAATATATTCACTTCCATCTTAACTTCTCTTTCAATGACATCAAGGGTAAATTATACTTATAATTTCACACTTTCTCAACTTCTTTCCCTACATTATTTTTTGTATACCCCTATATTTTTTTATCATTGAACTTTCCTTGTCCCTTTTTTCCTTACTCTATCTAAAGTAGAGTTGTCAAAACGGGTCAGCCCGGTCCATTTGACCCGGCTCACCTCAACCCACTTTTTAAGTGGGCCGAGCCGGCCCGGCCTACCAAATTTATTATACAAATTTTTCTAGCTCGGCCCGGCCTACCATGGGTTGGTGGGCTAAATGGGCCGCCCACCAACCCACCTGATTTTTTAAAAAAAATTATAATTTAAAATAAATTTTAATATAAATTAATCTCTAATCTAAAGTAAAAATTATCAAACTAAGTATCATAGATACAACATTAAACTTAAGTTAAAGTGTGCAATTAAAAAATTAAAACAAAAAAAATAAAAATTCTTTCATGAGAGTGATTATTCATCGATATTAAATTTTATTGGAAGTTTGGGTAGATAAATTTATAGCAATTTCATATTATTTAACATTGATTTTATCTTTATTTATAAAAAAATGATATCTTATTAATATAATGTATATATAATAATAAATAGTTAAGTGAGTTGTTAGTAGGTTAAGTTGATGGGTTGGTAAGTGGGTTAGGTGGGCAGCCCAGCCCACCACTGGTTCAACCCGAGTGGGCCGGGTCGAAAGTAAGCTTGGTCACATTTTTTGACCCATCATAAATTTTTTCATTTTTTTGGTCTGGCCCGGCCTGTTTTCAAGGTGGGTCAGGTTCACTTACGGGTTGGAGCCCACTTTGACACCTTTAATCTACGGTCTTAGCTCAATAGTCACAGTTTTAACCCTGGTTTAATAAAAAAAAGGTATAGAGGGTTTGGTTCTACAAAAAAATATGTTAGTAAGTTGAGAAAGTGCGAAACAACAAAGGATAAAATGTAATTTACCCTGAAACTGACCATAATCTTGAGGTTGAAAAGTCTTATTATTGCCCATGTTTAATGCAATATAAATTTCATTTATATGTGCATGCAGGTTATTAGTGGCCATAATTATGGAATCATGATAATCAGCATAATGATCACAGCATGCATAGTGAAATGGTCTGTGAAACTATTGTATGATCCATCAAGAAAATATGCTGGCTATCAGAAAAGGAACGTCATGAGTTTAAAATCAGACTCAGAGCTGAGAATACTTGCTTGCGTTCATAAACCATACCATATAACTGCTACAATAGATGTTCTTGATCTTTGTTGTCCAACAACAGAAAAACCCATCATTGTGGATGCATTGCATCTGATCGAGCTAATTGGCAGGACCTCTCCCATTTTCATTTCCCATCGCATTCAAAGAACGATTTCATCTGGTTCCCACCAGTCTTATTCAGATAATGTCATTCTTGCTTTTGATCTCTACGAGCATGACAATATTGGTGCAGTAACTGCACACGCTTACACAGCCATATCTCCACCCACCCTCATGCATGAAGATGTTTGCCAACTTGCATTGGACAAAGTAGCATCCATTATAATTCTTCCCTTCCATCGAAGATGGTCTATTGATGGTGGCATTGAATCTGATGACAAGAACATAAGGGCCTTAAATTGTAAGGTCCTAGATATAGCTCCATGCTCAGTTGGAATCCTCTTGAGCCGTTCTTCCATCCAAAGGGACTCATTCATTCAGGTAGCAATGATTTATTTGGGTGGAAAAGATGATAGAGAGGCTTTGAGCATAGCCAAACGAACAACGAGGAATTCGAGGGTGAAGTTGGTTGTGTACCACCTTGCTGCTAAGGAACACACACCAAACATAGATTATCTACTAGATCATGAGGCACTAAAAGATGTTAAGAAACCCAATCCTGGCACGGAAAATGTGAGTTATCACAAAGTTATAGTAGATGGTGGAGCAGAAACATCTGCTGTTCTTCGTCATATAGTAGATGAATATGACTTCTTCATAGTTGGGAGAAGACATGAGATAGAGTCAACTCAAACAGATGGCCTCGCAGTTTGGAGTGAATTTTCAGAGTTAGGTACCATTGGTGATTTGCTTGCTTCATCAGATTTTGGGAGCAGAGCGGGTGTTTTGGTGGTGCAGCAACAAGTGAAAGACACATAGTGGGTGGAAACTCTATCAGCCAGTAGAAGAAAGAAATGAAAACATAATGTACAAACAACATAGTTAACTTTTTTCACTTTTACACACTATAAATATTCTTGTGTTTGCCTATGTTGTATGGTTAGGTGCTTCTCTTTTTCTGCCACAGTTTAGCAATTTTTTTTCTTTCAAATTGGCCAATCTTTTTGTCAGAGTTGGTCAGTTTGATTTTATTATGTAAAGTTCTATAGTTTCAACAAAAAGAATGGAAAGTTCTTGAGTTGTGTCAAAATGACTAAGATGAAAATAACAGACAAAAAATATCCCTTGCTTGCAAGACTTGCGAACTCCTGAGCAAACAATAGTGTGTTTGTAAATTTGTCTACGTAACGCTTTCTTTACAAAAATAAGATTTAAATAGTAAATCTAGTGAACGAAATCACTGTTAGTTGCATGGATATCAACTCTTAAAAGACAACTTAAACCGTGTTTGGGGTAGGGGAATCAAAGGGAATTTGAGGAGAGGGGATGTATAATTGATTAGAAGGGAATTAATAAAAGTATTCTTGTTTGGCAGAGCTGAATTAAAAGAGATTTGAGATGAATAAATGGAAGAACACATGGTATCAGAATCACCCTTCTCGTAGAATTATCGATAATTACGTAAAAGATGTCACTCTCACTTCGTTAATGCATTATGCTCTCTGGTTAATGCATTATGTTGGCAGTATTATTCGACTATCTTACAAACTTAATGCAATATTAAGCATGAGTATGTCTAATCTTGCATGCTAATTTGACCTAACTCGAGGTTTATTTAGAAGGATTTCAACTTTAAAAATGAATTCAATGCATTTTTGTGATGGAATCGGATTATTTTTCAGATCGTCCAATCTTATTTATTTTATAATATTTTCTTAAAAAATATAAGTTTTATTAAATTATTGTGTATTAATAATAAAAATTTATTTAATTAATAATATTTTTTATAACTTGATATTATATTTATAATGAAATTATTTATTTTAAAAATATATTATAAAATATACCTTAATTTAAGGTTGGCAATTTTTTAATTTACAATTTAACTATACATAAATTAAAATTAAAAAGTGTATTAAAGATTGGTCGACTTGACCTAATCTTATATATTTTTGACATTGGTTGAGTTTAGGTTTAGATTTTAGAAAATGATTTAGACAAAAATACTAGGTCAAGTTTGAGCAAGGATAGACCTAACTCAACTCATATTCACCTTTATACGATGTGCAAGAAACCATCAAGTAGCATAATAGGTTATGTTAACGAGTATAATCAATCATGCTACTATATTATATTAATATATATATATATATATATATATATAGAAAGAGAGAGAAGTGATCCACTTGCTTCAAGAATAAATCTATTTAGACTTATTTTACTTAATAATTCATGTTTTACATCAAATTTCAATGATCTAACCGTTAAATTAAAAATTCTTAATGTATAAATCAAGTCTATAAATTTTAAAAATTTGAAAATTATTTGATATTCTCTTTCATTAATTCAATTTGAATTAATAAATAGAAGTATCGAATAGTTTTTAATTTTTTTCAAAAAATTACAAAATTAATCTATGCATTAAAAATTTTTATGTTAAAATTTGATGTAAAACATGAGTTATTGAATAAAATAAGTCAAAGTAAACTTACTCTTGAAATAAGTGAATCCCTTGTGTATATATATATAATCCCACTTCAATATAATGAGAGGGCTATAATAGTAATTATAGATATTATTTATTTTTACATGAAAATCTAACTTTATAAAATACAATTTTAAAATACCAACTTCTCATTTCTCACCTAATTTGATTCTTATCAAATTACAAATTTCACTTTATTTTCTATCAAGTCAATTCTCCTTTATTCTCTTCCATTCTTTTCCATTTCTCCCCCTCCACCGAACTAAGCTTTAGGCACTTCATTTTTTTTTCTGCCTATCGTCTTCCAGGAGTGATATGGGTACTACAAACTAACATTAAAAAACGGGTTTTGTTAACTTAAATAGGTTTAGGTTCAGTTCTGTGTAACTAACACAAGCTTCAAAATTGAAATGAGACTAGGGAATGTAGGAAAACACTTTACTTGGGTGGAAGCTAGAAACTTTTTTTTAAACGAAGATAGGAGCGGAAAAACAACATTAGCAGTTATTATTTCAAAGATGACTGTTGCCAAGGTATTGGAGTCACCTTTATGTCCACGGTTTATAAGGATTAGTTTCAAATAATATTCATTTTAGAAGAAAAAATCTTGAGACAAGTTTACACATATAATATAACTCTTCTGTTTATTCTCTTTTTTACTTTTAAGAAAAAAAAACTTGAGAAAATAACAAGGTCATCAAGACAATGGCATCACAACCATATTAACAAAAGAAATTGTATTTCTATCTAGTAACTAGTAACGTAAATTTGATGGTTGAGTACAATACTGATCAATCTTTACATGTCCTATGACTGCAATTTAACTAAAAGATGCTAAAAAATGTCGAACTTTTTTTTAACGAAATTAACTGTTTTGGAGCGGGGACCAGGACTGCGGGTGGTAGATCCAGCTCCCAAGAGTGAGTCCAAACCCAAGACTTCGTAATCACTGGATAATTATCGTCGAACTTAACTACTTAAGTCCTTATTTAGTAAAGAAAATCCTATTTATAACATCAACAGGTAAAGCATAAGCCGGATCTATCGGTTTCAGTCCTGGATATTCAAGAAGTGAAAGTCCTGCAAGGAAAAACACACAAACTTCAGCGTCCGTAGTTTATAGCGTAAAACAAGTGAATAAAAGCAATAGGCACTGTCAAGAATGGATAAATAGAGATGTCTCGCTAAGCTTCTCATTATAGACATTGAATTTGGAACATGATATGTTATCTGACCAGCACTAAAGGAGGGGGGGATGAGAGACAGAATCCTATGGAGAATAGGCAGGGAAGCTATATAATAACGAAAAGTACAACATCAAGTCTTATAATTCACATATATTAGATATGCTCTCTTAAGCCTTCCAAACAACTAAAATGAAAATAGAATCATGTTAAATATTCAGTTCTAATTAAGCATAGAAGCATGTTGGACTAATTAATCTTATCGGAACATGAAGCTAGCAACATAAATTCACAAGGTTTCATGAAGATTGGCTTTTCATCTCTCTTTGGAAACAGGTGACTGAATGAAGTCACCGGTCACTAGAGTTCCCAAAAATCAGATAATCATAATGCACGGAAAAGGGAGAGGTGGGGTAGTGTCAACCAAGGAAACCCCAGATGACAATTTTAGCACAACAAATGGAACCAAAAAAGGCAAAATGAAGGTACTCTACCAGCTACCCCAAAGAATGTATGAAAGACATCCACAGCATCATCTGGTCTGTCTGAAATTCCACCATTTTCTGTGTCCTAACAGTTTTAACATACATAATATTTCAGAAAACTAAAATGAAAATAGTTAATACTCCAAAATAAAATAAAATAAAACAAAAAAGAGTGTGCAAATTTATAAACACAAAAGACATTCAACTAACTAACCTGGCAGTCTAAAATAAACTTTATAAGCTTCTCCTTACTGATCCAATGTACCCTATCAATCATGGTCAGGCTAGAAAGAACCCACCATGAGTAGCAGACCTGAGATGATCTAAAACATATTAAGAGAATGGAGCATCTTCAAAAGCAGTAAATCTAAATTTGAAAAGATTCACTCACATCGGGAAGTTTCTCAGGACGTCCATTCAGACCTCCAGATTTAACCTGTCGCTCACATAGCCACCAACCAAGTAGGTCCTTGTCAACAAGATCTAGTGACCCCGTTATAGCAAGGGCCCCCACACAACAGAAAACTGACAAGAGGAAAAGCAAACAATTTACAAGGATGATTCCAGACTACAACCCATTTCATTCTTTGATTTGAAATTCAGAATAGAAAAAATCAAAAAGACTAAGCCAAGCATCCACTGGTTTATTATGCATTATTGTTACTAAAGATCCAGCAATCATAATACAGTTAATGAGTTCAACTTAAGCTTGATATAAAATAGCACAAATTCAATCTAAACATGAGTAAGTTTTAGCCACAAAAGAACAGAGGGAAAGTACATCAATTCTATCAGGAAAAATACCAAATTGTTGAATAATGTAAAGACTAGGTTACATAGCGATACTATTAGTTGAAATGTATTACACACCTGTATACTTCACCTGCATTCTCTTTCTAAATGGACATGTGCAATTATTTTAAATACAGTAACAAGGTAGGCCCAATTTCTAAAGTTCAGACAATTTTCTTTTCTGGTAGCAATGATTTCCTCATTAGTGATATTTTGTATTTCAAACACATACTTAATCTTTAAGTTTCCTTCAAGTCCAAATGGTCAAGTCTCAGCTTGAGATCCCAATCAAAGAGCATTTTCTTCAGTGTTATTAGTGGTGGTCTAATCATCATTCTTTAAAGGTATTTTGGCCCTATTTATTTAATATTTAATAGTCTGCCACCGCTAAATAGTGGCTTGAGGAGACAAGGTATTAGGAACTGTCCGGGCCTAACTCAACCTCAAAAGCTAGTTTAAAGGAGGATTCCAATTCTCATAAGGAGTACTATACCCATATTCCTAATCCTAGCCAATGTGGGACATCTAAACACACCCTCACACCCAAGACTGGACACATCTAAGCATGAAGTTTGCAGGTCATCTATGGGTGGCCTAACATTAAGACTGGATAGATTTTGATACTATATTAGAAATTGACTGAGCCTAACCCACTCCAAAAAATAACTCAAAGGAAGAGGATTGTTCCAGTCTTGTAAAGAGTAACTGGCAATTTCTAGCCAATGTGGGATATCCTAACACAAGGTAATGAGGAACATCAATCCAGTTCAAGTGATAAGGTAGATCACAGATGGCAATTGCAACTTGCAAACTCATATGGATAGAACAACTACTTCAAGAACAAAAATTTGAAGATGCAGGATATATGCAGCTGATATGTGGCATCAAACAGCACTACGCAGAGTGCATATGACCTCCAATCCAAATAAGCTAGAGGTTGAATTTCATTTCATCAAAAAGAAGATACTTTCTGCGCATACGCAGAGTGCGTAAGACTCTTTGCTTTGCTATTTAAAACAATTAGCTAGTAGACATTGTCATTTGTCACTAAATCTTCTAAAGTCCATTAAATATTCTAAAGTTCATTAAATTATATTTAATAGGTTTGCTGGATAGTATGCATGCCCAGCTTAGGGTGAGTGTTGGATAATAACAGTTGTACTGCAGTTTTCTTGTAACTGTACTTCCTTTGAAAATAGACCTGTAAAATTAGTATAAATACAACAATATAAGCCCAATATACTTGCATATGCCAATATAATGGGTTTTATTTCTTTCCCTCTCATTCTTTGCTGTCTACACAAACAATTCCTTTTTGTGAGCTGATCCTATCATATATTATTATTTGTCCTTTTGAGTTTGGTAGGCACTTCTACAATGATTCATTATTAGTTTTTTTTATGCAATTTTTCTTTTTTATACAATCCTCAATAAACTTTGTAGCATTCCCCAAATAAACCCTATCGTTAAATATCATATAAGAAATCAATTACAGAGGATCAACATTGCTACAATAGAGTTCCAAATTCTGAGTAGGCCTCCTATATATGCTATTTCAACTAAGTACTTCTATTAACCTCTTAAAGGTTAAAGGATTGTGCGATGCTCACATTTCACAATATTTAACTTATTAATTCATAAAATATTAACTAAAAATAAGATGATGAATTGATAACAATTTTAAATACTACATTTATTTCCGGTGTGCCCCAATCTCAAGATGTAAACTACAAGAAATGTTCTCTTGATCAAAATATTATCTTTAGCCCTCTCTTAGTGGGTTGTATAGGAGAAAAGATATTATTGTACCCATAACTTTTAGCAACATATTCAAATTTCAAACTATATCCTTCACCACATAAAGGATTCCCTTCATGTGGCAAAGAAGTAAACTACACAATCTCTGAAGGGAATAAAAATATTAGCACACAGATTGAGTATGTAATGTATAGAAAATAATAATTATGTAAAGACAATGAATAATTTATGACATACTTTGACCAGCATGAGATTCCCCACCAGGAGTGCAACCAAAACCACCATCCATATTTTTGCAACTTAAAATGTACTTCACAGCCTTCTCCACATCGATTTTATCCAAGCGATGTAATATTGATAGACAACAAATGGCAATATATGAGAACCTAAGACAAATAATTCAGTGGATTTTAGTTAAAAATACAGTAGGTTCTTACATGCTCAATACTCGAAAAGGATCTTAAGAAAAAATACCGTGTATCAACTTCACCCCACACATCCCCTGAAAAGGATCCATCTTCATTTTGCAGGCTGACAATATCTGACATAAATATTAAGGAACACAAGATCCGGTATACTTTGTAGTTTATTAAATTTCACTATTGTAATTCTAGTAACTAATCTATCAAACTGTACTGAAATTCATAATTTTTTTTATTGATCTTTCGAAGAAACATTTTGAGCCAATTAATCACAACATCAAAGTATGATAGTCAACTGAAGCTACATATTCTGATGAAAACAGAAATATACTGGTTAAAAAAATGCAAAGAGAAAAAAGCAGCTTCAATGAATTAAAATAAAATAAAACCATCTTATGAACCACAAAATGTTGGCGAGTACAGATTACAGGACCATCAAAGCCAGCCAATATGTAAGGATACAATTTGTCACCTTATCTACATCAATAACATCCAGCTTATCAAAGAGAGCCAACACCTGAACAGCACTTAGTGTATACAGGATGTGTGGGTCATGTCCAACATTTCCACCAAATCCCCCTTCATAACCACACATATCTCATAAGAAATTATCTATGAAAGATGTCTAAGATAATTCTATTTCTCAAAGTAAAACAAATAAAACATTGAACAACCTGACTCATGCAAACAACTCATCAACCATGAAACAACCTCATCAACATCCACAGTATCAAGCTTTCCTAGAAGATATAGAGCAGTCAATCCCCAGTATGCCCCATTCATTCTTAGGTGCTCCATAACCACAGATTCAAAGCTATCTTTCCTCTGCAGACCATAAAAGGATTGTGTAAAAAGAAAAATGAAGACATCCAACCTTTTCAGCAAAAAAGAAGAGTTTGCAAGTCATCCATGATACATCCACTGAAGACTATCTCTTCTTTTGAGAGAGAATGTATAAATGGGAAGCACACCTTTTCAACGGATAATATGTATTGAACATGCTTCTCAGTAGCCAGCTCTCCCATCTGGCAAGTAAACTAATCCATCAACAAAATTAAAAAGATTAGAATCAAAAGGTTTAAAATGCCTACCCAACACCTTAAGTTTTCTTAAGAATATGGGTTGGGGATGGTTTGCTACGTACATACAAAATTTGTAACTACTATGTAATTATGTTTTGTGCACAAAGACATCCATAATACAATGATTGATCTCTTTATGGTTCCAAAAAAGTATACAACACGTAAAAAACAAAAGTATCATGCCACTAGTTAAATTTTCATTAGTGGTCCATATTTGGTATTTCAACAAATAACAGTGATAAATGTTTTACGAGGGAAAGTTTCTTCTCCTTGAAGATAAAAAAATGAATCAGTTAGAATCAGTCAGGGATTAAGTGGAGGAAAACAGATTCGTGCCAATAATATATCATAAAAACGGTGTCACCTCTCAAATAAACTAACTAATGTCTTGAGAAAATTTAGCACAGAGAATGTGAAAGTCAGACTGATCATCAACTTAGTACGAGCACTGAGTCAGTGGATCAATGGTCACAATCACTAATCCAATCACATGACTCGATCTCTATTAAATTTTTTGAAAATATTCATGTCATACATATTTGATGCCTATAAAATTCATACCATACCTTAAAAAATTAGATCAACCAACAAATTTACAATTACAACATATTTACAGATCACACCATACCCATTAACAACCTACAATTAGAAGTTTACAACAAAGCAATTAACAGTCTACAATTACAAGTGAGCATTTAAAAACCTAAAGTTACAACAGGCAACTAATTTAGGCATTTAGAAATAATCAAATCAGTTAAAATGCGAAAATGAAATGACTAACCTACAAAGAGTTACAACACGTGCAAAGTAGAAGTGGGGAGTGCGCGAAACGATCTGTGGAGCGCTGATAGAGTTTCAGAGCCAAAAGGCACAGTGCGTGAGTGAGATGAGTCTCCTCAAGTGTACTCCTTCAAAAATTCTTCTTTTTCATTTTTAGAAATCGACGTCGTTTTGAACTTTAAAAATATAAATATTATAGTCAAAACAGTTTTCTACCAAAACATATATATATAAATGAACTGCAATATTTACTGTATTGATTTAAATATTAATATAGCTTTATGTAAAATGTTCTATACCCTAATAGAACATTTTATTTTGTAATTCAAAGGTATTAGTAATATTTCTCATGAAAATTATTCATCTTATTCTAGTATGTTTTTACTCTTAGATTATAATATTTTATGTATATTTACCTCTAATTTAGAAATTTATGCACATTGAATTTTTAAAAAAAATTATGCAATTTTGTGAGGATAAATTTATTCATGTATAAGTATTTATTTATAAATTTCTGACATTTTTATAAACAATTAATTTATGTGTAAAATATATTTATATTTATTGTTCTATATTTGATAATTTTTTTTATATGAAATATATATCTCCATGAGATATAAACATTCATAAATGAAATTATTCATATTGCTATAAAGTTTTATCTCTTTGTTGTGTGTAGTATATGAAGAAAGAAAAATATTTAGTAAATTCATAAATACGAAAACATACATAAAAGCATGATATTTATAAGATATTATTCCTTTTATTCATAATTTTGTGAAGGTCATGTAGCTGAAAAGAAAACATCTGTAATAAATTATTATCAATACAAATTGACATAAAAAAATCTTATAAAAAATATGTTAAAATGTGCATTTGGAGTAATTTAAATAATATGCTTTGTGTAAAATATTTAATAATCATGTAGTATATGTTACTTTATAATTTAAGTTTGAATATATATATATATATATATATATATATATATATATATATATATATTATTTTTGTAAGTAGTAATATGTCATCATATAAAATGTGTATTTGTGTCTAATGAGATTAATGTTCATGTTGATTTATAGTCTTATCTAAATTAATTTAGTTAACTTACTATTTTCTTTACTAAATGAGTTATAAAAGTTAGAATCGTAGATACCATAATGAAAGTTTTTCTAGTATAAACTTTTCTAATTGTTTTACAATGAGATTGGATTAGATTGATTTATATGTAAAAATGTAATAGAAGGAAATTTTCTTGATGTAAAAGAAAAGATAGTTTCTCCTTAGATAATTAACAAAATGAAAAGAGATTGCAATATGTAACTTGTGATACAGAAAATGGAGAATGGAGGTTTGAAACACTGAAAATAAAGCTAGGCACCAAAAATCCAAATTAAACAAATAGAACAAGAGAATGGGGAAGAAGAATAGACTATGGAGAATATAACACACAAAATGAGGGATGAGAGAATTTTTTAATTTTTTTTAATATTATGTGTCTTAAATTACTCTAATACCCTTACAAGCAAGTAATTAAAACATAAGGGAATGATGATTTTTTGTCCTAAAATTTTGGTGTTAATGTAGTCCAATTTAAAAAATGTGTAAGTATATTAACAATATATCCATATATGTGTGTGTACATGCAAGCAACTTTATTACTTATGTTATGAATAATAATTGGTGGCTTAATTAGTGGATGTCAATATTCATTATCAATCATTACCATTTATATTTTCGTTATGTATTATTGTCTTTATTGTGTAATGGTTCAATTACCACATGTATTTATAAATAGGTTAGTCATTTCTCAAATATAATACACAAGTGAGATTCAATTATCCATCTCATATTGTCTTATTTGTTCTCGCTATTTTACTTTCTTTTATAACAACTTATAAATATTTTGAAAAGATAACCTAAAATTTTTTATTGAAAGTAACACGTAACGGTACTTATGTCACTTGTTTGGCGATTATTGAAAGTGCCCCTTTTACATATTAAGATAATTTTTATGGTAATCATTTTGTAAGAGGATCAACAACATTTTTCTTGCTTTCCATGTAGTTACACAACTAAGATATCACAAATTTTAATTATGTTTCTAACAACATTATGTCTTAAAAGTATTTACATTCTCTTACTATTTCTTTCTTCTTCAGTTTTTTATTCATGAGAATTGAACACAAGTATCAAGGGAGTTTTCTTTTACTTGGATCACAAATTTCAACAATTTGTATAGGTTTTAAATGATAGGAATATGAGTAAAAGTAGCAATATCATTCACACAAGCTTGTTTGAATACAAATGAGTGAAGTTTTTTTTAGTAACTATGTCAATAAAGGTTCTTTATTACTCTTTGATCCTTATTATATGACACTTTTAATCGAATTACACATACCAACATAAGTATTTGTATTAATTTATTTTATAAAGTTTATAAAATAAAATTATTGTTTACCTTCCTTACTTGTTATTAAATTTTCACGAGAAAGGTGAAAAAATTACCAATACCAATAAAAATGACAAGTGACAATTAGAAAGTTTAAGAAGTGTGAGAGAAATACATTCTCACAACTTTTATTAAGGACAAAAAAATGAAAATGAAAATTATGTTCTAAATTGTAAAGTATTTTATAAAAAAGGACTACATCTATTCCTTTTAAATTATGTCTTATAATAACGATCAAAGTAAGTAATTAAAAGTGATGTTTAAATCATTAACTTTCACCAGCATTCAAGATGTGTTTAGTTAGTAAGAAATAAGTGAAAATAATTAAAAAAAAAATGAAAATGAGATTAATGAATAATGATGGATGAGAAATGTCACATGAAAAATAAAAAAGTGGTAACCCCACCACCTATTTTGCAGTTTTTTTTTTCAATTTTAAACTATTAAAAAGTGAATTGCTTTTTATATAATTTTTTAAAAATGTTCATGGCATTTTCAAGCTACCATAATTATTATATTTTCATCTTTTAATAAATACTAGTGGTTTTAAAAATGTGGCTAACTACTAAAATCAATTAAAAAAATTGTAACCGATACAACACTCACGCACATGGAACTTATGCAAAAATAAATTTGTTATAAAAAATTTGATTATAATATTTTTTTTTCTTTTTTATCTATTTCTTTCATATTTCTCCTAAATTTGGTCTATGAGAGTTACACAAGTTCCATTGCTCTCAGACAGATCTACAGGGGTCAAGCAAGAGCCCTAGCCTCCCCCTCTTTTAGAAAAAAATCAACGTATACATATATAAAATTATTTTATATTTTATTTATATCATATTATAGTATAGTATAAATATAATATGTTGCAGGTTTACATAAAAAATGGAAAGCTCTTTTGTACTTTTCTTTGATAGTTTTTATTTATATCTTATTTATAATATTTTGTAATTTAATTTTTATTTAATATTTATTATTAAACTTTTATTTCTTTCTGACCCCCATTTCAGTTTCCCTCGTCGGATATATCATTCCATGCAGACTAAGAATGCCTTTGCCTTCCAAAATATTTCAATTAAATTAAATAATTAAAATTTTATTTTATTTCTTATTTATTTCTATTAATCTAATTTTTTCTTTTTTATTCCTTTTTGTTTTTTTTTTCTTGCTACCAAACACATTCTTAATTTTTGTAAAAGTTTTGCAAAGAGCTTTTCCCTTTTTTTTTATTTATTTAATAAAGAGATATAACTCTTTTCTAATATATTAACCTCCCTTTATTTTAAAAACAAACTAACCTTTTTATTTTAACTATTCAAGACATGTGATTGTAATCTTTGTTTATATAGAAATGTCATTTGATATGTTTTTTTTTAATGAAATTAACTAATCATCGTGGATCTATAAAAATGGTTTAGGATTATGTTTAAGTTAAAATTTCTCATGACATAAATTCAACAACTCTTAGATCATTGAAACTTTACTTTGATGAACATACTTATTCAACGAGATCTCTTAACACTAAAGGTAGAATCTCTTTAGTGAACTTTTATTGATTCTCAGTTCAACAAGTAAAGTTATGGTTCAAACCGAGAACTATTGAAAAATACAAGAAAGATTTTAACTCCCAATCATATAGGAAACTAAAAAAGATTTAAAAATACAATCATAACTTTAACTCCCAATCAAGAAAGAATTTATCTATATCTATCATTCTATACGAAGGAGATACCTCCTTTTAATTTTCACATTCTTCTAGATATTTATATACCTCTAGTTTATAACCAAGATATGTTAACTGCGATATTATTTTAGTTAGTCTTTACACTTTTCCTACTATAAGTTAATAGGCAAGTGAATTATCCCACCTTATAATTAAAATATGTTATTCAAGGAGTTTTTGCAAAAAAATTACTTTTTGTAACTAATTTAATTTTTGTACTTAAAATAATTCATCATTTTCTCGATTAAAGATTCATATTGGACATCTAATAATCATGATTGAGTACCAAAAGACATTATCTATATAATAAAATGAAATTTCCATAAAATCTCATGATTCAATGCCTAAGAAGACATAATAACTGTGTAAAGTTTTCACCCAAAAACAACAAGAAGAATATATTTTTAAATGTTTTAATTTTGAATAAACGACTAAATTATTATTTTTAATGTACTTTTTCACAACAGGACAATTCTTGATATTATTTTTTTACGGCTAGCTCTTTATAATGTTAGAATACAACTTTATATATACAATTCAAAAAAAATATGTTAATTTATTACAATAATATATAAAAATCATTACAATATATTAAATTTAAGGCAATAAAAGTTAATTTGTGTATCCGGCAGTAGTTATGGATAATAATAAAAGAAAAGTAGCTATTTAGAATTAGGAGTTTAGGAGGGTTTAGTTTAGCCTAAAATGAAGTTGTGATGACTTGATGAGAACAGGCGAAGGAAGCGCAGCATAGAAGGAGTTGGTGAAGTGAGTGAGCAGTGAGCAGAGAAAAATGGGTTCGAAGGGGAAGAAGAAACACTCACAAAACGACGACATTCTGGAAACCCTAGGAGACTTCACGAGCAAAGAGAATTGGGACAAGTTCTTCACCCTCCGCAGCGACTCCTTCGAGTGGTACGCGGAATGGCCCAACCTCCGCGACCCTCTCCTCTCCCTCCTCCGCACACTCTCCTCCTCTCAGTCCCACCCTCTCCCCCTTCCGCTCCTCGTCCCCGCCTGCGGAAACTCCCGCCTCTCCGAACACCTCTACGACGCCGGCCACACCGCCATCACCAACGTCGACTTCTCCAAGGTCGTCATCTCCGACATGCTCCGCCGCAATGTCCGCGACCGTCCTCTCATGCGGTGGCGCGTCATGGACATCACCGCCATGCAGTTTGAGGACGAGAGCTTCAGTGCGGTTATTGACAAGGGTGGATTGGATGCGTTGATGGAGCCCGAGCTCGGCTCCAAATTGGGGAACCAGTACCTCTCCGAGGTAGCTTTCTGGTTTCTTAAATTTTGTAGGCTCTTGTTTCGATGAATCAGCTTCTCTGTATAAACACTTTAAAGAGAATAGAATAAGGAGGTTTACGTATGCACATTAGTATGTAAGGCGTGTTTGGAAAATCAGCACAAGCTTCTCCATAAGCTCATAAGCTAAAACTAGCTTAAATTAAAAATGAGATTTTGAAGTAAATAATAGGAGAGAGCTTCTATAAATTAGTTAATGCATAAGCTAATTTCAGCTAATGGAGAAATTTATTTTATTTTTCCTTTCTATTTTTCTTTCATAGAATTGTATCCGGAGAAATTTCCTCAAACATGTCCAAAGAACCTATAGAAGAAAATAGGAAGGTAAAATGAAATTAACTTCTATATACTAAAATTAGTTTCTCCATAGCAAAAGTTAATTTATGCTTAACTTTTCCGAAAGTTTATTTTAACTAATGCATAAAATAATTTTGGAGAAGTTAGACCAGATAGGTTCTATAAAGGTTGAGGTGCATAACTTAATTTGAACTTATGAGAGAAACTTGATGTATTTTACCTCCTTATTTTCTTCTGCTAAAAGTTCTGATGGACAACTAAGACAATTTTATAAGAACAGGGGTTGAATAATATATGATATTGTGGATTGATTTTTTTGTATTCCTACCAACTTAGCCTTTTTTCCCGTCTTTCAGGTGAAGAGAGTTTTGAAGCCTGGGGGCAAGTTTGTGTGTCTTACCTTGGCTGAATCTCATGTACTAAGTAAGTTTGCTTAATTTTTTTGACCATGAATAATGAATTAAAGAAACACCTTTGATGTGTAGAGAATATAGTTGAAAACACTAACAAGTTGTGATGAGGTTTTTTGGACTGGTTATGTAGTGCTTGTTTCAAATGCTAAAGTTTTGTATTCATTTATTATAACTGGGAAGCTGTGTATCACACTAAGGGTGCGTTTGGTATGCAGAATGTTTTTATTTTCTCAGGAATCTGAAGTTGGGAATGTTAGCTTCCCGCGTTTGATTTATCATCTAAAAAATAGTATTCCTAGGAAGCATAGTTTCTCGAGAATGTTTTTTGTATAAGTTTCCCACCAAATTGTTCCCACGGGGAGCTAGCAATTTAGCATTCCTGAGTTAAAAGAAATATTATATTGCGGTTAAAATATTATATTACCTTAATTTTCTTAGTAAAAATATTATATTACCTTAATTTTCTTAGTTTTTTTTAAGCAAATTTTGCTTAGTTAATACAGTAAAAATCTACGATTCCCAAGTAATATTTATAAACATTTCCAAAAATATTTATAACTAATCAAACAAATTTAATCATTCAAGGATTTATGATTCCACGGTATCAAATTTTTTTCCTTCTATCAAACATCCCCTAATTGAATTTGGATAGGTTTTAGTGCTAGCATGTAGTTTGTTCTTACAAGCACCAGTCAACTCATTCTTTCCACTTCCTTTGTGTGTAATACTGAAAGATGCATGGAACGAGGTTCTTATGTAGTACCCACATTGTAAACTTTCCTTCATGTATTAACCATAAGAATCCTTGCTGAATGATACTTGGGAGATTTCATGTAGTACATACTTTCTAAACTCCTTTGAACATGAAGTTAGATTTTTTTTGGTGTTGGTTACCCTTATAAACAAAACCCTTCCTATATCTTGTATGTCTAGCTAAAATGTAACATTCTATCCAGAAGCTATATTTTGTTATCTTAATTTTGATTTGAATTGATTATAGTGCACTTAGACAGGGTGTTACTCTGCATTGAAATGAAATGATTTGCTTGAACTGTTTTTGCATTTTATCTTTTTCATTTTTTGACGTGCTTGGTTTGGTATGGCTGGAGGATAAATATCAGTAATTCAAACTTTTCAGATATACTTTTCTCAAAGTTCCGACTTGGGTGGAAAATGAGTGTTGATGCCATACCTTTGAAGTCTTCTGGTAAACCTAGCCTTCAAACGTTTATGGTGGTTGCGGAGAAGGAGCTGTCTACTTTAGTGCATCAAATTACTTCATTGCTCCATAATTCTTCACTTCATTCTAATTCAAAACAGGTAAATGTCTGGGCTATATACATTTTGTTCAGTTCTGGGCATAAGAGTTTCTTCAAATAAGGATTTATGGATGATTAATGATACATTTTTTAGTGATATAGATGTTATACTGTTGGGTGATAAATGTTATGGTTGTAGATGATTAAAGTTGTTGGGTTTATATCGGAAAGGAGAGATAGAGAGAAAAGGTTCTGAATGTTATTAGATTGAATTAATTTGATGTGTAAGATACAAAGTACTAATACATGTTTGTACAGAGAAATAGGTCAGGTACTCAATAATACTGCTAAGACAAGTCCAGATCACTAATAAAATGAGATTCCTAACCCTGATCACAATAGGAATAGGTTAGGAAGGAAACACAATAAAATTAGGGACAACTCCTGGGATTGCTCCTTAGTTAGAGCTTAGACGACTAATTAATCCTAGGCTAAATTGTACTTTTGGTTCATTATTATGTTTGTTAGATTTAGTATGGTCTTTTATTTGTTAAAATGTTCATTTTGGTCCTTTATCTAATATATTTGGATCAATTTTGTCCTTTTAAAACAATAATCATTTTCAAATTTGTAAAACAATTTTGAAACAATTTTTTTTTTACTGATTCAAGACCTGAAATTTGTAACATTAGAATCACCTATATAAAAACAATGGAATTCAATTGACGTTCAAATTCAAAAAAAGGCTATAAATATAGTAAAAATTGTGTGAAAAATATATTCCACGAGCAATTAGAAAATAATGTGAAATTAGAATTTTTTAAATTTTTTGTTGTGTTTTGGACTTATTCTTATGCGGTTTACAACATGTTTATGACATTTTCTGGTTTGAACTTCAATTATAGTCAATAGTTTTAATATAAGTGAATATAATGAGATAAATTTCAAGTTTTGAATCAGTGAAAAATTCATTCAAAATTTTGTGCCAAAATTGGAAACAACCATTGTTTCAAAAGGAATAAATCGATCCAAATTTAAGAGTTAAAGAACCAAAATGAATATTTTAAAAGATAAAGGACTAAAATGAATCTTAAAAATAAGATAAAAGACCAAAAGTATAATTTTGTCTTAATTCTATAATATGTGATGATATTTTAAAAATACTCTAAAGGTTTTCTAAGATGTTTTGCAGATATTCTATTTCTTAGTTATCTTTTATTATCTTCTGGTTATTTTTTCCCATCTGTGCAAGGTTTCTGGACTCCATGAAGCTCTTCAAAATGAGAATCAAATTCGTGAAAAATACTCCAGTGGTTCTGATATATTATATTCTGTGGATGATCTGCAAGAGGAGCTGCCAAAGCTTTCTCAAGGTCGGCGATTGCAGCTAACTTTGGGTGGACAAGGTTACTCTGCTTTTTCTTATAGAGCTGTAATTCTTGATGCTGAGGAACAGGCTGACCCATTTACGTATCACTGTGGGGTTTTCCTTGTGCCTAAGGTGTGTTTTTGAAGATATCCATCCCTTTTAGATTTTTGTTCATGCATTCCTTCTAAATTCATATTGAGAAAAGAAAATTATATAATCTATTGATTTTCAGAATGAATTGTGATCCTTCTCTTGAGATTCTTGCATAGTTTTTTTAACAAATGACTAAATGGGGAGTAGTTATTATCAGTAGATAAAGAACCATTGCCAATCTGCTTTTAACTAGAATCTGCTGCTGACAATGACTTTTGAAACTAGGAACAGTAATGGACAAGTATACTTTTTATTTTCAAATTTTCTGTATTTATAAATATATATATATATATATATATATATATATATATATATGTATATATTTCTATTCTTAGTGGCTCAACCTTGTTCATACTCAAAATGATCAAAGTGTAATTGTTTTATTCTTGAATATTGATTCAGTTGTAGACTTGTAGTGTTGTGCTATGCCATGATGCATCTATAGGATCAGATTAATTGTTTATTAGAGATAGGAATACTTGTTTGTTACCTGGCAGATAGGAGTTTTTTTTTCATCTAAATTTATTTATATTTTTTAATTTTTTGGATTATGATGTGCATCAATATGCATTTGCAGAGATGATTCCACAGAATGCCGGACTTTCTTTTTTAGATCTATCTGCAATTTACACCTAGTGCTTCACATTATGCAGTTGTTCTGTTTGAATTTCATGACTGAATATTAAATCTCAGATTCGCACACGTGAATGGCTTTTCTATTCTGAAGAAGGACAGTGGATGGTGGTCAGAAGCTCCAAAGCAGCTCGTCTCATAATGGTACTTTGCTATTAACTTCATAAAATTACATTTTGTTGGTGTTTTTGAGTATGTCATATTACTTTTGTAATTGAAGCTTCGAAGCAAATCTGTGACTTTAGGTTTTCTTAGATGCCAGCCATTCTGATACCAGCATGGAGGAGATTCAGGTAGAAATATCCTCTTTAATTTATGCTTCAGCCTTGATGGACATGCCATTATAACTGGTTACTGTGCTGCTTTTTACCGACTTGTGTTTGTTATCCCTTTTCAGAAGGATTTGTCTCCATTGGTTAAAATGTTGGCACCTGCAGAAAATGAGATTGGAGCTCAAATACCGTCTGTATCTTGTACCGGTTGCATTTTTCATTTATTTTGAGCAACGATAACATAAATGTTCATTTTTTCCCCTGTTTTTCTATTGATGCCAAAATATTCTAACATGTTCTAATATGTATAACAATGACTACTATACTGTAAACCATATTTTATATTGTCACTTGTCATACTTATAGCATGTTATTATTTCTGTGGTAGAATTTATTTTTGTCTAAATTTCTCTCTAGAAGTTGGCAGACAAGATATTATTTCTTGTAAATAAGCTGAACCAAACACACCATAAACACCAAATGAATTACAGTTTTTTCTCACAAATTCTTGAATGCATGTCTGCAGTTTCATGATGGCAAGTGAGGGGATCAAGGAACGAAACACCATTCAGAAGGTTAGTAACAATATACATAATGCCATTTCTTTTTTGTTGTTATTTTGATCTAGTGAACTCTCTCTCTGTCTATGAAGACTGTGATTCGTAAGTAGCAGTTTACGTGTTCAATTTATGGTGATGACAAACAAATTTACGTGTTCAATTTATGTTTTCTATGTCTTCTCCTGTTGTAAATGGGTTTATGGTACCCCTTGTGCCAGATTAATAAATTCCTGCTGTTCAAAAAAAAAAGTAGCAGTTAATGATTGTACTTTTAATATATTGCATGTGAGAAAAGGGTGCTGTTTATGAATCTGATTTTGCATATGTATGCAATTAGCCTCAAACATGTTCTATTACCTTCTATTTTTCTTGGTTTCTAGGGAATTGTTTTTTTACTATTTATTTTACATTCAAATCTGTTTTTCTTTTGCTAAAAAAAATTGGTAAGGTGCAAAGAGAAAAGATTACAGAGGGGAGGATAAAGAATCCTTCTAGAAAAAAGAATAAAATAGAAAACAACCAAGAAGGAAAAAAAATTGGATGGAGCAAAGTTGCCCAATCGTTCAACATATATGACACCCAATGTAAATGGCTATATGCTTTTCACTGAATAGGCACCAAATACCCAGTTTTATCCAAAATCAGTTTTGCTAATAAATTGTTAGTCTGGGTGGTAGAATTGGTCCCCTTAAACAAGGTTTTGGATTTGAGTCTTGTGGATGAAAAAAACGTGGTTGGCAGAAGTTATCCCCCAAAAGGTGGTCATCGACGTTCTCCATGGAGATTAGTCATTGACCGAGTTGATAAATACTTTGTATTAATATCATGATTATAAAAAATAGTTTTATCTAGAATGGAGGAGATTTAGGTAGACACATCTTCTTATGGATTGTGGTGCTAGGCTGGCTGGGTTTGCTGTCTTGTTGTTATGGCTCCTTATGTATTTAATTTCCCTTTAGGAGGTAAAGCCTGATGCACTTTTGGGATTTAGTGGTTGGTTTAAGTGATTGTTTAGAGGCTTGATAATTGGTTAGGTGGCTTTATTGTTCTTTCTTTCTTCCTTTTGTTCCTTTTGTTCCTTTGAATTTGGTTATTTTATTGTTAAAATATCCATGTAGTTCTTGTATTCACTTATCACTGTAAAATGCGTTTAATGTTCATAGAAATTAGTATCTAGGAAATAGCATCCATTTATTCTTGGCCTAGGAAAGAGTGTCCACTTAGTTTATATATATGGATGTTCTGCACAAAGGATGTACTGCATAAGAATGAAATTTCATTCAAGCTATTCCATCCTATCCCCTTCTCTCTATTTCTATTTCTCTCCCTCTAAAATCAACACTTACCTACTTTATATGCAAAAAATGAAATGAGTGACATGGTGGCATACTGCATGCCTGATGTTTTACACTACATGAATGACTCACATTAGATTGCTTGTCTCTCACACTCTGTCACTGCATTCTCTTTCTCTGGTTTTTTGATTGCTGAGTTGAATGAGTTATTTCTAAAGTTAGTGCTTTTAATCTGGTGATATTCATTTTAGTGCTTTATGTTGTATAAATCTAGGGGTTGAAATGAGTTGGGTTAAGTTGAACCCAACCCGGCTGGGCTAGAATAGAATTTGTTCGTCTTGTAGCTCAACTTGAGTTTGATATGTATCCTCTATTTAAGGTCCAACTCAATGCGATTCAAGTTCACAACCAGCTCTTTAGCTCGATTAGATTCAAATATTTGATTATGTAACATATTTTTATTTAAATATGTATATAACTATATATATATATATTTCATAAAAAAATAAAATTAATTTAAAAAATTATTATATATATATATATATATATCCCTCAATAGTTGTCAGTTTTTTATTTACCTTGTGTGTGTATTGTGTCATTTGCTTTATTTAATTAATCTATATAGTTCAGTTTAATCTATTCTCCTTGCATCTTAGCTAATTCCAGCCTCTTTTGACTTTATTTTCAAGTTTCTCACTTTTGGAGGTTGCTAGTGCTTCATTGTTTTTAGCTTGGCTTAAATTTCCTTGTGTCAGTCTCTAATTTTTTGTTTTTTAGACTGCTGCTTTCCTTGTGAAAAATGTTCCTTATAAAAAATGCTATTGCTTATTTTACTTATGATGCTCTGATTTCTGTCCTCAAACTTTTGTTGCACCTGTTGCTTTATCGTCTCTTTTACTGTTCGTATTTTCCCTACATAGCAAGTCTTTGTTTTCTATCCGTTTTGCCAGTATGTACGTACAAAGATTAGCTCTAATATCCCTCAAGAGACATGATTCTTAGTTTCTTAGCTTCTTTTTATGGTGTTCAGCCGTTGGTTCCATTGGTCATTAGAGGGAGTTGGGGCTCTACAGGGCTCATGTTCTTAACTTATATTTTTTTTTCTTCTTTTTATCCACCTTCTTAATTAATCTAAGAGTGATTTTACCCCTTTATTCTATTAGTTTCTTTTTGAAATGTCACTTTTATTAATAAGAAAGAAAAAAGAATTTATCCACTGGTCTTTTGCTTTTGTGATTCCCACTTTTTACATGGATGCTCATCCTTGTGATGACCTGCTTGATTTAAATGATCCCCATATTCTCATTAAATCATTTATGATTATGTGTGTCCTGCAGGTCACATCTTCATTAACTGGATCAATTATTGTTGAAGATGTAATTTATGAAAATGTTGACAGTGAAGTCAGTTGTATTTTTCCTTCTAGAGAGTTGGTGTTTCGACGCCTTGTATTCGAGAGAGCTGCAAATTTGGTGCAGTCTGAAGCTCTGCTGAAAGATGAACAGTTACCTACTAAATTGGTCAGTGAGACAGGGAGGAAGAAAAACAATGCATCTTCTAAATCTAGAAAAGGTGGTTCTCAGACACACAATGTTGGTAATTATTTTCCTCTTGCTTCTGGTGTATTTAAAATCACTGTTCATGTTCATTGCTTATGCAACTCTGCAAGTGTTGCACTGTTGCTTCAACATTATTGTCAAATCCTGTGATTTTGTTAATATATTTGTTGTATATAATTAAGTGTCTATTTGTTTTGGATTTTGGTAGAATTGATTTTGAACCGTTGAATACTTGAATGTGATTGTTGTGTCACAAATTATTCTTAGCCATAGATTTTACATTGGAATGTGTGCTTGGTATGGGAAATTGATTTTATATGTAATGGCGCTTTCTTCCCTTCATTTTGCTAATTTTTTTCTTCTATAAAAGTTGTGGACAGTGTTTGTGTTGGCAATATAGTTGTGCATACTTCTTTGCTATGCTTCATTTTACCCTGATGATTGGGCTAACCTTTTAGTACTGAATTGGATATCTCTTTCATAACAATGTGTATCCAATGAGAGGGCTTTGAAGGCTTTTTAATTGGAAATTATATATTAAACTGTCAATAGATGTGTTTGTCAAAACATTGCAATTAATTTTAGGGTTCAGTTAGACATTTCTCACATGATGGTCGCAAACAATGTTGTTAAAATCACAATTTTCCCAGGGAAACTGCATGATTTTCTATTTGTTTAATAAAATAATGTCAATTTGTGTTCATCATTTGCCAATTTGTTGAAGCGTTTCTAATGTTGAAAAATAATTTTGGATGAAAATGGTATGCTCTTTAGCTTTTGTTGAATTTCCATCGAACTGGCTTAAAAGCAGAGTATTAGAGAAGGAATTTTACTAATTCCAAACAATTCCTTTTTTAGTTTTCAATATTTGTTTGCTGTTTATAACTCTCTTGCCATTGTGATATTTTTTCCTGATTTGCAGGAGCAAGCAGTCATTTGACACTGACAGTCTATCATGGCTATTTAGCTAGTTCTTATCATACAGGGATTATTTCAGGATTCACATTAATATCTTCTTACATGGAAAATGTGGCATCAAGTGGGAAAATGGCAAGTATTTCCAAATTTTACTTGGGGAAATATTTTAGCCAAGAACCCTTTTTCTTTTATAATCTTCTATTTTGTTTTCAATTTTTAAAGAATTTTTCCTAGAGTAAAACTCTAAGCACTTTATGCACAGAGTAAGAATATACTCCAATAGGCACTGGGCTTCAATCTAGTAGATAATTGAAACTTGAAAGATGCTTACTTTGGATGATAAATTTAGTGAACATATGATTGAAATGATTTAATATTCTCCTATTAAATTGCCTATTTGAGTGATCAGTTTTCTGTGATGTTATCTTAGCTTCCCCTTGGTGGTCTGCTCATGGGTTTCTCTGAGGTTATAGTCTTTGTCAGACATAACAGAGATTGACATGCTCAGTTATATGATTCGATCTTGATAAAATTAAATGTTGGTAGCATGCATATAATGTGTTAGTTTGTGTATATAATAGTAATAGTTATTACTCATGATACATCTGCCAATCCTCTCATGCATTTAATACTATTTTTAGTATAAATACTTACCTTTCTAGGCAGATTTCACTCAGTTTTACCTCAAGTCCTCTCCTAATTCTATATAGCCATATCTAGAGTGACATCAGTAAAATCTAGTGGTAGTTGCATATTAACCTGTAATTTACTGTGTAATAAGGCATTTGTTTGTCTAACAAATGCAGTGGCCTTTGATGAATAATAGCCATGTCAAGGAAGTGACAACCATAAGCAGTTTTAGACTTTTAGCTACAAGAGAAAAGGCATCTCAATAGTTAAGGTTGAATACATGTGTATATCATTTGTCACGAGATGGGCTTTTAGGCTGTCCACTGGGCCCAATCTTAACATTATAAACCCATTGATAAGTAATAATCATTTTACCAGAGGTACAGGGATGAGTTCCCAAGTACCGCTATATAAAGCAGCCATTTCATCAACAATAGCATGTTGTCATTGAAGATTACACTTGGTTTTCTGTATAGTAATAGTTATAGAAGCTTAAGGGAACACCATGTCACCACATAATAGGAAGGAGAAAAAAAAATGATATGTTGAGTAGACCTGATACCTTCATGTAATGATATGGACATTTCCATTTCAGGGAGCAAAGTATGAGAGTCCGATGGAATTAGGAGATGAGTTACAAGGAGGGCTGGAAACTGTGTTGGGAGCAACAGGAATGACCGGTTGAATAACTTGGTTGATAGATGCATCAGTAGGTTGTGGTCATGAACTCATGGTCTGCATTGATTTGTGGGTATTAGTGTTGGAACAACTAGAAAAGAATGGCCAACTGGAAGCCAAGATCAATGTCTTGGTGCTTATCATAAATAAATGAGAAGGTACAATATGGATAAAGTTGTTGACTATCCTGATGCTGATTGGGCAGTTTCACTGTTGGATAGAATATCAACTTTAGGGTATTTGTGTCTTTGTTGGGGTAAAGATTCGTATATCGCATGATAAATTATAATGTGATGCATGAATATAGTATTTCATAGGTATATTAACTGCAGTAGTTTCCAATTATAGGAGATTGTAAATACATGCAAATTAACTTGTTTCACATTCTTTATATGCTCTAAAACATTCTTTCGTTCATTATTGCTGATACATTCAAGTGGCATATATCAGGTAAAAGCAGTAATTATAGGTCTCGGAGCTGGTTTACTTCCCATGTTTCTTCATGGATGTATACCCTTTTTGGAAATTGAGGTAATATATTTTTATTCCTGTTGTATTGGGAGGGGAAATTAGAGTTCAGATCCAGTCCTTAATGATTTATTCTGCAGAATGACTAATATAACATGGTTTGATAATAATTTATATTTACAGACCGTGGAGTTAGACCCTGTCATTGTTGATGTTGCAAGGGACCACTTCAGTTTTGTTGAGGATAAACGCTTGAAGGTAGACAACTTATACCTTCATGTCTTTCCCGAGTTATACATTCACGTCTTTCTCTTGAGGTGTTGTGGAACTTGAAATCTAAATTAGGATCAATCAAAGGAGTAAAGCTAGATTGCTAAGCATCAAAGGAAATATCCATGTGAAGCAGTAAATATTTTTAAAGAATGGTTATCTATCTCTACTTGAATCATAGAATGTTGACTCTTTCAAGTAGTTATTCTAATTTCATGATTTTTTTCAGTTTTAAACACCAGTTTAAAATATGAATGTATGGATGATGATGAAAATATAGCAACTGCAGATAAAGTGACTTCGGGATTTTTTTTTTTTTTTTTGTTGGGGAGGGGGATGTGTCTAGAATACTAAGACCACTATAATTAAGAATTTGTGAAATTAATCTTGTGCTGGGGAGGTCGCAACATTGGCTACTGAATCTTGTTACTTTTGGAAATCCAGGTGCATATTGCTGATGGGATTCAGTTTGTCCAAGAGATTGGCAGTTCTGGAGTAACTCAGATTCATGGAAAAATTAATGATCCTAGCCATACCAAGTCTCCTGTAAATGCGAGTTCAACTGTGTCTCATGCTGATGTAGAAGCAACAAAAGTTGATATAGTTATTGTTGATGTTGACTCTTCAGATCCAAGGTGAATTGAGTTTTGCACTTGGTTATTACATTAAGCATTAAAGAATGACCAATAAAAAATGGTATTAGGCAATTAAAGGAATAAAAATAATATTTTCTATGATTTAAAGAATCCTACTTATCCATTACATATTTTCTACAGCTCAGGATTGGCATGCCCTGCTCCGGATTTTTTGGAAGAGTCTTTTCTTGAGACTGTAAAGGATAAACTTTCAGAGGAAGGTCTTTTTGTTGTCAATTTGGTGTCACGGTCCCAAGCCATTAAGGATCTGTCTCTCTCGAGAATGAAAAAGGTAAAAACAAATGATTGCAATAATTTTCAGTTGGGACTTCTATTTTTAATTTGTTTGATTAGAGATTTATTACAAATGTGTTCAACAGCTTCTCTATTGATGTCAAAAGGGCTAACCAAAATTGAACTGCTCTCAACCCACTAAAAATGAGTTGGGTTGGGTTGAACTCGTTTTCTTATTAGGTTGTAAACCTCAACCCAATCTAATTCGTGGTGAGTTGCAAGTTGGGTTGGGTTTAGGCATGGCAATCTAACCTGCCCCCGTGGGTACCCATCCGAACCCGTCTCGATTTGGACAGAGAAAACCCGTGTTTATTAGGTTCGGGTTCGAGTTTGGGTTTTTCCCGATTGATAAAATCGGAGGCGGGGACGGGCCGCTTAATAATATAATTAAAAAATTATTTTTATATGTATATAAACCAAAATTAGAAATATTTATATGTAAAAATTTATATTATTTTACTTTTCTTTTATTTTTTTTAAATTTGTTCATATTTATTTAAAAGAAAAAAAGAAAAAAAGAAAATAGGAGCGGGGGGCGGGGGCGGGGGGCGGGGGCGGGGGTGGGGCGGGGAAACCCGAACCCCGCTGAGGGTGGGGATGGGTACCCAGATTTTACCCCCAGGGAGTATCGGGGGCGGGGGTGGGGACGATTTAAATTTGTGGGGGCGGGGGCGGGAAATGTAAAACCCGCCCCCGCCCCGTCCCGCCCCGTTGCCATGCCTAGTTGGGTTGATCCGTCAATATAAAAAAAAATATTTTTATTTTATTCAACTTAAATTTTCTTTAAATATGATCAAATATTAAAAAAAGAAAAAAAAATGTTATCAAAGAAGTAATGAATCAAATGTTCAATGGAGCATGTCTTTAGTAAGTCCATCAACAATAATAAATTAGTCTGTCAATGATAAAATAGTTCCACAATACAACCACAAATAAAGGTCCATCAACAACAATAGAATATGTATACAATACATTCACAAATAAGTTTTAATAAGCAAATGAACCATAAATAATAAATCATAAGTCAATGTCAATAGGTAAAAGTCAAAGAAAAGTATAACTCAATTCAATGGGTCAATCTGATGGGCTAACACAATCCAGCCCATTATTTAACCAATTGGGTTGGTGGGTTATGCGGGTTGGGTTATGTGAATTGGAGGGTTGAAAAATACAACTCAACCCTATCTATTTGGGCGGGTTTCTGGGTCAACCCATTGGGTTGAACTCATTTTGACACTATTTTTCCCCACTCTTTTGTTGTCAGGTTCTTTTGGTTTTGTTTTTCAATGAGAATTGAAATCTCACATTGGTAACTCACGTTAACCTTTAATTAAGGGATGGAAATAAGTCAAGTCTTAAATAGGGGCATGTGACCTGATTTCTTTAAAGTCTAATCTAGTCTATTTAATAAAAATGTCAAATTTAAGCTTTTTAAAAAGTCTATTTTATTTATATAAAAAGGTTAAACTTGGATTATAGAAAGACCTGTTAGGCCTGATAGGTCAACGTATTTATTTATGAATATAATAATATATATTATTAAAAATATAAATAAATAAATAAATTTATAAAATAAAAATAAATTATTAATATTTAAAATATTTTTTTATACAATTAATTTTTTTTAATTATAAGTTTATAAGTTTACGACCTATGTATGAATGTATATCAACATAGGTCGTAAACTTATAAGAGCTCCTATAATCATCCTATAATTGCCGAAAGTGTATATCAAAATCATCCTATATTTGTCCTTTTATTTTTTATATGAGAAGCAAAACCATCCTATAATTGCCGAAAGTGTCCCTGGTTGAGTGAAACTACATAAGGAGCTCTTATGGGGAGTATGTGTGCATAGAGTGGCCGTTTGTATAAAAATGAAAGTCCAGAGACGCCATAAAAACATTTCCATCCCAAAGCAAATCTAGAGAGCAGAACATTTTTTTTGGAAGCTGTTCTCTCAATTAATGACAAAGTGATGGCAAACCTTATTACTGGGAAAACCCCAGCAATACACAATCAGCACACTTTGGCAGAATTCACTCCCCTTACCCGTGAACTTTCACAGCAACTGAGAAAAGAACTCTTAAATTTTGAGGGTTTAACTAAGATATATAAAATAAAACCTCCCATATATGACTGGCATGTTGCTAGGAAAACCCCCTCATACACAATCGGCACACTAGGGCAAAACTGAAATGCTTAATTAACATATAATTGTGTAAAAATGATAATAGGGTAAACTGTTTCTGTATTAAGTTATAACAAAAATGTTAACCTATTCTTTATAGTATGATATTTCATTTGTTTACTAGGAAGAAACATTTTTTAGTTTGTTGACCCCATGCTATTGAATATATAAATTTAGCATCAAAATTGATTTGTTGATTGTGGAAAGATTTTTTACACCATGTCTTGTCAACTGAAAGCCTGGTGTTTACCGTATTTAGAGTTTGATTATTCTTTAATATTAATTTTTTTTCCCTGTTTTCTTAACATAGGTCTTCAGCCACCTTTTCTGCCTCCAGCTTGATGAGGACGTCAATGAGGTTCATTTTGCCCTCAAATCGGAGTCCTGTATTGAGGATAACTGTTTCTCTGAAGCTTCTCTTAAACTCGATAAATTGTTAAAGTTTAAACATCCGGAGATAGGTCAAAACATTATCAATGCGACTAAAAAAATCAGACGTTTGAAGTGAAACTAGCTCTCCTTCCTAGCTATCGTTACGAGCATGACACTCTTCATCTGTTTGAATGCTTGCTTTCTCAAACGCAGAAGTGATTTCAGCCAATATTTGTCATTGATCTGCGGATTGGATTGTCTAGTACCAATCAATCAGTACTGGTTGAGTGATGTATAAAACTTGTGATAATATTGTAGTGCTTTCACCCTTTATTTCGTATGGGTGTTTCAATTTTTGAGGGTTTATGATAACATTCCCTGGAATAACGTGCTGTGTCAATAGTGTTCTCTAGGAAATGTTTATCGTTAGATTTGTTTGGCGCTAGCCTTTAAAAAGTTTTCCTGGAAATACTTTTTAGAATTCTTGGAAGGGTAATGCTATTTCTTTCTATACCTTACTGATCCTTTTAATATTTTATAAAGTATTAAATAAAATAGTGAATGCATTTAATACATTGGAAATATGAGATGCATTTAAATTTTTTATTTAGTAAATAAGAGGATTGTAGGAAGATCTTGTAGGAACTAGGAAGGTCCCTTGTGTATGCCAGAAATTATAATTTTTTGCAACTGCAGGAGATGAATGTTTAGGTCATTTATTTGGTTTTTATGGTAAATTGTTTTCTGACAACAATCGAAAAGCATCTATACTTTTTTTTTCCCTAAAATTCCTTTTGGACTTAATAGTTTAAATAGTGTAGTCCTAGCCGTAAATGATAGATATTAGGCGCTGCACACTGACCCGTGCAGTAGTTTAGCTAAAGCGTTTTAATATCCACCTGGAGTGTACGTTCACAGGAATGATACTCAAAAGAACTGACTCCTCTTTTATGACATTGATAAAGAAATTTATCCAGGAAAACTACAGCATAAAAGACTTCCTTTATTTCTAGCTTTTCCGTCAAGTTGAAGATGGCTTAAATCATTAAATGTATCCACTAGCATGAGTGATAAGTGTCCTATTAATAGATTATTAAAACTAATTAACAATTAATACATTTTAAAGTTTATGTTTCTCATAATTAAGATAAAAAAGAACATATATTTATTTCTTATATAAAATGACCGGATGAAATATTTGGTTAAAAGTTAAATTGACTTTTTTGTTCTTATAATTTTATGAACTTTATCTTTTAAATCTTATAATTAAAAATATTTTATTTTAGCCTCATAATTGTATAAAACTTACTTTAAATTTATAAAAATACAACATAGACTAAAAGAGAATAAGATATAAGATTTATGAAACTATATAAACTATTTATTGAGGTTAATTACCCTTTGAATTTATATAGTATCGTAAACCTTGGCTTTTAATCTTTACTATTTTTATTCTCTTTTACTCCATGTATTTTTATAAAAATTAAAAAAAATAAAGTTTATAATATATTACTATTCATCTTCAGAAATTAGAAAGTTGATTATGGGTTCACTATTTATAGAAAATTAATGGGTTGACTATTTATTGAATGGAATGACTATTTATTAACCTCAATGAACGTTTTTAATTAGAGACTAAAAGGCAAGGTTTATTAAATTATATTTTTAAATAAAGCTTTGCATGCGTGAACCTGAAATGCAAAATGTTCAATGATTATTTTTTTATTCGAAATTATTCATTTTCTTTGTTGCTCGGGAATCCTTCCCTGATTGGGTAAGCTTCGTCAACACTCAACACTAGTTCACAACAGATAATCAGATCGAACAATAAGAGCCCGTGGTATTGCATGCACAAAGGAGAACCATTGATCAGCAGATATTATTTATCTGCTGTCAAGACAGGTATTATGTACTAAATAATGACACTTATCGAAGTATCATATATATATACATACATACACAATCGAGTGAACACAATCAGGAGCCATTTCTGTTGGTTGATTTATGTTCATAAGTTTCACACAGAACCTCGTTTTAGAAGCTACTTACAGCATCTTGAATGAAACCAGCACTCAACGGCGATGTGCATCTTGCTTCCACAGACAACGTTTTCACAACACCCGGACAGGGGTCACCTCCGAATACAGTTTCTGAGATTTTGATGGAGCAGTTCCTTTTCCCTTTGCAAGCCTGCAAAATGTAAATAAGTAAATCAAGAAAGTCTACAACCTAAATCAGGAAAGATCACTTAGAAAAGCCATATTAATCTTGGCACTAGAAAAGATAGGCTTTTGTCAACCATGCCACTAATGTTTCGCATGATACAGAATTGTATTACTATGGAGTGGCTCCTTTTTAACCTATTAATCATTCCATTCTCCTCAATAAATAGTCAACCCATAATCAACTTTCTAATTTCTGAAGATGAATTGTAAAGGAGATTTCTAATCATTGTAATCATAAAACTGAATTACTAGTAAGTTCTTTGTTTCCAGTTTCATGTATTGGGTTATTCTTATTAGGCAATTTTTTATTTTCCTTTTCATCTTTTGGGGAACCACAGAATATTTTTCATCAAAACATTACAGCCCCCTTTTTTTTTCCATGCTACAAATCAACGTTAGCCAAGCAGCTTACACGTATCATATTTATTAACATGCAAGTTCTCATCAATTTTCTAGTGCCTACAAAAAGTGATAACGATAACAATAAATTTTTAATCGTAATACTTGAACAAAGTATAGGGTTAAGCATTTCGGAAAATATTATGCATCATCACTTCTATCCAAGTCCAGAACGCCAAAATCTCGTGGAGCTTTTACTTTCTGGCAGACTACTGTCTGTTATGTCCATTTTTTTTCCCCAAAGGTACTAGGCAAGAGTGAAAAAAGCTACCCGATAAAGAATTTACCTGGGAAACTATGGACATTGAACTAGGGGCGTGGCAGTCTCCTCTGGAAAAATTTTGACAACTACCTCCTGGAGTACCAAAGCTAGCAAATGTTACGGAGGAAATTGTATGTCCTTCTTGACAATGTAAGTGCATTTCAGGTATCATGTTGTTTGCAGAAACTTCTTCACCAATGAGATCTGCATTCACCCACTTTTGTAAAGGTGGATAGTTGGATTCTGACACCCGAGCACATATTATACTGGACGAATGTAACTTGACAGAAATTCCCAGGGGATTTCCTCCGGTTTCCTCCAAGATAACAAGTAAATTGTTGGATGCTCTCAACCATGATCGTGGTACATGGTACCTGGAGATTGACAAATAGCCCAGAAGTTAAGGAAAGTGCGATGATATTTATTTCCAGTATGATTGTGTATCCTCCTTACAAATCTTTCTAATAATCCTTCCAATACTTAATAAAGTATTAAATTAAAAAATATGATGTATTTAATATAAGAGTTAATCATCTATACACTGCCAGTATAAAGTTTAAGTGTAAAGTTTTTTTACACTGGCAATCAATCATATCTTTTAACAGTGACATGTCAGTTGCTTATTTAATGAAATAATAATAAAATAAGTAACTTTAAAAGATATGATTGGTTTCCGGTATAAAAAACTTTACACTGGCAGTGTAGGGATGATTAACTCTTAAATCTTAATATAATAGGAACATAAAAAATGTTCAATATTTTCCTCATTTAGTAATCAGTAGGATTATTAGGAGGACCGGTTAGGAGAATATAAAGTTATTCTGGTACAATATTGTAGATAAAGGTGTAAGTCATCAGGAGATGAATGATGCTTTGAGTGGCTTTCCATAATTCGTGGATAAAGTCTTTTGGAATGGGATGAAATAATGAAATGAGAATACATACAAGGTTTGGGTTGGTTTTCCACAATTTGTTGAACATTTGTCAGAATTATATGCTCCACGATAATCACAGACTTTTTCACATCCACTTTTTGGGGAAACCCGAGTCCAGTATCTTCCTATATGGTGACCATTCACCCAAGCCTGACCTTTCCCCATGCTTTTCAAGTCAAGAGCAACTGGATCTGTGCCACCGGGGACATCAAAGTATGTCTGCTTCAAATAAATAGGTGGTTATTATTACATTGTTGTGTTGTGATAAAAAAAGAAAATCACATTGGGAAAGAATGACCAGTGGGCTTAATAACACCATACAATCTCAGCAGTGATATCATGATGTTATATTCACTCACTCTGTAGTTGTTCGTTGTGCATAATAATTACAATAAATAAATAATTGGACAATTTCAGAGGCAACATAAGCAGACATCTATAGAATTGAGCAAATGAGTAAGAATAACCTCATACATTATTACATTTGTTCTTTTCACATAATGCAAAATGCAGGAGGGTCATGAATCTTCCTAAAACAGATCACAAAATATTAAAAGAAGGAACTACACCAGGTCATAACAGAGTAAACAATTCTCTGAACATAAGACATGGAAACCCTATCAGAAAGACCATGAGCCCCAGGTAGGCTAAGAAAACAACTCTATCCACAAAATGAAGACAATATCTATGAATAACATTCTGGAGTTGAATCCAGCTAAATAGACCATGCTTGAGCTAGAAGCAATTCATAGTGCCCCATTCTTTCCGCTCCTGGATCCTCTAAACTGGACAGGGAAAAACAAGTTCAAAATTAGTTTGAAAGACCTGATATTGTTTTGTTTAGAATGCCAGGGTTAGAATTCTTATAGTATCAGTAGGCTCAAGCTTGTACTAGTAGGATCTTACTCTACGTCTGCTAAATTTCTTAAGAAAAAATTCATAACAAACATCCTCTGAAGAAGCTTTCATAACCTGCTACTCATCAAATAGCCTCTCCTCACTAACTAGCCTATCCAAACATTTAACTCCATGCAAAAGTTTACTTAAACTGTCCTGAGCATATCAAAGATTTTCTCCCAAATCCTCTGCTTTCCTTAGAGAACTTCAGCATTTGCATAAATTTATAGCCATCTTGTTCATTGACCCTACACTCTTACTATCACTCATGAATTTGTTTACTATAGGAATATTTTTGAAGCTTAAACATACATGGTGCATGTTTCTTGGTCCTGTGTTAATTTCGCGGAAAAGTAAAAAGCAGTCTCATGTTATGTCTATGGCTTGTTCTGAAATTATTTGGATTTGTTGGCTTCTGGCTAAGCTTGAATTCTCTCAAACAGCTGCAACATGTTTCTATTTCGAGAATATTGGTGCAATTCAAATTGCTGCTAATCTAGTTTTTCATGAGTGTACAAAGCATACTGAGTTGGATTGTCATTCTATTAGACTAATCTTAGGTATTGGAGAATCAAGTTATCTCTCATCCTCATGTCACCGTGCAACTTCAGCTTATGGATATCTTTATGAAGGTTGTTCCTCGTCCACACTATCAGTTTCTTATCAGCAATTGATGTTTCTTGACCAGCCACGTTAATTTGAGTGGGGATGTCAATAAGGGACCTAGTTGTTATTATTATTTCCTAACTATATGTTGTATATATTAGGAATTGGAATTAGGTCATTCATTTTATATTATTATATTTCCTAATTTTAGGTTGTACAAATTGGAAATCGGAGTTTTTGTACACTTTAATTAGGCTGTAAACAAGAATAATGCATGGCCATTTTACCTTGTGCTCTGTTGAAATGATAGGGTTTTGTTAGAGAAATATGATGAGGGGAAAAAAATGCTTTAAATAATATTATCATGTATTTTGACATGAAACAAATACTAATACTTGACTCCGAATTCTAATTAACTAACAAAACGAATAACTTAATAAACACAAGATAAAATCTCTAAGATTAAAGTAAGATTCCTAACAAGTTAAGACCCCTAAAAGTTAGTTAGCACAATTATCAGTATAACATAAATTATCCTAATCATTATGCATTGGTCTAGTTTTATAAATATTTTGCATATATTCTGACATGCTTAAATTAAGCTTTATCTTGAAAAAACAAGGGCAACTAGTATCGAAATTCTAGCTTGGTCATGGAGGTGATAATACCATGTCAAGAACCAATTTTCTAAGAAGCTTAAGCTCTAATGGAGGTTCATGAGTTTTTTATTTGATAGGCAAATCCGCAAATGTTAGTAATTAATGTGTTACATTAGCTGGGGAAGTTCATGAGTTATTTTATATTTATAACAAAATCAATGTAAAAAAATTATAAGCTGTTTTCCTTTTCTCTTTTCTTTCACTTCACAACAGTTCTCATAGATATAACTCTTCAACAGCTCAAAGTTACCTTGTACCATGTAAATGTGGAAGGGATGGCATCAGGGGTCAGTTCTACCCAGTCTGAATTTTCATTCTCTTCACTGTAAAATTTTAAAAACTCACCCTGAAGCCCAACCTGGGATAAAAATGAATAAAGTGGAGTTAGCATTTTCAAATTCCTGGGGCTATAAAAAGAACAATCCCACAAGTGTAGAATAGGATGGCATTAAGATGAAAATTATAGAACAAGGAAATGAACTTAGAATAAAGATAATTAAACTGAGACACCACTAAAGCAGTAATTTATGTTTCTTAAGAGTGAAGGCACAACTAGAATGCCCAACCCATGTTGAACAAAGAATCAAAACCAAGATTTTGTTTTTTCTTTCAAATTTATTTCCTTAAATTACCATGTCAAGGTTCTAACCCTTAAAGACATAAAAAACCTGAAATATGCAACTTAAAAACCCTATTCCTACAAGGGCACGTAACCCAAAATTAAGATTCAAAAGCCAATTTTATACTGGAAAATAGAATATTGATCTAACTTGTACTAAGATAAGATATCGTTGGAAACAGGAATAAGAGCTTTTTTAATTTTCATTTTACCAAGTAGCCCAGATACTTGGTATAGCTAGGTTCAGTGCATCTTAGGAAGTAGTAGTATCTTAATTGTTCTCCTGTAAATTGTTTTGACATTAATTATCTTTGCAATACTCTTGAATTAGAAGGTCTGATTGGGTTCTTGAAGCTATCAGACATAAAAAAAATTCTCAATGTGAGAGAATGAGAGAGAGAAAACCTATTGAATGGAAATACACAAATGTTTGACTTATGTACTTAGGATATCTATACCAAGTTACAAACTACACATGTTTATTTACAGAGACAGTACAGCTGTAGTATACCTAAATAGCTTATACACCTTGTACTCATGCTATGTATGGACTAACCGATAGCAAATGTTTGCTAGCTGGTCATTTGAATTCAGAAAAACCAATTGTAATATGTAAAGATTCCAGAAGGTACCATGTAGAAAACGAGATAAAGAGAAAAGACATGAATTGGGCTTGTGTATTATTTACTCTATTTGTCCTAACTGTAAAATCTTAGAGAGTACAGCCGCAGTGCACTACATCTGTATTTTCCTCTAAAAACCAGCTAGTAACTCGTATAGTTCTTTTGGATCAGTTTACGGTTTAATCTTTACATGCATACCTGATAGGTCCATAATGATTTTGAAAGATTTATATCTCCATTTTCAAATCCAGTGATCTTTATTGTACCTCTAATCCCTGCTCCATCCTTCTCGAGAAATGCGCCATAATTCTGTAACATTGTTTTGAATAATGTGAGAATATATGTATAGTCAGTAATCTTGGTCCCTCAGTTGTTTGATAGGAGAGTAAGTTGAAAGAAGTTGAAGAAAATAGATTTAAAAAAAAAAAAAGTCACAAAGCCTGCAGATGGAAAGGAATATGCTGTTCATAGTAATGTGATCACATTGGATAATTCTTTGGCATCAATTCACTAAAGGACAAGAGTATAACAAATAAATAAAGATTATTTAACTATACAGGTATCAGTTAACAACTGCAATAAATTAATGAATCGACTAATGAATGTGATTAATATTTTCTACTACTACTTGATAGAATCTAAGCATGCGTTATAAAATAGAGGAAAATATAGGAAATTGAAAGTAACTAAGAAGGTGAAAAAAGTAAAAAAACCAGAGTTTCTTAGAATCTATTAGTTGATATTATGATGAATTGGGTGTTGAGTTCTCATTTATATAGAGTCTGGTACAGTTGGAGATTTCAGTTATAACAGCTAGCTAACTCTAACAGACTTTGAGCAAACAACTAACAGTTTCAGAAGAAGCTAGCGGTTTCTCTAACTAGGGATGGCAATGGATAGGTGGTGGTGGGGTATTACTATAGTACCTATCTCCAATTCATACCTGTATTTAAAGAAAAAAACCTTTCTACCCAAACCAATGTGGGTAACAACTTTGATGCCCATCCCTACCCAAACCAATGTGGGTTACAACTTTGATGCCCATTCCTGTACCCTATGCATACCTAGATACCCATACACATTACCCACACTCTAGTAACAAAAAGTGTTACATCATATCCTGATTATAAAACAAAACATAAATATTTAACTAAATATAAATCCAACATAATAAATTAATCACAAAGCATAATGTTTTGTAACAGGAAGATTGTAGTTTAAATAAATTCAAGTCCAACATAACAAATTTATGAAAAAACTAATTTATAAATGTGAAAGTCTAGTACTTGCACTCTCCAAAATATTTTATGAAATCATATTTTAATACTGATATATATAGGGATATGTGACGATGACACAACAGTTTTTTATTTTTATTTTTTATTATATAGTGATTTTGGATAATATTTGTTATATATAGTGATTTAATAAAATTAATTTTTCATAACATGTGAGTATGAGGAGTAAGGTAGTAAGGTCCCCAAACTTGCACTCATCCCTATAAATTTTTGCATGTAAATACCCATATTTGAACCCAAAGTCATTTGGTGGGTAATTTCCCCTCCCATCATGGGTATTTTTAAATTTTGCAGTTAAAAATGATGGTGAATTTCTATATATTTGATGCTCTCATAAAAGATTGTGTTGGAGGCAATAATTTTTTAGTAATCATGTTATTGGTGCAAAACATCCATTTGTTTTACTGATGACTAATCTATACCGGGAAACCTAATTAACTACCTTTAGTGAAGCCTCCCCTCTCAATCACGATTTTTTCATCTACAAGACTCAAATTTGAGACCTCACTTTAGTACTACTCAAACCAACAACTTGTCGGCGGGTTAGAGGCAATATGTAAAGCAGCTTGGCTGCCACAAATTAATTTTATTTCCTTGGCATCTCCCCATTTTATCTGCTAGAATTAATTACTGCTTTACCTATATGATTTCACAAGTTGTTGCCTTAGCATGATACTCTACTATGCTAGATCTTGTTGCTGCCTTACCATAACAGTGTATGAATTATGAAATTTTACACAATCTCCAAATGCCTAAACAACACAGTACACACACAAAATAGTGACTTTAAATAATTGAAGGTTTTGGCATTATACATAAGGATACATGTTAAAAATATACTAGGAATTTCACCTGTAAACCCACTGTTTGAGTTAACAGTGTTAAATCATTGTATCCCGGGAGAAATTGAAGAGTCTGGACCACCTTGATCCAATCACCAACAAAATTACCTTCACTTGGAAATAAATTAAACTATATGAATATATAGACAAAAGGAATAAATATTAAACCTCTAAGGCACAATAATTATGATATAACTGATGCTTTGATTCAGAAAAAAGGCACTCATTGTTAGAGTATAAGTTGTAATAGCAGATTACATGAGTAATAGCTACTAGTTAGTTGTTAGTCTCTGTCATGCTGAGCAGGAAGATGCAGAGAATGAATCTTATGATGTATTAGAGTAAAACTAATATGATGAATCTGAAAATTTTATTAGAATGAAAATCTGAATAAAACAGATACAAAGAATGCTTTGATCCAAAACTTGAGTTGTGACCTACACATTGGCTAAGCTCAATCCAAGGGTTTGATCCTTGCCAAACTCGTTCTTCTAATGAATAGTTGAATTTCAAAACAAGATTGACAAGCTTCTTTATTATCCACACTTTGGGCATGCATGAGGGGGCATGTAAGAGATATAGTATTGAACCGTTTGTGTCTTCACCTAACAAATTGAGTTTTTGGGATCAGCGGCTCATGACATAACTAACCTAACCAAGGTATCCCCATACATTTAACACATGGTGACATTTATAACAAAAGGCAGAGATTCAAAAGAATAGTCTCAATCAGGAGAAAAACAATAACAAAAGTCGAAGTATACTAAATAAACACAAAATTAACCAAGTTTTCACATAATATAATTCATCCAGATTGTTAGACAAACACTACCATATATCACAAGTGCTATTTTCTTAACCATCACTGAACTTCAAGCGGATAATACAACATGTTAAAGAGTCTTGCTAGGGCAACTACATAAAGTGCATTATTTAGAATAGAACTTCCATTAATTTAAGAACAAAAAAACAGAAATCTGCTCATCTTCAAATACAGCATACATATAATACAATAAGGTCAATTACCTATAAGCTGGCCATTGACAAATACACGCAATATGTCACGGACACCATCTATAGTAAGTTTTGGATGGACATCATTTTCCTTCCAGAACAAGATGTCACTATCTGAAACATATATTCTGCATTATATACAAAAATTAATGGAAATACAATTAGGCAACCATTGAATCAATATTTAAATAAAATTTTGAAATGTTTTTTTCTTTTTAATTTCATTGCAGCTTTGTGGAATTCAGAACATGGTCTGTCCCATGGAATTCCTTTGGCAGATATATAAAATCATTCATAAGTCTTCAACTAGCTTAAGCTTTTAGCAAAGCTGGTCATTGGCATTGTAACATTCTAAAACCTAGTAGTTATTAGTTTGTCACTTCCATTGTAATAAAAAAAGTTAACTTTAAGACGGTAGTGTGGGCATGAGCATTGTCCACAGGTCTAACACCTAAAAACTTGAGCTTTCAAGAAAGTTGGTCCTTGAAACCTAAAGCTATAACAAATTCCTCTATCTAAAAGAAGACAAATAAGATAAAAGTAAGGCATACATTAGAAACTAAAAGTAAAACAAGCCAAAAAAATGTCTCGTGTGACACATATGCTACCACTGCAGACTGCAGAGTACTCAGGTGTGCATGATTACCTGGTTGAATACCAAAGATAGTCAGATTGATCCTTTGTTACATTTAAGTGCTCCCAAATTCCTTCTACAGTGAAACTGCTCTTACTCCATATTTTGAGTGGCTCTTTTGTAGTCATCCAAGACTTTGAGATGTAGTAAATGCCAGTGTGGTGCCTCAATTGCTGGGCTGGGAAAATATTAGAGATAGTTGGCAAATCAGAGTCTATCAGTTTGACCGAAGTTTGTGCTCTAACCTGTGCAAATTTAAAGAAGAAAGTTTCAGATGACCCCAAAATAGTATAGCATTCTTATAAGTCTAGCAATGAGCATTTTCATGTGCACACCTTGCAAAAAGAATAGACATCAAGGATTTCACTTGAACAGCCAAAATGCAAACCACCAAACAAAAAAGGTGATACCAATTTTTTTTTTTAATCAAGGGTGCTATCAAATCACTATAATTCTTCAAGGAGGTCTCCCAAAAGATTCATCAGCTAAAAAAATAAAATTGTACATAATTCCACTGAATAAGAAGGGGAGGGGGGACTCAATCAACAAAAGAGGCAAATGAAGCAGTTTTTAGCTGAAAAATCTAGAATTTCTGTTTATTCAAGAAGTGTTTAATAGAAAGATCCATAACCTTTTAAAATAAATTTCCAAACATCTATTTATAATATTTAAATTATGAATATTGGAAAAATACAACTCTCACATCAACTAGAGATAAGGCTAACAAAGAGTATATGAGTGGAGAGTAATCTTCACTTTATAAACTGGTTTTATAAGATTAAGTTACACTCAAACCCACATCCTAAGATGGCGTCACAACTATCCTAGATCCCCTAAAAAGCGCCACACACCATTTATAATTTTATATAGGCACCAAGTGCAATAATGTTAGTGTATTGGAAGAAATCCAGTCCTACCTATTCCTAAATCATTAAAAAATGGTCACCTATTGTTTATCAATGCACTAAGCCCAAAAAGGTTAGGTTTTAAGGGGTGTATTGGAAAAAATCCAAATCTCACATTGACTAAAGATAAGACTAACAAAAAGTATATAAATAAGGAGTAATTCTCACCTTACAAGCCAATTTTGTAAGATTGAGTTAGGCTCAAATCCACTATAAGATTGAACCACAAGCTATTAGTTTCCTTATTAGTGGTTTATTAACATTGTTTTTCCATGCCAACATTTTTTCCTAGGTGTCACTCTCCTTCAATCTATTACTTTTAAAACAATCTTGTAAGTTGAGGACTATCAAAGTTTTATAAGCTCTATTTAAGCCATAGTGCAAGACAATGTGGGACTAAACTACAACCTGAGATTAGGACTCTAAAACCATACATGGATGATTAAGATTAAAAGTTATTTAGTTATCATATGACCACATAAAAAAGTCACATGACCTTATGATTTAATCTTAACCCTTTATGATTTAATCATATGGTTAAGATTCATTCCTCTCACTCACTTATAATAAAAACCCTCTCACTTGATATGCTCTAGAGAGAGAGATAATCAGACGAGACACAAGTTAGTGTAATGCAAATACTTTTGCAGCCCCAAAAAGATCCCCTGTACCAACCTTGGCAGTATTGAAAGCTGTGTTTCTGCAATCTGGCAATATACTCACAGACCATGGTGGTATAATGTATCTTTGACCGCGAAAGGTCACAGTTGCCTCTTTCCTTTCATCAATGTTTGCAAGAAATGCTGAGCATATGCTTGGAGATTCAAACAGAGACAAATTCAATCCTTCAGGGTGAACATTTGCTTGGTACACATGTGCCTGAAATTGATGAACATAAGTTATTCAGTAAAAAAAAAGACCCATGTAATTTTCTTTACAACAACCAAACCCTATCCCACAAGGTGGAATTGGCTTCATGTACTTGTGAAGATATATTGTAATAAACAAAGTAAATAAATATTCACAAGCATTATCACTAGGTAAAATACAGGCATTGTGACACTCTATTTCAGCACAAAAAAGATTGAATATAAATGTTGGGAATGATAGCAGTAATTAATGTAGTTTTGGAAATAATAGGAATAAGTTAGCATTGAGATTTCTAGGATCATAGGAAATAGCTCTGTTCCTAATAATTGTTCTTGCAAATATGAGATGCATTCCTTCTTTGATGTATATAGTCATAGATATGAGCTAGCCGAGTTTAAAACTGCAAATCACTAAATGATTTAACAGATTACAGTCCTTCTTCTGCTCACACTCTTTGGGTTTTCCCTTCTGGTCCAGCAGAACTCCAAAATTTCTCAGAACCCAAATACATGGAGTTTGTATGAACTCTCCACTCATTCCTAAAAAGGATAGGTCAGTCAAAATTTATGGATTTTTTCCACATTAACCTGGTTTCTAGCGTTTATAAGATAGATACATAAGTACTAGCTCCAGGTTGAGTGAAGCCCTTTCAGATGCCATTTCTGAGAATCAGAATGCTTTTATCACAAGTAGACAAGTTCTTGATTATGCTCTCATTGCTAAAACGGTAGTAGATGTTACTGGTGTCCAGGGAAAACAAGGTTTGCTTTTTGGTTAAATTCAAGAAGGCTTATGATCCTGTGAGTTGAAGTATTTTGAAGAAAATGCTTCGGATCAAGGTGGAGAAATTAAACTTTTGGGTGTTTGTGTTGAGGTCATTTAGAGAGATGACTGTCTCCAAAGGTATGACCCACAAGATGGTTAAATATTTAATTCAGGTTTGGAGGACACCTCAAACGACACTTCTAGGGTTGCATTCCAAGCCATGGCAATTTTAATAAGATCAGAAAACAAGAAACAACAATTTTATAGAAAGAAAAGCATATATAAGAAAGTCAAGGTGACTGCTAGAGATATAAAGGCATCTACGAGCCTTCTCCTAATAGCTTTTAGGAGAGTTGGTTATGAATATGGTATGAGAGCCTCTATGACCAGATGATCAGGAGTTCAACGTTTGCTACCCTTATAAGTTGAATTTCAGCAGAAGGTACATTGGCCCAGGCAATGTATAGACTTCAAGATCAAAGGGACTTGCATCAGAACACAGAAGAGATATAAATCATTAATGAGCCATTACCTAATAGCTTAAGCTTTAGGAGAGTAGGTCTGTGACTGTATCTACCAATAAAATATTAAATGTAATCAACCATAATGCTTGAAAATTTTATAAAATATCTAGTTCAGGCTAGGCTCAAACCTCCTGCTTTGGGCCCAATTTTATATATGTTGGTGAATCAGTGACCACCAGGGCAGGCTCACAAAGCTTCAAAGCAGCATGTAAATCTTTCAAGTGACCCCATTTTGGCTCATGCAGCAGACCTATAAAAACAAGGTCCATTGAGCATCATCAACCATGTCAACAGCTATAGCCTATGTGAATCCCATTAACTACCATCTAAACAACAGAAAATCTTATTGTTATTCTTCTACATACCATACTCATCGATTGGAGCATCATAATCATAACTTGTAATTTGCAAGGGTCCCCCTGCAGTGCGTCCAAAATTAGTTCCGCCAAAATACTGTATCATAAAAGGGCTTGTCAAGATGCAGGTTACATATACTCATCTACAAAAACTAAAATATACATAATATATAAAAATAAAATATGTGGCAATTAGAAGATGTCACCACACTGAGTTTTAAGTATATTTTTTCATTGAAAATAAATTACCATAAACAAACAAATGGAAGTACTAAAGAAATGACAAGGCATCCTATAGAATGCAAAAGAAAAATAAGAAATTTATAGCATCAATGACATAGAGATCAACAGTAATGTGTGGTATACATTCCTTCACTTTTCTGGTAATTTGAAAGGGGGTAATGGTTCTTGAATTAGATTTTGGGAAGAACAGTAATAGGGGTTTTTCAACAGGTCTTCCCTCACTTTATATTTTTCTACTTTTTTATCCGTCTCCTATACAAAATTTCAATATTTCAAAATACAAATGCCCCAAATCTTCATTTTCAAAAGCATCCAATGATAGAGAGGCAGTAGAGATGCTACCCTTCTAGTAGAAATCTTTTCATTTCTCTCCTTGATTGAAGAGAACAGTATGGACTCTATATGCCATTGGTGGATATTTTAGAATCCTTCTTTCCCTTTCTAACCCACCATGGGTAATTAATACAAGCACCTCTAATCACATTCTTAATAACCAAATATCTTTTCTAATACATGACAAGTTCCACATCTATTCATGATTACCTTATCAGCTTAGAAAATGCTTCTAAACAATAGCTAATAAAGTTATAAAGGAATACAGCAAAGTGATCAAACTACTTCCATTGATCCATCATGTGAAGATCTTTTTACTCAACAGTGTTGTATATTACCTCTCCACAGCATTCCCTCCGGTGAGTCCTATATTTGTTTCTACATATATTTTTCCTGTTCAAATTTTAATATGCTTTTATTCTGCATGTTCAGTATCAAGACAGAAGATCTTTTATGTTTGTAAAATAGTAATGTACATTGACATCTTACAATGATTTTCAATTTGATATTTAAAAAGAAAAGCAATTTTATTAAAAAAAGCACGACAATAGTAAATCCGAAGCATTAGACATACAGAAAAAAAATGTGGCAAAAGAACAGCAATATAATAAAGCCCTTCAATACAAACATTGGACAAGAATCTTCCATGAGATAACCATTAGCTTAGAATTGAGAAGAAGCCAAAAGTGAACTATGAGTCCAAAACTCCAAATAAAAAATAAATCTTCCACTATCATACCATGTAATAATTTTGAAAGATTCCTCCCCGTTGGTAAAAACGTGCAACTGCAAAAGCAAGGTCTTCAACAGGTCTATGAGGCAATCTTTCACCCCATTGTGTATACCTTCAAAAGTCAATCAGAAGTAATCAAAACATTTATCACCACTGCCAAATACAGAATCAGATCTCAACCCTATTTCTTTTCCCTTCTATTTTGTATCAACAGTTCAACACACATAGGTGTATACGTATGCACATGCACACACACAGAGAAGCACAAAACTCAAATACATATGAACAGTTTATTATTATTGACTCCTAAACCTGTCTTTGTATTGTCATTAACTATATAATCATACATATACCCTTTAGCTCATTATTTTGGGTGCACCTACAAGTAAATACATTCCTACTATAATGATACTTCCCCAACCCACATAAATAATTTTCTAAATTACTGAACAAGCCAGCAGAACATTTATAAAAAGCAAAGTAGGCAATAGAAGAATGCATCACAGGGAAGTCACCCCCTTAAAATGCGGAAGTAGCCACAGAAGCAAAGAAAGCAGACAATGTAGTTCAAATTCGAAGTAAACCATGGGACTATTAAAAATAAGTATGCAATCAGATGATATATATAACTAGAATCCCTTCCCACCCCCAAGCAACATAGGCATATATAATGAACATGCCTACATAGATACAGAGTACAGAGAACCACAAAGACAACAAGTAGCTACTGGTGACAAGAGACAACAACGCCAAGAGTTGCCACCAATTGCAAAAGGCCACATGTTGTTGTGGGCAATGTCATAGAACTCCAATACGGTAAAGAGCCAATAGATATGATAGAAGATAGGGTTTCAGAGAGGGAGAATAGCAGCTTCTATGGAAGCTACTGGTGGCCTCTATACTATTGCGCCTTGCTTTGTCACTATAGCAGCTACTATTGCTCATATTAAAAGGTAATCCCTTGAAGGATGTGTTTGTTCATGTTGAAAATAGAACATAAAAGACAGAGTATAAGAGGAAGCACAAATATAACAAGTTGAAATGAGAAAATCTGCAAATTTATGCATACAAAAGGGAGCAAAAACTGATATGACACATTTGAGTTAGGAACTCAGTTTGGAACACATTGAAAGAGTTATAACAAGTGCTTAAATACTAAAATTAATTGATCCCTAAGTAAAGCAAACGGAAAATTATCACTAAACTAACAAGCAAGTATCATTTGCGTAGATAGCTTTTTTTTTTTTGACATAAGTAACCTTTAACCAAACTTATAATAAAACAGAAAATTACAGAGACTTTAAAATATTTTATTTTGACAGTTGGAAAAATCTCAACTGCCAACACTTCATACCATCCATCCCAGTTCTCTGTCCACATAGTTGGTTTGTTACGAGAGTTTGGTTTAAATCCATCACAGTAGTATGCATTGCATGTATCAATCTGTGTACAATAATATTGATTTATTAATAACTTGAATTGTTGGTTATTTGAAACAAAATATTTTAACTACATTTCCCCATGTTATTATTTCAAAATCTACAAGAGATAACTGTACACATTTTTATTTTAGAAGTATAGCCAAAATGCCAATAATAGTTCTTTACAATAGTGGAAAGGGATATAATTTACGATATCATATGGAGCATCCTGTTGTCTACACATGACCCATGGGACCCCAGCACCAAGACTTAGAGCCATCCTAGCTGCCCATTTAACATACTCTTTACCTCCTCTGCCATAGGAGCTCTCAATGTTCCCATATTCATTCTCAATCTGATAAAATCCAGTCACATGCTTAGTTAAACATTGCATTCTACAAAGGGAAGTATCAAATATAACAGTTGCATGTGCTAATTCCAGGATGAAAGAATAAAGCGTATTCAATAATTATCTAACACAAAATAGTTAAGTTTGCTGATAAGCTGGAGAACTAAGTAATTTGAAAATTGGATTTTATAATCATAATACATCAATACAAAATGAATCATATAACAGGAATCAACAACTAAAATCTCACAATTTCTATTAATATATTGAATATGTGGCAACTACTACCTGTGACCTACCTTTACCAACATTCAGTAGTATGACACATTATATGACATCTTCTATTTAGATGATTCCAATAGAAACCGAAGAAATTAGAAGAGAAAAATCCAGAGAAAGTGTTATATCCAGTTATCCATAGTCTGATAAAAACAGTTCACTCCGACTGAATACCAAAAATAAAACTTACCAAAGCAAAGAAGCACAAGTGCAATAAGGTAAAACAATAATATAAAAACAGCTGTAATTTCATTGCCAATTTTGGATACCCTAGCAGGACTATGAATATGCTTCAAATTATGAAAAATCAAATCAAATAATGCATATAAAGCCTAAAATCCACACTCTTCCAACCTGCAACAAAATTATAGGACCACCTTGCCAAGAAAACAGCATTTCATCTCTCATCAGATTCACCACCTTGGAGACAAACCGCTTCATCTCCTCCTAGGTTAAAAAAGAAAGTTGATCAAAATCATGTCAAGACAATCCTCTCCAAGTCCAATAACATAAGTTAATATAAATTTTGGATGCTAAAGCACATTATCATTTATTCTATGATTTTAAGACTTCTCAAAAATCCCACCCCTACCCTCAAACATTGAGTTGAATTATATGATATAAAAAAAATTAAAAAAAACACACAAAAGAGAGGAAATTTGGCACAATTTACTGCATGAAGTAATGAGTGCAACCAAGAAGAAACAGTTGTCATGTCAATTTTAGTCCAAAACTGAGAACACTGACTAAATAGAATAATCACAAATACAAAAGGAGAGCAGAAACAAATGGTATAGATCTGTTTACAAAACAAATATAAAAGACTAATGCCAACCAACAAAGCATTCCACCTTGAAAGGTGCATTGTCTGTTCGAAATTCAATACCAGGGATATCACGCAACCACACTGGGAAACCCCTGCAAACATAGCTCATAAATCAACGAACAAGTTGTCAAATATTTATCTACTTTTTAGAAGAAAAATAAGCATTACTAAAAAGCATAAATCAAATCAGGGGTGAGGATAATATACCCTTGAGACCAAAAAAACTGGACAACCAAAACACAAACAAAACAAAAGAAGTGGATGAAACCCCATGCATATTTTGCCAACTATACACAGGCTTCAACAGATAACAAATGCATAGCATCAAGACAGTGGTGCGGTGAAACAGGCAATGTCCAGACAGAGAAATAGGATAGATCAGCAAGTATTGATCACAAACAAAAACTTATGTTTTCATCAAAATACCAATAATATTGACAACAATGCACAAAGTATGTGCTTATCTCTTTTTGTGCAAAGCGGAAATTATTCTGATTTTGGATTTTCTCTTTCAAAAGAGTCTTCTTTTTAGAATAGAATAAATTTAATTTTTTAACATGAACAAAAAACTTTAAACTGATTCACAATTGAAATAAATTAAAAACAAACCATTAGGAAACAGGGGTAAAAGGCATAACTTTAAAACTAAAAACATGTGTGAATCCTTCACAATATTTAAGGTACAACTTGCACAATTCATTGTTGCTAATGTGATGACATAGTTGTTTGGTTTTGATCCATATATCCATTTTAGTTTTTCTTCCACCAAGTTGGAAATTTTGTGTATTGTATTTTAACACTACTTTCCAACAAAGATAAAATTTTACTCACATCAAAGGTTAATGATTAAATGAAAACTATTACTCACTCCAACACTGAAATAATGACTTTCAACTACATATGAATGTAAAAATCCTAGAACATTGCATAAAATAATCCATGTTAACTACACAAGTAAGGATTTTCTCGTTGAGAAGTGTAATTAATCAGCTATCATCATGTAATCTCTTCAAATTGTTTATCTAATTGGAAATATCGAACAGCGATAATAGGAGTAGAGGTTAAGACCCACCCAAAGTTCCACTCAGCACATGCATAAGGGCCTATACGGAGAAAGAAATATAGTCCATTGGATGCAGCAAGCTTCACAAACTTCACAAGATCATATCTCCCTTCAAAATTATACTGCACAAAGGAAATTAATATTTCAGTATCAATAAACAAATATTCAATATAAAGTAGAAGAAACAAGACAAGGCTACCCCTCGGATTCTGTAGAAATACAATTCTGTACCTGTCCTTTCTCTGGCTCGTGCCCGTTCCAGAAAACGTAAGTTTCAATCACATCCGCCCCACCTTCCTTGCTCTTTGCAATCAAATCAGGCCACATCTAAAATTACATCAAATGCATTAATAGGACACAGTAATAAATCAAATTTCATAAAGTTAGCTTCACAGATTTTAGCACCACACTTCCATATCTTATTTTACAATTATGCACTGCCTCAAATTTGGCAAAAAGGTTCAATGAGACTGATAACGAGACTCGTGGTTAATCTGTTGACTTTGTTTCAGGTGATTTTTCAATTTTCTACTCATACAAAGAAGAAATTCAGCTTATTATGCCATAGCGCAAAATCTCTGATGCGCATGTTTGGTTACATAGAAAATGATGCATATACATAGGATTCTGCGCTTTTAAACTTTTGAGAACAAGATTCACGGAGCACCGAAACAAAAGCATGAAAACAGAGCAAACAACTTAACTCAACGGAAAAGAGAAAAAAGATAAACAATTATATATATATACACAGACACATACATATAGAGAGAGAGAGAATTGGACGATTCAGTTTAATTGCGGCTGTATGTTACTGTTATGTTAGTTTCTTAGTTCATCCATTACGACGAGTTAAACCGATTTGAGGAAAGACCTCGGGAGTGGCGCGTGGATAGTGGATTCCGGCGGAGATGAGGATGCGGCGGTTGGCGCCGAGGATGAGAGCTCGGTGATCGTAAGTAACATTGAACGGTTCGAAATACTTGGCCTCCGTCACTCTTACTCCATATTCAATTGCTACGATGCAAACGCAAACGCTTAACACTGCCACTATCATCTCGTTCCTGTTTGATCCAATTCCGAATCCTGGTTTGGAATTGGAGTAATCGGAATTCCGCAACATCTTCTTCAACCCTGCGTGCGTGCCTAGTTCGTAACGTAACAGCAACCACCCTTGAAAAAAGACCAGAAATGTCCCTCTATTCTTATCCATTATTTTTGTTTAGCATCTATCTTGAATAATATTAATTGATATAATATTATTTCTATTTGTAGGTGGATTTTTTTTTTATATTTTAAGAGAATTTGTTGAATGCTTTTGTTTTTAACAATCTTACTTTTTTTTTTGTCATAATCACAGATTTGGTGAAATACAAATGATTGACCTTATTTAATTTTCTCAATTAATTAAGGTAACTTAAATATCAATTAAATTATGTTACTTTTTTTATATAAAGTACATATAAAATTATAGTCTTATTTCAATTAAATTTTAATAAAATATAATTATGATATTATAGTTTATTACAATTCATATTAAGAAACTAATAATTTGATTTTATATTTAGTTGATAGTTATATATTTTAAACAACATATTAATTCGTAATTAATAGATATAATTTGGTTATGATAGTTATAGAAAATAATAAATAATATGTAATTATTATTTATTAAATTATTATGAAATATAAAGGTGTATATACATATAATGACAAATTAAGAATTTCACATTATTGTATTGTATTAATGATAGATATTTTAGGTAAAGTTATGTCAAATACTGATGTCAAATGATAAGACCATTGGTGGAGGCGATCACACATTCAACAACATTCCATGATAATTAAATAATTATTTTAGGTTAAATAATATATAATTTAATTGTAACATATAATAATAGTATATCATAACATTTATTTAAGAAAATACTTCTTCTAGAAGTAAGAATTTCTCTATTAACAAATACTATCAAAGTGACTCTTTTTCTCTATTTTAAAAAAGTGCAATTAATTAGTATAAAAAAATATATTAAATCATTATTTTGGGTTCGACAGTATAGAATTTTATATAAAAATATAAAATTAGCATTAATTATAAATTTAATATCAATTAAAACATATAATTATCAATTTTTGTAAATAATTTCAATAAAGTTTGATTTTATATTTAAAAATGAAAAATATAGTTAGAATTCATAAAGAATATGTAAAATGACAAATTAAGGTAACAAAAAAAGTTATAATTCAAACATGCATTTGTCATTTACAATTCCAAATAAATAAAAAAATTGATTAAATTTCGGTTTGCTATATCAGTAAATTTTCTATCTTAACTAAAGGAGTGTGTATTAGAAGAAATCACACTTACCTCTTTCTGTGACAATCTAAAACAGAGGTGCGACTATTGCGTGTATATGATGAAGAAGTGGTCATCACGGTTTTTTGAAAAAGATGGTTGAATTGGGTGCAACCAATTCGCGTATATGATGGAGGTGTGGCCATTGGTTTTCGGTTCAATAGAGAATGATGACTATTAAACAATAAAAAGGAAGAGTTATCGTAAGTAGAGAAGAATGATGACTATGGAACTTCATAATCCAAATATTTAAGATTTGTAAATATGAAAATATAGGATGTGTGGTTATAGAGATATATATTAAAATAAGAAAACCATTATAGAATGATACATAAATAAAAAAGACGGTATATAATGACATGTAAACATTTTTGCTAACATAGTAATATTTTAGAGACATTTTAAACTGACCTATCAATGTAATACAAAATAGTTTAGCTTTTATATTATAAATAGATATATATTAGGCAAATTTGGTAATATTTTTATTTTAAACTACATCTTTTACGGGTATATATATATAAAATAGGAAACTAAAAAAGAAAATTATAAATATACACTATCAGCAATGCATAAGACCAAATACGTTAGCAAAATAGTTACATCAAAACGAGCCACTTGTTTACGTCTCTAGCAAAAGACCGTAATAACCCTGGTAGCTTGTTTAATGCTTCAATAAGACAAAAACTACTGCTGAATATTGTCATATATGAGGACAACCCTCATGACACTTGACACATTTAGGTGCAGAACTTAAAACAAGAAAACTCACCATCTTATGGCTATTTACCTCACCAAAACAGTACATTCACATGAAAAACAAGGTGCAGAATTTAATATGTAAAAACTTGTCATTTTGAGGCTATCTACTTCAAGTGGATTGTGTAACTATAGATGTTTCTTGTCCCAAAATATTAATGCTTCCTTGCTATTCCTTACAATTTCAGAATGAATTCTAAGAGATGTTTCACCAGCCCATAAAACATTCAAGTTCTAATCAATCCTGCTCTCTTCCTTCTATTTAAACTATACAGTAAATATATATCAAAAAAGTCATCAATGCAAGTCATTTTGAATTGCTGAACTTAGGCAATGGCTCTACAAGCATTAACAAAATCTTGTGCACATATCAATCCAAGGGAAAATAATGGCATTCAAAGCAAAATCAAACAATACAACTGACTCAAAAGAACTTGACCCATCAAATAATACACTCCCTCAATTCTCACTACAAATCCTGTGTCTCTGGAACTTGGCAACAACACTGCAAACTTAAAATAACCCTCTGACTCAATAGAAATCACAAACTTTTTGTTTCTGTACTAAAAAACATGCAGGAAAGATTTGCCAAAACAGCAGAGTTTATAATTGCCAAACGCTGTTTCATTTCACGCACCAACAGAATTTGAATTTATTTCTAATTTAATTAATAGCCACTAATCTAATTTGTCAGTTCAGAAAATAACTTTATAGGGTAATGTAACTAAACATTTAATTACTTAAGCACCGATCAATGCATCTCAGAAAATAACTCTGTAGGCTAATTTAACCAAACATTGAATTAGTCAAGCACCAATCTATACATCTCAGAAAATAACTCTGCCACAATGTGTTTACTTAATACTTATCCAACCCTTCTGTATAATTTTTTTTTTCTTTCACCCAAAGAAATCATGATACACACAAGGAGAACTTCAAGCCAAAGTTGACTATGTTAACTGGCACAACACTCCTTACACAATTGGTCTTTACGGACAGTTCTATAGTCCAATTTATACAGTTATTTAGTCCATTTTATACTCAATTGCTGAATTTTTTAACTGAAGATGAAATTGGACAAAAGCAATTCATTTTGCAACTGTATAGCTCAATTGTGTGCAAGCTTAATTGCAACAATAACATGACATGTTCTTATTAACTGGCATAGTAATATCATGTGAGGAAGGGGGAATTAAAGCAAAAACAAAAAATATTCAAACTGAACATGAAAGAATACATAAGTAAAAAATTTGTGGTCTTGACGAAGTATGATTAGACAGTGACACTGCGGAGCACAACAGTCTCAACAGTGAGTCCAGGGCCAAAACCAAATAGCACACCCCATTCAAGGCCTTCACCAGTTGTGCCGAGTCCATTTTCTATCGACTTCTTCCTCATTTGATCCAAGATGAATAGAACACATGCACTTGACATGTTACCATACTCACTCAGCACATGTCTAGTAGCTTCCATTTTTTCAGGCTTCAAGCCTAACTTAGCCTCAACCTGGTCTAAAATTGCAGGGCCACCAGGGTGTGCAATCCAAAAGATAGAGTTGTAATCAGAGATTCCCAAGGGTTGGAAGGCTTCAACTAAGGCCTTCTCGATGTTCTTAGAGATGAGTCCAGGAACATCCTTGAGGAGATGGAATGTGAGTCCAACTTCACGAAGGTGACCATCAATAGCCCCTTCACTATCCGGAAGGATTGTTTGTGCAGTCCACACAAGCTCAAAGAAAGGCTTTTCAACTGGCAAAGGGTCTGATCCAACAATGACTGCAGCAGCACCATCTCCAAACAGGGCTTGCCCCACAAGGCTATCAAGATGGGTGTCACTTGGGCCACGGAATGTGACTGCAGTGATCTCGGAGCAAACCACAAGCACACGAGCACCCTTGTTGTTTTCAGCCAAGTCTTTGGCCAAACGAAGGACCGTGCCACCGGCAAAGCAACCTTGTTGGTACATCATGTAACGTTTCACGGAGGGACGAAGGCCTAGGAGTTTAGTGAGCTGATAGTCAGCACCAGGCATGTCGACACCACTGGTGGTGCAAAAGATGAGATGAGTGATCTTTGACTTGGGTTGACCCCATTCCTTGATTGCCTTAGTTGCAGCCTCTTTTCCCAACTTTGGTACCTCCACAACCACCATGTCTTGCCTTGCATCCAATGAAGGTGCCATGTATTCACACACACTCGGATTCTCCTTCAGGATCTCTTCATTCAAGTACATGTACCGCTTCTTGATCATTGACTTATCACCTGAAATTAATAAAAAATAATATTATTAATCACTACTTTAGATGTAGTCTAAAATAAAGATATAGATATAATGAAATGATATGTGGGACAATGAGATAAATGATGATCTTACACATTCGCTTAAACTTTTCTTTGAGCTCAGTCTTGTGCTCACTGTTTGTGATGCGGAAATAATAATCAGGATATGTACTCTGATCGACACAGTTGGGAGGAGTGGCGGTGCCAATAGCCATGACAGTGGCAGGGCCTTCTGCACGTTGTGCCTTTCGGATATCTTCAACACTCACCATCTTAATTCTCTCAACAATCTAAGCTTGCACCAAAGAATTAATGAAACTAAAGTAGTAGCTTAGAAAGAAAAGAATATGTGATGGGAATGGATGATGCAAATTGGTTTGGAAGAGTGGATATATATATAGTGTTGGATTGAAAAGGGTAGGTAGGTAGATGCAGTGCATGCGTTTTCTGAAGAATAGCTGCGCTCACCGCATGTCTAAGTAGACCGTTGACTTCCCCGTTATACCAACCCATTATTTTAATTTCATTTTTCTAATGACTCAGAGTTCGATTTTTATTTGGAAACCATCTTTATTCAAACTTTAATTATGTCGAGTCAAATTAATCTAAGATAATTAAGACAAAATAAAAAAAAAAATACAGGTTTTTTTTTCTTTCTTTTTTCTCCTCTTGTCTTTACAATTGCTTTTCATAATTTTGTTTACTAAGCAAGACTCGTTTCATAAAAACACAGCTTTGAGAGTTTCATGTCATGTACGTGGGAAAAAAATTGTTACCATGGATTTATGTTTTATTACTGAGTTTCAAAGATTAGTAGTCTTCTTTATCGTATTGAAAGATATCCCGAGAAATGAAAAAAAAAATAATAATAATAATAATAATTTCTTTTAGAAAAGGAAGAAATTTAAAAAAATGTTTTAAAAGATGCGGTTTGGTGGTGTTATGCGCAGCCCTTGTGGGCTTGTTGTTGATGTTACGTTCTGATGCATGTGGACTGTTCTTCCACCCAAGACAGTTAGCTCAAAAATGATGAATAGGATTCATAATTTAAAGTGTGTTTAGAATATCATTTTTTTTGTCACAGAAAATAAAAATGTAAAATATTATCTGATACTTCACGTTCAAAAAAGAAAAAAAAAAGGGTATTTTTGGGAATCATGTATATAGTTGACTTTTATTATAACTAATTACTTTTAGCTTTTTTATTTTTACAGTGTAGGATCATTGGTTTTCTTATTCTTTTTCTTTTATTAGAAGGTGAATTGCATTCAAGTATATCTTAAAAGAAAGAAGAAATAAAACAGGGCCAATTTTGACATGGCCAGCAAATAGTTCTTTTAATCTTAAAGTTGCTTTATCCAAATTATTTTCAACTTTTGATCTTGGTTATTTGTTTTAAGCTTGTGTTTTTTGGAATACATATAATAGTAGTATTGCCACCATATCTTCACTTTGAGATGCATGCAAGGCATTCAGAAGCTCGAATATGATTATATGACAATAGTAGCCTAGTAGGTCAGTAGTCTCCTCTACTTACTCTATTAAATGGCAAATTTTTTACCGATGCTTTTCATACACTTTAGACATGACCAAAAATGCCGCTAGATCTATTGTGGATTGGTTAATATGTAGATCATAAATTATAATGGGTTGGTTGAAAAAAGTTTAGATTCACTTTAATCTTTTAAATTGATGTCTAAGTCTGAACTTCTTTAAATTATAGACTTTTCGAGTTAACTCATTTTATTTTATCTTTTTTATTTATATTTTTCTCTAAAATTCAAAATTGATAACTATTGTAATAATTATTTTTATTAATTTGATAGGTTTTGAGAATAACAAAAAATTATACATTCTTACTAATCCTTCATTATTTTATATATATATATATGAAAGATTAGTAAGAGTGTATAATTTTTTTCTAATCTTATTTTAATATATATATATATATATATATATATATATTAAAATAAGAATAAGACTAGAATTTTCATTAACATCAACTAGAATTGAAATAGTCTAATGATATTTTAATGATATGATATTTGATTGTAGATGATAAAATTGTGAAAGAATATGACTTTAAAACTCATTATCTTTCTCTCAAAGAATTATGAATTAAAGAAGAGTAGACTAGTACAAGATTATTGAAAGAAGTGATAACAAATGACAAATATAAAACCCAACATACAATACATCTAATTGATAGTTTTACAAAAGTGAGTTTCGTAATTAGTCACATAATATATGTACAAAATCAAGAAAATCATAAGTATTTCTTTGATATTTTATAACATAAAATCTCCTTTCATCAACACAAAAACATCAAAATCTTATTATGATGTCAATCGATTGAAAATTTGTATAAAAATTCATCATACAAAGATTATATAAATTCAAGATTATGGCATATAAATGTAGAAAGAATAGATAAAAATAGAAACCTCATATAAAGAATGGACCACCTTATATTTCACAATATCCAAGTAAATCGTATGGAAGACTTGAATGAGAGAACACTACTCTGAATCATAATAGACTCAATAGCCCACAATTACCATTAACTCTTGCAATTGCAAGTTGTATGCAAATATGGAAACTTAAGTTACTTTATTATATATAAAAAAAATTTAAAAAAAAAACCTTTGTTATTTTATTTAAATTTCTTAAAAACCCATTCATACCACTGTTATCCTACAAGTGACGAGTAATTAAATTGGACCGATAGGTAATCAATGGTGTAGTCGATCCAAACCTTATGTTGGATCATAAATGGCATCAGCTCAGTATGAACAAAGAGTGATCCAGCCAGTTTTGTCGGCACGCTGCCCATCATCCAATTATCTAACACCACATTTACATTGCCCCATTGAAGAATATATATATATTTTTTTATAGTTTTCAAATTGTGTAAAAAGAAATTGTTGTGTTTTTAGTATTATATATTCAGATAAATTCCCTCCCCTCTTTTTTAAAACATTCTTTTAGAGTCATGCTATTTTTCTGTACTAAACATTTTCCTTTTTTATTTCTCGTAGTGTTTTTCAACACGACAAGTAAGCCTAATCTTTCAAACAAAATATTAAAACAGAAATCACCCCTTGACAACTTTTTTTTATATACATGAATATCAACGATGAGATTTAATATTAAATTTAATTAATAGTCTGGAATTAGAATCATAAATATCTCAGAAGAAAAAAAATTGTCACAATATATTGCCTAAAAAATAAGAAAGAAAAAAACACGTGTCACTCTCCGGTTCAACGCAAGTTGACTAGTAACTAAATATTTTGAAACAAACGTAATTGAACAAGCATTATGGAGAAAAGAAAGAAAGAAACAGTAATATGATGGCACATTGGAAGAAGAAAAATAATAATGGGTTGGTATGATGGGAGAGTCAACAGTCTACTTAGACATGCGGTAAGTGCAGCACATGTTTGAAGGAAAACCAGTGATTGATCGGAGGAAGTATGCACTGCATCTTCCTACCTACCCTTTTCATTTCAACTACGTATACTTATCTCTATATATATCCACTCTCCCACACCAATTTCCAACATCCATTCCCATCATATATATCCTTTTCTTTCTAAGCTACTACTTGTGTTTCATTATATTATTTCTTTGGTGCAAGCTAGGTAGCTTAGTTTGTTGAGAGAATTAAGATGGTGAGTGTTGAAGATATCCGAAAGGCACAACGTGCAGAAGGCCCTGCCACTGTCATGGCTATTGGCACCGCCACTCCTCCCAACTGTGTCGATCAGAGTACATATCCTGATTATTATTTCCGCATCACAAACAGTGAGCACAAGACTGAGCTCAAAGAAAAGTTTAAGCGAATGTGTAAGATCATCATTTATCTCATTGTCCCACATATCATTTCATTATATCTATATCTTTATTTTAGACTACATCTAAAGTAGTGATTAATAATATTATTTTTTATTAATTTCAGGTGATAAGTCAATGATCAAGAAGCGGTACATGTACTTGAATGAAGAGATCCTGAAGGAGAATCCGAGTGTGTGTGAATACATGGCACCTTCATTGGATGCAAGGCAAGACATGGTGGTTGTGGAGGTACCAAAGTTGGGAAAAGAGGCTGCAACTAAGGCAATCAAGGAATGGGGTCAACCCAAGTCAAAGATCACTCATCTCATCTTTTGCACCACCAGTGGTGTCGACATGCCTGGTGCTGACTATCAGCTCACTAAACTCCTAGGCCTTCGTCCCTCCGTGAAACGTTACATGATGTACCAACAAGGTTGCTTTGCCGGTGGCACGGTCCTTCGTTTGGCCAAAGACTTGGCTGAAAACAACAAGGGTGCTCGTGTGCTTGTGGTTTGCTCCGAGATCACTGCAGTCACATTCCGTGGCCCAAGTGACACCCATCTTGATAGCCTTGTGGGGCAAGCCCTGTTTGGAGATGGTGCTGCTGCAGTCATTGTTGGATCAGACCCTTTGCCAGTTGAAAAGCCTTTCTTTGAGCTTGTGTGGACTGCACAAACAATCCTTCCGGATAGTGAAGGGGCTATTGATGGTCACCTTCGTGAAGTTGGACTCACATTCCATCTCCTCAAGGATGTTCCTGGACTCATCTCTAAGAACATCGAGAAGGCCTTAGTTGAAGCCTTCCAACCCTTGGGAATCTCTGATTACAACTCTATCTTTTGGATTGCACACCCTGGTGGCCCTGCAATTTTAGACCAGGTTGAGGCTAAGTTAGGCTTGAAGCCTGAAAAAATGGAAGCTACTAGACATGTGCTGAGTGAGTATGGTAACATGTCAAGTGCATGTGTTCTATTCATCTTGGATCAAATGAGGAAGAAGTCGATAGAAAATGGACTCGGCACAACTGGTGAAGGCCTTGAATGGGGTGTGCTATTTGGTTTTGGCCCTGGACTCACTGTTGAGACTGTTGTGCTCCGCAGTGTCACTGTCTAATCATACTTCGTCAAGACCACAAATTTTTTATTTATGTATTCTTGCATTTCAGTTTGAAAATTGTATTGTTTTTGCTTTGATTCCCCCTTCCTCACATGATATTTGTGTACCAGAAAATAAGAACATGTCATGTTATTAATGCAATTAAGCTGACACACAATTGATCTATACAATCGCAAATGAATTGCTTTTGTCCAATTTCATCTTCAATGAAAGAAGTCTGCAATTGAGTGTAAAATGGACTATAAAGCTGTATAAATTAGACTATAAAACTGTCCGGAACCAGGTTTATAGCCAATTGTGTTAGGAGTGTTGTGCCAATTAACATAGTCCACTTTGGCTTAAAGTTTTCCTTGTGAAGACCACAAAGCTTTATTTTTTCCTATGTTCTCTTGCGTGTTCAATTTAAATTGTATTCTTTTTGCTATGATTCCCCCTTCCTCACATGCTTTTTGTGTACCAGTAAATAAGAACATGTCAAATTATTCATGCAATTAAGTTGCGCACAATTCATGTATACAGTTGCAAAGTGAATAGCTTATGTCCATTTTCATCTTCAAGGAAAGATTCTTTGTGATTGAATACAAATTGAACTATTTGGATGTGTATGTTTTATTATTATTATTATTATTATTATTATTATTATTATTATTATTATTATTATATATATGGGAAGAGCATTGTAACTGTAATTCATGTAAAGTCCTATAGCTCTTTTTTTTTTTTGAGAAATTTGCAAAACATTGAAAATAATGACATGGAAATTCTTAACATTTAATAATTTCTAGTGAAGTGCTAAACTGTAGAACTTATGGTAAAGAGGGAAAGAGAAAAAAAAACTTGTAGTTGATTACAATGATTGCCTTTTATATGATGTAGTTGTAATGTAGAGGACAACTAAATGATGTTTCACATGCCATTATATGGTTTCCTAAAGGCGGGGTGGTGCGACTAGAAAGCTAGATGCTTATGGCTTGTATACCTTAAATATGAACCGAGAATTCTCGATTGATGCAAATGTAAAGATGGTAAATTTTATCGCGGGAGTAATTTTATACCATATGGTGGTGGTAGTTTCGAACGTATACTTACACACATAATCTTATTTTATCCGGCGTCAAATAAATAGATGAGTAGATTTAGGGGAGCTTAATTCTGAAGCCATTAAACTAGCCTTGCAATTCTGAAGCCATGGGTCCAAGATAGAGTTGTTTTATGCATAATTTAAGAGTTTCTCATTATTAAAAAAAGTATACAGTAGACCTTTAATACATGTATATGTGGTGTAAAAATATTAGTTATCATTAGGCATCAACATTTGATAATTATAAATTAATACCCAATATGATTGCAAGTGAAAGTCAAGGCAAACAGTTTAACTTGGTAACTGTAAAATAAAACAAATGTTACTCTCGTGGTTAAACAACTTGCCTAAGAGCACCTCCAATGGGAGGTGCTTAGTGTGTTGCTTATTCTTAAGCTACGGTTCTTATTAAAAACTCTCATTGGAGTCATCCTACATGGCACTTGGGTTGCTTAACAAATTTTCTGTGTTGCTTCTACAAGGTCCGTTGCTTAGCATTGAGGAGAGAAATCTGATTGGCTAAACGAAATCTACGTGGAATATGGGTCAGATTTAAGAAAATAAAAAAAATTGAAAAAAACGTGTTCACCTCACCTCATCTTCGTCTCTCCGTGCCACTGCACGACGGACACCGCATAACCAGAACGGCCAGCCGGCGACCACCGCGTGCCACCGTGAGCGGCAGAACCACCGCAACCACCGTTTGCCACCGCGAGCGCCAGAACCACCACCGCAACCATCGCGTGCCACCGCGAGCGCCAGAACCACCGCGTGCCACCGCGAGCGCCAGAACCACCGCGTGCCACCGCGAGCGCCAGAACCACAGTTCGCGCGGCTCCATATACCCAGACCCGCCCCCCGCAACCCCTCCGCCCTTGACCCCTCCGCGCGGAACCCCTCCGCGTGCGACCACGTCATCCATAACCCCGCGGCCCCTCCGCCCAGACCACCTCTGCGCGCCGGTCGGAGAAGAGAGAGTGAAGAGAGAGTGCGGTGAGAGAAGAAAGAAGGAACGAGACGTCTATTTTTTATTTTTATATTTTATTTTCTGTTTTTATTTTTTACATTTTATTTTCTATTTTCTATTTTTTTATATTTTATAATAAAAAAATACATTTCGTAAAATTTTATTAAAAAATAATTAAATCAAACACATTTTTAGTATTTCTATTTTCTAAATAGAAAACAAGAACTCAAACTAAACAAATTTTCTAAATCTAAAAATTTAAAAATAAAAATTATTTTTAAAGATAAAAATAGAAAATATTTTCTCAAATAAAATAGTCTTTTAATTTTTTATTATAGAATATACTAAGCTACTTTTTTTTATTATTATAATTTTTTTATTATATAATTTCTTTTATTTGTTATTCATATTTATATAGTATTTATAATAATTAATTTTTTTAAAATTTATAATAAAGTGTAGTGTGAGGTGTCAAAAAATGTAGTATGAGTTGTAAAAAAGTAGGGGTGCTTATAAGCAATTTCCATTGGAACAAAACTTGTAAAAATATAGTATGAGTTGCTTAAGAGTGACGTGGCACAGTGAGACCCATTTAAAGTGGTTGGGAGTTGCTTTGGAGATGCTCTAAGAACATGAAGCTCTAGTAAACAAAAACGAAAGCTGTGAATGGGTATTGAGATACGGGTATAACAAGGGGAGGGTATGGTATAAAAGAATATGAAGCTCTAGTTTAAACCCTGGTAACCCTCCCCCTGTTATATCCATTGACTTCACTTAGGTATGGGTATATCAAGAAGAGGGTATAAACTATAAAAGAATATTCTCTGTTAGGGCATGAGATCTGTCTTTAAATACCAATTAAAATAAATAAAAGAAGAAAAAAATTGATAAAAATTTTAGTAAAGTAATGAATCAACTTCATTCATAGCTCCTGGCTATAATCTTGTAAAACAAATATACAAAATGAACACAAGAAAATCCAAATATGAAGATAGAGTAACTAAAGATTACACATGAGAACATGCCAGAGTATAGGTGAATTTTGTAAGAGTAAAAATGTAAGGAAGATAAAGGATAACTAAATGTAAATCTAAAAACATCTCCCAAATTATTTCCTCCGTGAGAACCCCTTTAAATTTAAATTGTACCAAACACACAGTAACACATCAGACATGTGCACAAGTGTTGAAACTTGAAACAAGGCCAGGTTTAACTTAGCTGAGTATTTGGAAAGAATATAGGAGATGAACTTAGTTAAAGTATAGCAGGAACAGGAAATAATAACAAAGGATGAATAAGTCTAGATGTCATCAGCTGTTGTTTCATATGCATTACTACTTGAATGCAAGAACATATTATACGCTTTAAATAATAGATAGTTTGAAACTTTGAATAGAAACATTAAAACATGTATTGGACAAAAAATGTGACCTTTACACTCACAGCTTCATAGTTCAGTACAGACGAAAGCAAGGAACAAAAAGCATTATTTATATCAATTAGTTACACTAAAATATTATAACTAGACACAGTATACAATCATACCTAATTGAAGAAAGTACAATTAAAAATGCATTCAACAGTTATGTGCACTTTTCGCCACTTCTTGTAACAGAAATGTTCCTGGACTCCTCAGCACAACACACAAAATGGCAGAGATACATCATCCGTCAACAATGAATTGATCCTCTTGATTATCTCCCTCAACCCTAGTGTCCCCGTGAACAATACCATTTACGTGATGCAAATTTTGCATCATTTGTGAAAGATAATGGTTGCTAGCACTAGTATGATCAGATAGGCCAGCGGGTTGGGCAGGCCACTGCGAGAAAATACCAAGCAATTGGCTAGTAAGATTCTGTTGCTCATGAAGAAAACGAGTCTGCATCTGGCCCATCTCTGCTCGGTGCTGGCTTAGCATCTCGTCAACTCTCTTCTTCCATTCTAACCTCCTGCAATTCATCCTCTCCTCCCATTCCCTCTCATGCATCAGCTCTTCCTCTCTCTTTTTCCTTTCCATCTCTTCGTTTTCCTTCTCCATAGCTTCCCACTCGGCCATCCTCTGCCTCCTCAGCTTCTCCCTCTCCTTCTCCCGCTCCTCCCTCTCCTTCTCCCTCTCCTCCAGTTTCTTCTCCCACTGCTTATCAAGCTCCACCCGCAAATTCTCCCTCCTCTGCCTCTCACGCTCCCTCTCCACCTCTCGCTGCTCAAATCGCGCCTCCATTTCCCTCAACTGCCCGAGCTGGTTGGCGAGAATCCTCCACGCCTTCTTCTCCATCCCCTTCACCACCTTCCTCTTCTTCTTCAAACTCAACCCTGTCACCTCCCCTTCCTCCTCAAACACAAAACCGTTCTCCGCCGCATCCTCCCTCACCCGACCACCCCCATTGTAATTCACCTCCCCTTCCTCAGCCTCATGCTCATACTCAAACCCCAACCCCATCACCTCATTGTCAACCCCATCCATAGCAGCCCCAAAATCCCCATCTCCGGAATGACCCATCTGCCCAAACTCAACCATATCCATCCCCCCGCCACCGGCAAGAAACCCATCCCCATGATCCCCATCGCGATCTCCATCCACATCACCATCCCCATCCCCAATCCCCATCAACTCATTACCACCATGACCACCCACAACAAGCGCAACATCCCCAAACACATCCTTATACCTAAGAAAGTTAGACCAATGAGTAAGTCCCTCCACCCAATCAAACTCACTCCCATCACAATCCCCTCCTCCGGAACCCGAAAACTCAGGCCTCTTGATCTTCTGCTTCACCAGCAGATACTGGTGGCGCATATTCTGCACCTTGGTGGAAACGTCCTTCCAACTCCACTGCCAAGGGAACGCCACGGGGTCGCGCACGTGGTGCACGGAATTCACGTGACACGCGATCGGCTTGAACTTCTTCTCACGAGTGCGCATCTTCGCGAGCGAACCGTCCGCCACCATCTCGCCGTACTTGTCGATTAGGGTTTTCTCCTCCGCCTCGGTCCATTTCTTCCGTCGAGGAGGAATCATCGGGAACCAAACCCTAAGCTATCGTTTCCTCCTTCCTCCTCCTCCTCCTCCTTCGCTTCCTCCGCGAGCACCAAAACCTTCTCCGTTAGCGATTCCGATTGCATCGAGAACGCCACGATCGCGCGAGGCTTTGTTTCGCTTTTTCAATCGGCGATTTTAACCTAGCGATTGGTTAATCGAATGACTCTTTCCGAAAATGAAAAGAGAAATAGAAAAGGAGAAGAATGAAGTGGCTTACCTTTTCGGAATTCAGAGAGTGAGAGCGGCGTGATTTTCCCGGAAACTTCAATTTTCTGGAGAAAATATCCAAATAATAATTCACTGCGGAATCAAGTGACCAGAAGCTATATTCCAAAGTTCCTGAGACTGAAAATTTTCCGGCCAATTTTATGTTCCAGAATAATCTTATTTTTTTTTTCAGATGTTTTTTTTTGTTTATTTATGGTAATTATTTAATAAATAAACATTTTGAAACAAATCAGTGGGCATGCCGGAGTGGTTATCGGGCATGACTAGAAATCATGTGGGCTCTGCCCGCGCAGGTTCGAATCCTGCTGCTCACGTTTTTTCTCTATTTTTTACCTTAGTGGATATTCTGGCTAGGTTCAACATAGTATCATTTAGTTTGCACTTTGGCTATCTCTTTCATTTGTTATTTTTGTTAATGGAAATATGATAGTAATACATTTTATATTTTTGATTTGTGTAAAATTTGGATTGTTTGATAAATATTGCAGGAAAAAACGAAGTGTAATCTTAGCTCAAGAACTTGACAAATTATAGTGTCTTTTAGATTAGTATTTGGGAACTTCTTTTTGTAAAATTATTTTTTTTTTAGATAAACTTGAGTTTAAAGTAAAGTGATTTGTACTTGGATTTTTTAATCTCATAACCAAGTGCGTAAGAAATGTATATATCTATACATCATATAAATAAAATATATCTTTTTAATATATACACTTTTTAAACTATTTTATTTTTATAATTATTTTCAAATTACTATTTCTCTCGTTATCTTTTTATCTATTTATTTAATTTATATTCTCTCTTCTCATCTTTTCTATAAATTTTAGTCCTAAAACTTCTCATTTTCAAATTAATCACTCATTTCATTATATATATATATATATATATATATATATATATATATATATATATATATATATATATATATATTTTTCATAAAGAGACACAAAATGCATTTTTTCCCTCTAATTTATTATAAAGTTCTTAATTCAACAAGGTCAATAATTTCTAGTATGTTGCCTAATCTCGATATATTATGTTCTATAAATATTACAAGATGATTCGCAGTCCTTAATTGTTAATTAAGGCTGATTTCAAAAATTATGATACAATTATTTAAAAAAGATAATAATTATTGATATTATTTATAATATTTAGCCCATATAATAAAAAATAAAATAATGAAAGATTTCCTGTTTAACATTCCCTCAAATTGATGCGACTAGTCAAGAAGCATCAATTTGCTAAATAGAAATTGGTGAAAAGATCAAGAAACAGCTTTAATAAAAATATCAGCGAGCTGAAGTTGCAAAATGACATGAGGAAGAGCGATGATATGGTCATCAAGAGCACGAATGGAGTCACAGTCCACCTTAATATGTTTGGTACATTCATGAAATACTTGATTTGTAACAATTTAAATGCACTAGTGTTGTTAGCATAGAGGGACATTGTAGTGGTTTTAGGAATTCCAAGTTCTACCAACAAATCACAAAGCCAAATAATCTCATAACAAATTGTAGAGATAGCTCAATACTCGGTGAATGACTTGGAAACTCATACTTGCATTTTACTCTTCCAAGAAATTAGAGTAGGACCAAGGAACATACACCACCTAAAGATAGACCTTCGAATATTGGGACAACCTACCCAATCCGCATAACTATAAGCAAGCAAAGTAAGAGATGTGTTACCTGGAAAAAATAATCCTCATTAAAAAGTTTAACATGTTGCCTGATCTCGATATATTCTATTCTATAACTATTACAAGATGATTCACAAACCTTAATTGCTAATTAAGGCTGATTCCCAAGTTTATTAGATAATTATTTGGAAAGAATAATAGTTGTTGATATTATTTCTAATATTCAGCCCATATAATAGTAAACAAAATAATGAAAGATTCTTTGTTTAACAAATGAAAATGTAATATTTAAAACATGTTTTTAAGAACAAAAATAATTTTACTCTTAGACAACTAAACATAATTTATTTTGGTATGAAAATGTATTTTTCTTATGAGTGTAGGCTTGGGACCTTAGATTATAAATCCAAGCATACTATTAGCAATTACTAGAGGCTTGTGTAGTGGTCCTCGGTTAATAAATGTTATTGTTAAATAAAATAATGTAAAATAATATGTTCTACAATTCTTTAATTGTAGCTAGATTTTGGATAAAAGACTAATGAAAACTTGTTATTATACTCTTTATATGTGAAATTTAACAGATGTGAGTGTTCTTACGAAATTACATTGGTGTGATTTCGAACATGATATATTTGTTATCAATGGTTTGATCAAAACTAAACCTCTCCTATTTGATTGGCACAGATAACGAAAGATTCACGTCATTCAATCAAGTGATTAGGATTTGAATTCTAACTCTTACAAATATAAAAAATTAAATTAAAAGGGGATGCTAACCTATTCGATGTCTGTCGAACTCCAAAGAAGATTGTCTTTCATATTCAATAGAGAATCCTCCTTGCTAATGAAAAAAAGAAAAAAAACTAAAGCTCACCTCAACCTCAAGTTTATCACTTCTATGGCACTCATCCAACCATATGTAACACTCCTTGCCTAATGCCTATGTCTAAGTACCAAGCTTCATAGTCTCAACCACCACAATATGGCACCACATTTTAACTTTGTAGGAAGAATACTCTGACCACATGAAAAGATTCTCACCTGTTGCCAACCTTGTCACGAATATGAGAGCATCATGGTCATTCTTGTTGTCAATAATAAGCGGACAATTCAGCAACTTAATGTTAAGAATGCCTTTCTAAATGGATTTATTGAAGAAGAGGTCTATATGGCTTAGGCACTGGACTTTGAGACAGCTAACAAATCCTTCGTATGCAAGCTACAAAAGTCATTAGATGGCCTGAAACAGTCCCCTAGGGTGTGGTTTGAAAGGTTTGCTTCTAACTTAACTAGGACTAACTCAAATCATGCAAGTTTGATCCATTTTTTTATACTAACCACTTCACAACACTGCATCCACAATCTAGAGTATGTTAATGATATTTAAATTACTGGAAATTAGCCTGATCTTATTCAACAGCTGATAACCAAACAAAACTCCACTTTTGCACTCAAAACACTTGGTAACTTGGACTACTTCTTGGGTATGGGAGTCATGTATCTTAAAAATGATTCCTTTATCTCAAGGAAAATATTTTAGAGACCTTTTGGCCAAAGCTAATTCGTTCTCAGCTAAAGGTATATTCACATCTATGCCTGGAGGCTGCAAATGCTCCAAATTTGGAGTTGATTTTCTCCAAAACGCCCAACTCTATAGATCCATTGTTGTCGCAGTACAGTAAGCTACCATCAACAGACCTGAAATTAGCTATAGTGTGAACAAAACGTGACAGGTTGTCCCTCAAATACTAGAAGATCAGTGGAAAGTGGTCAAACATATTCTACGGTATGTTCAGTGGACCCTTCACCATGGGCTATTATTGCTACTTACTTTAAGTCCCACTCAACTGATCACCTGTGGATTTTGTGATGTTGTGATTCAGACCTAGATGATCATCGTTCCACATATCTGGTTCCTACATTTATTTTGGCCTGAACGTGGTTTCTTGGTGGTCAAAGAAATAGCCTCTTGTTGCTCACTCAAATGTAGAGGGCTTAATATTGAAGTTTGGCCAATACCACAGTACAAAATTTTGTGGATACAGTCCCTTCGGCAAGAACATCAGCTCTGTTGTTTACCGCATCAATCTTTGCAGTGTCCTTGGCTCATAATCATGTCCTAGTGTCCTTCACTTTCGAGCTATGCATATGGAGTTGAATCTCCTTTGTCATCGAGGGTGCTCAAGAGAGGTCCGCTTATGTGTTATATACTAGCCCATGATCACATTGTAGACATTCTTACCAATGCTTTGGGAAGTACTCAATTTTGTGAATTGCACACCAAACTTGATTGATGCCTTTTCTTTAGCTCAACCACCTTGAGTTTGAGAGGAAAATACTAAAGAACTTTCTAGTGTCTTGAGAATTTCCAACTACATATGCTAGCTGCTACAATTAGTGATCTGACTACTGTCAATTTCTGAGTTATGTCAGATCAAATTCAATTAGTATATGATCTTGCTAAAAACATGGATAATGGTATTAGAGCATAATGAGATTGGGCAACAAATTCTCTCCTTCAGTAAAATTAACTTTCTTATTTTCTCTGTTTGTATTTCACTCTTGAATCATACATATTACATTTAGCCTATAGCTAGAAAATAAATGTTTAAAAAAAATTGACTTTATCCGTTTCTAAAGATTTAGTATACATATACACTAAGCCAAATGAATATTTCAAATTTTCCTTTACTGATGAATCGGGATAACATTTAAGTATATGAATACCATAATAGAACCTTCAAATGGACTCCAAGGATCATGATCTCATATTGATGAAGACTAACTTTAGCCTAATAGCTATACACAATTTCACAAAAAAAAAATCAGCTCATAAGGGAAAATCAAAAGAAAAAGATTACAAGAACCAAAAATGTGGTATTATTCTCCAATATTGTCTTAACAGCTGCTGCATGTAATATTTCGCATTAACTTCATACTTTCCGTTTTTGTTTTCTGACTTACAAGATTGTTAGCACCAGGCAATACCACTCATTCTCTGACCATCTTTTCCTTGAAATACCATAGCTTAATCTTCATTGGATTCTGAAAACTGTCTGTTTACCTTGGGAACCTAGGTGGAAGGCCATTGTAGTCCAGACTTGAGTTTGAAAAAAAAAAAATGAGCCATGCCTATGAAGTCCCTAAGTTATTATTATTAGCATGGTCCGGAGTTATAAAAACTGGGGGCTCTATGGGTTTAGTTCCCATATCTTTGGTTTTGTGAAGAAGAAAGGTCCCAGATAAAATTGTGACAAAGCCACAAATCTCAGTAGCAATTTGTGATGCATCTTGTGTGTCCCAATCCTGTAATATATAAACAAAGCATGAAAGCATATAATGACTTGCAATCCATTTGTGAATTCTCAACGAAGATATTATTTGAGTTATGACTAATAATAATGCAGATTACTCTAACAGGACAATATAGTAATTCAGATAATTGACCAATCGTAAATGTTAATCATGCGTTCATTGCGTTGTAACCTTGCCAGAATCTCATTGCCCATTTTTCCATTCGTATCATTAGTCCTCTAGAATGTACTGTAATGATTTTTCTAGGGATCCCATTGCCCATTGTAAATTTGTAACGACCATACTAAAGCTTCGTTTAGATAATCACTAACATATCCTTATAAATATTAAATCTATTTTACCTTAAAGGAATTATTTGCCGTTATATCTTTTCTTCAACGTCCTTTGTAAAAGAACAATTTTTCTCATATTGGAATGTATAGTCTTGGTCTTTTAAATGAAATTAAAAATCCTATTCTAAAAACGATTGTGATCGCATAATACCTGATCAATCCAAAGTCTATAAATGTTACCGCTCTAATTATAGAAACGATCAAGAAGTTATAAACAAATCATGACAAAAAAATGTTCTTTCCCTTCAAATTTACTCTGATTTCGGTAGTTTTATTTTTTTCATAGTCTTAACTATAACTAAAAGCAATAAGGAGAAAACAAGAATCTTATATCTGAATTGGGTTCTGTACTTATCATGCCTATATATCCTTTAGACATTTTCAAATGAAATATAGTTCTTCCAAACTTTATGAATTTGGAAGTGATTCTTGTGACTATTGAATACACTATGACATATAAGTACATACTTCGAATTAAATGTCATATTGCTTGTTTCTTAAAAAATAAAATAGCTCCTTGAAACAATAAAATAGAACAATAACAAACAAAATAAACTTTATATACAAGAGGACAAACCGCGCATGCTTTTAAAACAAAATATGAAATTACACAAAGAGGACATTTTAAGATATATGTTCTTCAAACAACTACTAGAAAAGAATCAATCATACCATTCGCAACCAACACTTTTATTCAACCAACTACTAAAAAAGATCATTGGCTCAACAATGATTCGCCAAAATCATATGATATATATTAAAATTCAGTGTGCCTGATTTGATAGATCTTAGGAGTCCAAGTTCTTCAAAAACCTTTATTCAACTTGATATTATTATGCAAGTTAAATTCTAATATGATTTTGGTAAAATACTATAAGTTATTATGTTTCTTATAATTTAATATTTCCCATTCAGTTTTACTTTTCCATGCACAAGAAGAAAAGGGGTAGTTTCTGTTTTATTTCCATAAACTACCTTATGTCTAATATGAAGAGTTGATAAGATAGGTGATAGCCAGTAGTTAAAAGTAGAGGAAAACTGATAAAAATTCCAAGTGAAAATTTAGATCCTAAATAACCTTTTCAAAGAATTGGTTTTTTTGAGAAAGCAGTGGTATCCTTTGTTTCATGGGAGCTGAATCCACCCAATGGAAATAGGCTTTTATTGTTGTTATTGTTTTAAATTACTATATGATTGCATAATTTAGTATCATCCCCAAGTACATGTTAAACAAAAATGAAAAATATAACATGTATATATATATAACCATAGAAGTCAATTAGTTACCTTAAACATGATTATGCTGGCAAATATGGTGAATGATGTGAACATGACATAGTAAACTGGTGATACAACTGCAGTGTTAAAGGTGTCCAAAGCCTGAAACATGTTTCCAAAATCCAAAATAAATAAATGGAATTACTATATAATAGATAAGCTTTTTCAAGGATTTAAGCAGATGGATTTTAATTGTTAAAGAAAGTCTACAGAGGATGCTAAATTGAAATTCAATTGCAAGTCGGTTGGGAATCCCTAACGTAAAAAATATAGCATGCAATTTCTAAAATATTGCATCTTAAAGTTTATTCATCTTTTACTGAAAATAAAAGGAAATTAAATAGTTCAATGCCAATTAAGAAGAGCAATACAAAAACTTTTATTTATAAATTTTCCAAGTGCTACATGCTAGATTATAAATGCAAACATGGTCATTTGGATAATGATATAGGCCCCAAAGAATGCAAAAGCATAATTAAGTTTCTTTGAGCATTAAAAATTACCACCTAATCACTAAGACTCAAAGGCTAAAGGTCATAGAAAAATCAAAATAGTGTTCTCATCATTAACACTCCAATAAAAAGTTTTAAAAAAAATATTTTTAACTTTGGCATAATTATTCTATGTTGTACTTTGGAAGACATCACAATCATAGCCAACAATAAATACACATATATACACATGTTTACCTTGTTCAAGTAGTTAATCTGCAAAAGACAACATCCTATCACAACAAGCGTAAAGAACCAGGTTTGGAAATAAATGAATTGGTTTTGGCCTTCCATTGTTAGCTTTATAGCTATTGACACTGCTTTCACACACATAACCTATGCAACAAGGAACAACATTAAGCTTGTGGAAGAAGGTTTATTATTGTTAACCATGATACATATGAGCACTGAAGACATAATTGATACCGTAATTGAGCCTGTGAGAGAACATATTCCAACATATACAACCAGATGAGTTTGTCCACATCGAGGAACATAATAGAAAATAAGGACGGAAACCAGAACCACAACTATAATGGTGTAGATTACAAAGCCTGTTGATGAAGAAAATAACTGAATGTCAGCTTAATTAAGTAATTAACTGTAAATGAATGCCTTGAATCCGTTAAGACCTTGTATCCTTCTACTTTGGTTTTCTAGGAGATTCAATTGTAAAATAATGTTGAAACCAAGAAATCAAGGATTAAAAAATACCTGGTTCTGTAGCAAGGAACCACACTTCCTTAACGGAGTGAATAACTCTTTCATGGGGAGCATGCAAAACAATAGTTGTAGATCCCACCACACAGAGAGCACATCCAAGCACTCCAAACATGTGCAATCTCTCTTTTAAGATAAAGTGAGCTAGTACTGAACTGCATCATGATATCAGCTTGTAATTATTTTAAATACAGGCAGTATCCAAATTAAATTTGATAGATGCGCATCCACGTTTTTGTCAAAAGAAGCATAAACATCCTAATAATTAATGTTACGAACAGTACCATGTTCCTTACCTGAAAATGATACTTAAAGCTCCTAAAGGAGTTACAAGTAGCGCTGGTGCAAATGCATAAGCTGCAAAATTGGCTATTTCCCCAACAATCACTAAAAAAACAAAGTAACCATACATATAGAATTAGTTGATGAAATTTCCATAAGATCAGAGAGAACATTAGCAAAAAGTTGTTTATAATTATAGAGTACCAACAGTTATAATGAAAATTTTGCTCTATGAAATATAGATATAAGGCATACAGCACAATATTGATCCTTGCGAAGGCATTTATATTGTGATTATCACTTTAACAATAAAGGTGGCAAGGCATTACCAAGACACTCAAATCTTTGTAACTTGTCTGAAACCCTAACAAGCGGTCTAGAGAAAGCCCCAAAACGGGGTCTTTTAAAGTCACTTAAAAGAATCAAAGGCATACATCTAGAACAAAAAGAAACATATCATGAAGTAATACAATAAACACACACACAGAGTCAAAAGATGGATTAGGTCAAACATGCAATAAAATTGATCACCGGAAATCCCACATAAATAAAAAAGGGTAGCTTGTATATTACAATTTGTCAAAAGTGTTTTGCAGGTAAAAATAGAGCACCAAAATAATTCAAAAAAAAACCAAAAATCACTTACTAGAGATCATTCCAAACCACCAACAAGGTTCATATAGATACGCATGCCCTCCCGAGGCTGTCAAATCAAAACAAAACAAACATAATGATTAAAAAAATGATATTAATTCAACACTTAGCATACCCAAAAAGACAACATATGAGAGAGGAAACATGAACCTGCTCTTTTCCCTGTAGTCCCAGCCTTTTTCAGGCCCACTTTTTTAATTATAAAACTAGAGCCAATGAAAATGCTGGAAGAAACAGCCAGAATAAACCCAGTTACGTTGTCAGAAGACGCCCCCATTTGTCACGATCATACAAATGAAACCCCAAAAAAAAGTATCTTCTGATCCAACGAACGAAGCAAAGGCAGGGCCAAGACGTCCAATTCAATCCCTTGACCCTACAAACCATTGCCGATTCGAAAATTAATGAAACAAATTGCACAACACGAAACACATGCATACATATATATGTTCGAATGGCATGTACGATAATGTTGTGTACCTTGTTGGCACCCTACATACAACTTTTTGGCTAGCAAATCATGACTCGTTGGTGAAATTGTCGCTCGAGCATGAAAATTGAAGCCTTAATTGTTGATGTCGAAGGTGTGGGTGGAAGAGATGGTGGAATCGGAATCAAATGGAGACGCGAGATGCTAACGTGTATGAATTTCTTCGGTAACAATTTCCCCAAATTAAGATTCTCCGAAACTCGCGTTTCCCGACACCTTTTGTAGTATTACAATTTTGTGCTGAGTTGTGTCGTGGGTGTGCCTCGTTTAATTGTGATTTGTGACTTGTGAGATTCATTCATGATACTAACTTAATTTTATAAGGACTTTCACTTAAATAATAATAATTAATAGTCCTATCTTTTAATTAATCATCATTAATATTTAACATACTTAATGCACTTTTTTTTTTACAGCTGGACGAATTTAATATGTGTATAATGCACATGTGACTATTTTATATAACTAAAATTTATAGTGAATAAATATTTTTATTATATAAATTAGAGGAAAATTTAAATGATATTAGTGTACTTTTTGTTAAATATTACACTGTTCAATAATTTTATATTAAATGTGAGTTTTATAAATTCAACTGTTAGATTGAAAGTCTTTTACTATTAAGTTATATGTGTAAAATTTTATATTAGTTCAAGATGATTTCTTGACGTAATATATATATTTTAAAATATAATAAAATATGAATTATAAAAGAAAGTATTAAATCATCTTAGATTAATATAAAATTTTATATATATGATCTACGAGTAAACAACTTTCAATTTAACAATTAAATTTATAAAATTTATATTTAATATAAAGTTAGTGTCGTTTGATCATTCTTCTATAAATTATATTATAATTAAAAATTCATAAATAATTTTTTTAAAATATATAAATTATATTATAGATGTATGTTAGGGTAAACATATTATATTTTGATATAATATTATTTTAATTATTAATCAAATATTAAAATTGATTTTAAAAAGTTGACACAAGTTAAAAAGAGATAAAATATTAAAAACAAATCTTGAGAATACTCTCGTGAAAAAGAAAATCTAAAAATAATTTTGTTAAATTAATAACACTTGAAAAGGTTATCGTTCAATATAGTACCTATCAATTTATACTATATGAAGGTTAAATGGTATGCTTTTTTTAAACAAATTTTTATGTTTCTAATACATCAATACTTAAAAAAATATCTTTGGTCAAAACAAAATATCTTGTTTTAAATAAAAAAATTGTAATAATGAGTAACTTTTTGAAAAGCTAAACAATCTAACTTGAGCGGAGCTTTTATGGGACTTCTTTTTATAAGAGGATTCAGTCGAATCCAGCCACAACTTTATACGGTGTCGTTATATTTTCTTTTTTTTTTTGGTGCACACGTTATATTTTCTTTGCTTTGCCTTTTTGCTATCCTGCAAAGACCAGCAATTCTTGTTTTGATTTTTTTTATTTCTTACTTTTATAAATAATTATAATATGTTGTATTATTTTTAATCCAAAAGACCCATATGGCAAATAAAAATATTTATTTATATAAATACTCGATAAGAATTCAACAATAAGATAATATTTTTGTAATTATTTATAGAAACAGCTAAAAAATAAAATGAGAAAATGTTTTGCAAAATATTGTTATTATATACAAGTAGAAAAGAAGACACATTATCTCTCTACTAAAAGTGAAAACAAAAAATAGTTATTCACGATACACTTTGTAATAGACCATTATACCCTGTTGATTAAAAAAATATTATATCCTTTCTAAATAACTATTTACAACTAGTCATTAGAGAATAGTTATTCGTATTTCTTTTATAATAGTCACTAATGAAGTTAAAACACTTTTTATCTCTATATTTTATTTAATAAAAATATTAAATAATTATTGATGTTTATTGAATCAATCGGCATTACACCTAATTTTCAAATCTTAAGGTTTTGAATTCAAGTTTTGATTTTGTAAAAGTAATTAATTTTTAATATTGTTTTTTTATTATTTAAAAATTTGAAGGTAAAATTGTCTAAAAAATATGTATATCAATCAAACTATCGTCTTTATATATGTTATAATATAAGATAGATCCATTGATATAAAATTCACTCAATAATTTATAGTCTATATCAAATTTAACAATTTAACTGTAAAGTTAAAAGTTCTTAATATATAAATTAAATATGCAGTTAAAAAAATTATTTAATATTTTATTTCATTAGTTCAAATTAATGGATAATCATAAAAAAAATTATATGTTGATTTTAATTTATATAGTGAAGTATCAAATAATTTTTAATTTTTTTTTAAATTTGCAAACTTAATCTATATATTAAGAACTTTTAATTTAACGATTAGATTGTTAAAATTCGAAGTAGAACATGAGTTATTAAGTAAAATGAGATTAAATAGATTTTCTTAGGGAATAAATAGATTCATTATCATATATATGTGTGTGTACATATATATATATATATATATATATATATATATGTGTGTGTGTGTGTGTGTGTGTGTGTGTGTATACACCTTTTAATGCACAAAATAACTAGTTTTAAATAAAACTAAAACTTAAAAAATAAATCTATCATATAAGATGCATCTCATATGTGACATTCTAACTGGGAAAACGTTTCCTATAAAGGTTTCTGTATTGAACTTTCCCTTTCCCATGTTATTACATTTTGGTGGAGAATTTTCATCATATTATCACATTTGATAAGTTCAATACAATCTCAAATGAACATGATAAATTCAGCAAAATTATGATCTAGCAATGATCGCATATTTTGTCACAGACGTAATACCTTTGTGATATCCCATAAATGAAAGTTAATAATACATGCAAAAATCATTTGTCCTTAAAACCCACAATAGAAAGTACTAGGTGAAAATCTCTTCCTAATATCATCACTCCCCCCCCCCCCAAATGGAGCATCACTATTTAGAATATCATTTAGTGAGCTGTCTAATGCTTCTAAAGCATGTTTATTTGTCATGAGAGCTTCATCCCAAATGATTGTAGTTGATTCTCTAATTAGTTTCGCAATATCAAATTGCTTACTTATTAAGCAAAATGACTCTGCTTCTACATTGATAGGTATCTTAAATTTATAATGTGTAACTTTATCACCAGGTAATAATGTTGTAGCAATACCAGATGAGACATTAACTAAGCCAAATTTACCTTTACTTCTTAAATTTGCAATTAGAGTACAATAAAATGAATGTTTTACCTATTCCTCTTGCTCCATCCACACAAAAAAAAAAAAAAAAAAACTTGACTTTGTTTACAACCAATAACATTCACAATGGTATTGAAACCAATAATTTTGGTCATTATTTAGCTTGTGAACATATTCCACATTTTCCTTGGATATTTGTATTGTTAGCTCCTATTATATAACCTTTGACACAAAAGTATTTTCAATTGCTTCAAATGTTAATGCTAGCAAATCAAAATTTGTTATTTGTTTACCATGCCCAAAAAAAAGGTTATTTAAATCCCTCAATAGCATATTGGTTATGTTTGTGCCCGTGGAGGTGCTTGTTGAATGATAATCTTTTACCATATAAGTGTAAAACTCATAACAAAGGCCCCTAAAATCAGTTGGTTCACAAAAAATCAAAATAGTTGCAAATAACCTTCTTAAGACATAAGACATTTGTAGAACATTGAATATGTTGTAAAAATTAATAAGTAATCATGACTAGAGACCAACTACAACAAACTAACATTGAGAAGAAAAATGAGAATTATGCACTATAGAACTTTACTTCATTATTATTATTTACATGTAAGTTTACATCAAGGTAAGAAAGAAGATGACAATAATGACCTAAATCAATACTCAAAGACCTATAAAAAAAAACCAGTTAAGTCATGACAAGGTGATAACACATAACATTGGATCATATGACCAACAAAAATTCACACTCACTTAACATGCTCACATTTTGTAGTGAATTAAAAATAAGATTAGAAAAAAAATCACATAAATTTCTATAAAGAAAAAAAAGCTAAAATACCCCCAACTTAAAACATATTAAAAACTATCAATAAATCTCTAAATAAATATAAAAAAATCAATCTCAAGAAAATAAATAGCATTTTTTTACTACCTTCGACTTTTATTACAAGATATGAAAAACTAATTCATCAAGACTAAGAAAAGTTAATTTATTTATTTATATTAAAATCAATAAATATGTCTTAACTTAATTTTTTTTCCTAAAAGTACCCCTAAATTATTGAGACACTTGATATATGCTTTAAAAGTTTTTGCATTCCAAGAAAAATAAATGAACTACTATTTATATTTTTAGAGACATAAATTAAATGAATATAATAATAATATTTTTTGTAGAGAAAAAATTAATATTAAAGACATAACAAATTAAGTATTGCAAAGGAAATCAAATTAATTTGAAAAATTGGGTCCTATTATAAGAATAAGTATTTAACAATCTAAACTCCAAAGATGAGAACAAGAGTGTGTTTGGATGAAAATTTCAAATGGAGTAATTTACTTTTTTTTTAAGAATTTCAAATTCAATTGAGTGAAATGCTTTATTTGAATGAAAATTTTATAGATAATTTGAAATTCAAACATCTGTGAAATTTATTAAAATAGTATAATTCAAATTTCCTCAAAAAATTTTTTTTTTTCATTTTTTTCTTATCTCACTCATATATCTTATTTATTTCTATCTCTCACTTCCATTTCTTTTACTCTATTTTCTTTATTCCTCTTATATTTTATGTTTTTTTTTTCTCTCTCTTTCTTTTTTCATTTCTTAATTAGATTTTCTCTCTCCCCCTTTCTTTCATTTTTGCAACTCCCTATTTCTTTCCTTTCCCCTATCTCTCTTCTCTCTCTCCTATATCTCTTTTCTCTTAATTTCCCTATTGTTCTATTTTGTTTTTTCTTCTACCTCCTCGTCTCTCTTTCAAAATTGATATAAAAATATCAATGATTTTTTAATTATTGAACATTTAATTTTTTAAATTATTAATATTATTTTTTAAAATTATTTAAAATGATTAATATTTATTTTTATAAAATTAATCCTAAAATATTATATATATATATATATAATAAATTTTACCATGACAAAAATCAAATCACTATATCCAAACTAAAAATTTAAAATTTAAGAATTTTTTTTTTTGTAAAGATAGGAAAGATTAAAAAGATGGTCATAATGAGGATTGAACCTAGGTCCTCATACTTCTAACTACCCCAACTCCTCCTCACCTAACCACTAGGCTAACCCTAGTGATTTTAGAAATTTAAATCAATTAATCCAAACAAAATAATTACAAAATGAAGAAAATTAAAATTAAATTAATTTAAATTTCTTGATTCGATATACATATTTTCTAAATGATTTCATCTTTAAAATTTTAAATAAAAACTAATATTAAAAATTTTGAAATCTTAAGATTTGAAAAGTAAGTGTAAAACTAATTAATTTAATAAACATTGGTAATTTTCAAACACTTTTATCAAACAAAATATAGAGAAACAAAGTGTTTGAACCCGGTTAATATCTATAATTATAATAAATATTTTTTGTATATATTTTACTTTTAATTTTATCTTTAAATTATTCTTTCATCTATAAATATTATAAAGAGGATACCAAGGCATGTAATCGCTTTTAGTCTCAACTTTTTAGTGGATTATTATACCTCTCAAATATAAAAAAAATATTTTATGAATAATTATATATAACCTTCTTATAATAGTCGTGCATGACATTGGAGAAATAAAAATATAAAAAATTATAAGATTTGTTTAATAATAGAATAAGTATACTATATCTCATAAGTTTAGAGGAGTTGAAACACTTCATATCTCTAATAGTTATACATAAATAGAATATTAGAAAATTACGTATAATTATTTAAAAAATTTATAAGATTCTTTTTTTTTTTATATTCAAGAGATATAATGACCTATTAAATAGTAAAAATTAAAAGAAATTATATATCAATTTTCTTTATAATAGGTATAAACTAGTAAATTACAAATCACTCATATTTTTTAAATAATTCTCTCATTCTTTTATTTTTCTTATTTTAATTTTTTCAAAGGTAAGAAGTACACTTTTAAATAACTATATTTTTTTTAATAAGAAAGAGACGAATTATTTTTTTCTTTTACTAGTATATATATCCCGTCTCATTCTGCCACCATGACGACTTGAGAGAAACCGAAACCAATCTTAGCCGTCACAACGAACACGTTCCCCCTTTTTTCTAATTTTTCCAATTCCCAATCTACCCTCCATCTTCTCTCCATCCTTTCCACTCCTTTTCTTTCTCTCTCTCCACTCTCCCAAATCCAACAAATTATTATTCTTCTTGAATAGGGTTTCCTTTCCTCACTCGCCTCTATTTGCCAATTAACAGTTTTATCCAAAATCCCCCTTCGCCCAAATTAGCTATTTATTAGCGATTGGTGACACAATCTCTGAAGGTAGGGTTCATGGGTGATCGGGGTTCCGGCGTCGCGAAGCCCATTTGGATGAAGCAAGCGGAGGAGGCCAAGCTCAAGAGCGAGGCGGAGAAGGCCGCGGCGGCCAAGGCGGCGTTCGAGGCCACCTTCAAGGGTTTGGACAACAGCCGCGAGAAGGGGACAGCCCAATCGGACAGCGAGTCCGAGGAGTACGAGGACCTGGCCCACAAGCCCATTGGGCCCGTCGATCCGTCCAAGTGCACCGCCGCGGGCACTGGGATTGCCGGCGGGACGGCCTGCGCCCCGTCGTCCTTCGTGGTGGTGGCCAAGGACGCCGACGAGAGGAAGGTTTCCGGCGGGGGCGCTCAAATCAAGGTGAAGGTGACGCCGGGGTTGGGCAATGGAGGGTCTGACCAGGAAGGGATGGTTAAGGATATGGGGGATGGGACGTACACTGTGACTTACGTGGTGCCTAAGAGAGGGAATTATATGGTTAGCGTTGAGTGTAATGGGAGGCCTATCATGGGGAGCCCCTTTCCTGTGTTTTTCAGTGCAGCAGGTATTACTTCATCAGAAAACCCTATGCTTTAGTTTTTACTTTTTTGAGTATGATATATGTGTTGCTTAGATGTTGTTCTTTTGAGCGTTCTCGATTTGTTGGTTAGTTATATGTATACGTTGGTTTGTAAGGGTAATCCTCAATTTAGAAACCGGTTTTGAGTTATGCTCAAACTCGCTTTCTTAAGAGTTTGATATATAATTGTGGGTAGTGACAATACAAACAACAAAAGGCCTTATCACACTAGATGGGGTAGGCCACATGGATCACACGATGTTGATCCATTTGGATCGGTTAAACACGTGTTGTGTGCATAGAAACAGAGTTCACACATTTCATCAGGGAACTGCAAGCCAATTCGCTAGTATCAGTTTGCAGTATGTTTGTGCACCGGGTTGCTGAAATTGGACAGTGAGTTTTGAACCTGTGTTTCTCAGGAGATGGTTTTGCACTTGTTGTTCGAAACTCAGAAATTGGTGAACCTATCAGCATTCACAAACGCGAGAAAGAGAGGGAACCGAAAAAAACTCAGAACCCCAAAACCTTTCAACAGTAGTGAGAGAGAGAGTGGGAGATAAAAAAATACAGTAGAGTCCCCAATCTCAAGGCACAGCTTTAAGCTTTTATTAAAATTATGAGTTAATTATTCATTTATCTTGCCTTGGAAGTTAGCAAATTATTCATTTATGAAACGTGTTAAACACTTCTCTCCATTATTGATAGGTCAATATAAATTGAAGAAATATATACTTTTTTTTTTTTTTGTGTTCACCATTTTTCTCATTAAAACTTAAATGAGCAATTGAAATCTAAGGGGTCTAGCTTGGTTGGTTGAGCAAAGTGTGTGAGCTGTTGTAAACACTCTTAATACAGTGTTTGTTTCCAATAGATAAAGGAAAAAATCAATTAAAATTTTAAATTTAAGAATAAAAAAGCTACTTATGAAAATAAAGTAACTTATATTATTAAAAGCATTTTTCTTTTTAAGCGTATACCAATACTTTATAAGGTCCCATACTCATACTATGTGCCTAAGAATTGCAAACCGGGTAACTATGGTTGTAAGTGATCCATGTTCAGTTTGTTGACTAGTTTGTTGGTTGTTGAAGGCCTAACCCAACCCTCTTCTTTTACCTCGGCTTGGCATTGACTATGTCTAGGTGGCGTTATGGTTTGTGACAAAAAGGGAAATAAAAAAGGGGAATATTGAGGTTGAGTGGGAAATTCCCTCGATTTGTTGCTAAGCTTCTGTTCTTCATTGTTGAAATTGTGTTATGCTGTGTGCAATATTGCATTTCTTTTACGTTGACAAAAATTGAAGATAACCTTGTTGCTGTGTGTATGTCTTTTGGTTTGTAATGATTTTCATGGTGGGCAATTTTCAATTCTTTGTTTTGTTGTGGCAGGTAATAGCAGTGGGGGGCTGCTGGGTTTAGCTCCTGCATCTACATTTCCAAATCTTGTTAATCAAACTATGCCCAACATGCCGAATTACTCTGGGTCAGTTTCAGGGGCATTCCCTGGATTGTTGGGGATGATTCCAGGGGTTGTTGCTGGAGCTTCTGGGGGTGCTATTTTGCCTGGAATTGGGGCCTCACTTGGGGAAGTTTGTCGTGATTACCTTAATGGGCGATGTGCCAAAGTTGATTGTAAGTTGAATCACCCACCTCATAATTTGTTAATGACTGCCTTGGCTGCGACAACCTCCATGGGAACACTTAGCCAAGCTCCTATGGCACCTTCTGCTGCTGCAATGGCTGCAGCTCAGGCAATAGTTGCTGCCCAAGCTCTTCAAGCCCATGCAGCTCAGGTTCAAGCTCAGTCTGCGAAAGATTCTTCTGGTATGCTGTGGATTAGTTTTGTTTTGTATTGGTGGTATATTCTTCATTTCACAGTTCTAATATGATGAAATCTTTCTCTCCTTCATTTTGCACTATGTTTGGTTGTGTTTTACTGTTTCCTACTTTTTTCTAATAAATGTATTTGCTACTATATTCAGGTTCACCTGAAAAGGCTAGTAAGGATGATGCATTGAAGAAAACCCTTCAAGTTAGCAATCTTAGCCCTCTTCTCACTGTGGAACAGCTAAAACAACTCTTTGGCTTCTGTGGCACTGTTGTTGAATGTACAATCACTGATTCAAAGCATTTTGCTTATATAGAATACTCAAAGCCTGAAGAGGCAACTGCTGCTCTGGCATTAAACAACATAGATGTTGGGGGGCGCCCTTTGAATGTTGAAATGGCAAAATCACTTCCGCAGAAACCATCTGCTGTGAATTCTTCACTTGCTTCATCATCGCTTCCTTTAATGATGCAGCAAGCTGTTGCAATGCAACAGATGCAATTCCAGCAAGCACTGCTAATGCAACAAACTATGACTGCACAGCAAGCTGCTAACCGAGCTGCAACCATGAAATCAGCCACAGAGTTAGCAGCAGCCCGAGCTGCAGAAATAAGTAAGAAATTGAATCCTGATGGACTTGTAAGTGAAGAGAAAGAGACAAAGCAGAAATCAAGGTTTGATTACTTTATAAAATTTGTTAATTGTTGAGGATACTATGTGTTTCTTGTCTTATTTTATTTAAAAAAATTTAGGATTCATGAACTTACACAATGTTAGTTGAATTCATGGTGCGAAAATAGAGAAAACTGATAGATAAATGTTTTTATATTTCGTATCAAGTTCAGAATAATGGAAGAAACAGAATTTATGTTGTTACATTACAGTTACAATTAATTGCAACTTGCAACTGATATGACACTTAACCAATTGTCCTAACTGAAACCAGCCAACTGGCTTCTGCAGCTACCAGATTGCAGCCATCTTAACAATCTAAGATAAAATTACAAAGTTCTCTAATCTAAAATTTTATTTTCTTTGGCAGATCGCCCTCTCCTCCTCCCCCTCGTGGAAGATCTCGATCGAAGTCAAGATCTCCTATCAATTATCGGAGAAGGAGGAGGTCTCGCTCTTATTCACCTGCTCGACATTCAAAGGATCATCGCTCTAGGTCACCACTGAGGTCACATCATTACCTGAGCTATGAAAGGGAAAGGCGGTCCTTTAGAGATATTAGGGAACATAGTGATAGATACAGAAGACGGGATTCAGAAAGGTCACGTGATCACCGTTCATCTGTTTCAAGAAGGAACAGAAGTAGGAGTGCAAGTCCTAATGCGAAGAAATCATCTGTCTCTCCAAAACGTCATAGAGAAACTTCACCTCAGAGAGGAAGGAAACAGTCACGTGCTGATTCTGGCTCTCCAAGTCATCACAGGGGAAGTAGGTATTCTCCAAAGATTGATGAAAAAAAACTAAGAAACAGGAGACGCTCCAGGTCAAGATCTTCGGACGATAGACTTCACTCTAGCAAAAATGAAGAAACCTTGCATGGGAAGTCTAAACACAGAGAGAGAAGGCGTTCCAGGTCAGTATCTGTGGATGAGAAACCACACAGAAGGAACCGATCATCCCCAAGAAAAGTGGATGAAAGTAGATCCAGGCACAAAAGGTGGTCAAGGTCAAAATCTGTGGAAGATAAGCGTGATTCACTGGAGAGATTGGATGAAAACAGAAATAGAAGATTGAGGCATAGTGATAAAAGGCACTCCAGATCAAGATCTACAGAAAATAGGGATCAAATTGATGTCAGAGAGGATGAAAACAAAAATGAAAAGTCAAAACATCGTGATGCAAAAAGAAGCAGGTCAAAATCTGCTGAAGGGAAGCACCATTCGAAAGATAAATTGGGTGAAAACAGAGATAAGAAATCAAAGCATCGTGATAGAAGGCGTTCAAGGTCAATATCATTAGAAGGTAAGCATGACAAAGGAGGCACTTCACCCCATATGAATTTGGATGAGAGAAGTTTTGAACTGAGACAATCTTGGAGGTCAAAGTCCCCTGAGGGCAAGCATCACTCCAGTGATAAATATGGAAGTAGAGGTGAAAAATCGGAGCATAAAAGGAAAACCCCATCTAAATCAAAATCAGATCAATTTGATGGGAGTGGGCCCTTCCAAGGAAATTTCAAGGAGTATGATTCAAAAGGAAAATCACAGTCTGATTCTGGATCTGCGGAACTTAAGCATCATTTGAGTGATGGAGAAAATGGTACAAGTGAAGAAGAACCAAAACTCCATGGAGATGCCTTGCAAGAAGCAATTATAAATGTGAAGGACTCAACGATCCTGAATGATAATGGGATGCTGATTTCAGTGAATGGTAGCTTCAAGTCAGAAGGGTCAAATGAAAATACTGGAGTTGATGATAACCCAGGTATGGGAAGTCCTATTGTCAAACATTGTTGTTAATTATGTTAAGCTAGGTGTTACAAATCTGAGAATAATCCTTTTTGATGCAGGATGGATATGCGTGGAAGAAGTGGGAAATGGAAAATATTAAGCAAACTTGGCTTGGTAATGACTAATGACCTTAAATATATTAAAAAGTGATTATGGACTTGTATTGTATGATTATTAATTCTTGATTACTTTCTGTGCTTACAGGAGTGATGGTTCTAAATGATATCAAAGATTCTACCTGGCTTTTTGATAATGCTAACAATATAGCTGAGTATTAATTTCTATTATTTGATCTTGAATCAGAAGAACTTAGAAGGCAAGGATAATTGAAGTTTCCTACTTATAAATGCTGATCGGAGAAGTGGTGTCACCCAAAGCTTCTATCACTTGTGGTTGAAGATTTCTGCACCTGTCATGATTATGGGATAAGAGCATATTCTAATTAAGGATTCTCATTTAGGTTTCTTGAACAAGTTCTTTTGAAGGAATATACTGTTTCTTAGGAGGGCTGCAATTCTAAGAGGACTATGCCTCCACTATTTGATTGGTCTCCAGAATATTCTCTGTTGCCTTATGAACATCTTCTATTGTGTATTTCCTTTTGCAGGTTGGGTTGGAAAAGATCAGGTGTAGAATCCAACAGCTGTTGGTGTGGTTAAGGTTTCAAGAAGTGTCCTGCTTTTGTCATGATCAACTGTGCAGCGCTTATATCATGCTTCTTTTACTGCTTGATTGATGTATGTTGGAATGTTATTTTAAGTATACTATTCTTTTTTATTAAAGGTAATTTTTGCTATGTTTGGGTTTTTATATTTATTTTTAAAATTTGATGGTATCTGAGATTCTGAATTCTAAATATTTTTGGTTTATAATTCTTCAAAACTAATGATAGTTCAGAGGGAGAAACCCTTTTAACCATTAGTGTCGGTTTGTATGCATCTAAAACTAGTTGGGCTAAGGATAGCAATAATATGTTAAACTGAACGTTTGGTAATTTTTTTTTATATAGTTTTTCTCCTCATAGATCTGTTCTGTTACATCCAGATTCTCTAGTTGATGTGGCCAATTTTGTAGTATGATCTTGTGTTTAGTTGCAAGCTTGATGTGGCCAACCATAGGCTCTGTTTTCTTTACTCATGTTTTGTGGTATGGTGGGCATGTTATATCCAAAACCAATGCAGGTTATTCTCATTGAAATCTGTTGGAGCTTTGAGATACAGTTATGCTGGGTCGATTTTCTCTTGTATAAATGAAGGTATGCAGTCAGATTCTGATGCTCTATGGTTTAGAGCATATTTGTTTATCTTCCAGTAAGTGTTGAGAGCAATGTGGGAGGCTGCGTAGCTTTGTATTATGTACAAGTGCATTTGCTCTAAGTACTGTTTTCCAATATTTTTTACCATCATCCTGGTGTCTTATATTGTCCTACATTTTTTTTTTCCATTTTTCCTTTTATTTTTCTTTCCTTTTTTTTTTTCCCTTTCTTTTTCCCCCCAAGAAATTGTCATGGTTAGGTAAAGCTTCTATGTAAAGGTCAACTGAACCTGGATGTTGCTGCAATGAGTTTCATCATGTTGCGTTTGCGTTTGCGTTTGAGCAATTGGCTGAGTTACAGTTTTTACTTAAGTAAATGCTGATATACAAATGATTTCAACAGGTAATTCTCCGTGAAACTATTGGATGGTTCTTCTATTTGTGTAGGATCTTCAATTTAATTTTGTCTGTCTTGTCCATGCTTTACTTAGTTATTTATGTTGTCCTGTTCACATTGATTTTTTGCATTTCATTCTTTACAATTATTTGCAGTGTCGTCTTAATGATTGTCTTGAGTTTTTATTGTGTTGTTTGATATGGTGTCAACTAAAATTGTGGTTTGGAACAATGAGTTTCTTACTGAGAGGTGGTACTAAAGAAATTCTGGGTTTTTCCTTACTTTTGAGGGCATATGGGATTTTTGTTATGTTTTGGAGGATCACAACTAAAAGTTTACCCCCTTGTTTTGCGCCCTTTTTTCCCTCCCTACCCTACACCTCTTTTCTCTTTTCCCCTTCCCCCAACCCTTCTGTTTTTTTTTTTTTCCTTTCTTTCTTTCCTGGTTTAGGTTAAGCATTGGATATGATGCATCTTATGAGCAGCTGCAAATTCTCTTCACCAGATGATTGTGTGTAAAGTTTATTCTTGGAAGTTCGTTGGTTTTTTAGTTTCCTTTTTCTCGTCTCTGCATCAACTGTTATAGTCACCGATGGCAACTTTTCAATTTTATGTCTTCTGCAGTTGGCGCATAGGCTATACAGAGAGTGTTTCTTCTTAGTTCTGCATGGTTTAGGACTCAGAATTAGGTAGTAGTACTATTCTAGGTTATTGTCGAGCTCTGAACATTTTGATGCGTGCCCTCAATATAACAATTAACTAGTGGCTAATTGACGGAAATATAGTGCGTTCAATCAAGCTAGGGAATATTTAATAGTATTTTTTTTCCTCGGAAATAATCAACCTATTCACTTGTAGCTAATCATGAAAAGCAAAATCACTTGGTTCGATGTATTTCTTGCTTCTTGAAGCACAAAACCGAGTTTTAAAATTCGTCAGATATTTATATTGAATTTGAAGTGAAAAGTTTATAAATGGCATCTGCAAAGTGCATGGTATTTAAACTTTTTTTATGCGTAGTGTGGTGGTGGTGGATCCTTAGGATACTTGCGTACATTTTCACCGAGAAGCTAATTTCATCCTCAGGTTTAGCTAGCTCTTTCTCACGTTTGAGGCTGGGCAAAGCTCAAATTTTATCTTGGTCATGATTTTATACTGAGTAATAAAATTATTAAGAGTTTAATGGTTATATACTGTCAGTAAAAAAGTTTATTGTATGGTTATTATTTTCAAGATGTTTATCGTAAAAGTTAACATACTCGTAATTTATGGTAAATTTTGATTGAATGACTAAAATATTGCTATATATGTTAGTGGATCATTATTAAACTTTTGTTACTAATATAAAATTTATTGGGGGAGTAAACAAACTTGTATCCTGTTCAAACTCAGCTTACTATGGGGTTAGATGGCCATAAACATACAATTTAAATGAACATCTAATTCTTGTTATTTAGCCCCGTTTATTCGTAAAGCTTATTGGCCCAATAATCTTTCGAATCAAGGCTTTACTAGTTTTTTCTCTCCTTTTCTTGAGCAGCAGCCTTCGAAGTTATTGTAACCAACTTAGGCTTATCTGTATACGTGACAACATATGAATTCGACAAAAAAAGTTCCCCTTAAAGATTACATAAGTTATTTAACACTAACATCAAGTTCATAGAAGATATGGATCACAAGCAAACAATCACAAACTGTATATTCTTAAAAAGTTATCGGTGTTGAATCGGTAACTTACAAATGTCTGATCAAAGGGTAAACCAAAAGATAGAGATATAGCAGAAACATGCTTTGTATGTAATGTATTTTTTATAAAAAGATAATTGTTTCGATTGCAATATCAAGGTTTTTTTTTTTTTTTTTAAAGACTTTGAAGTGTCAAACCCTATTATAATATATCCATTGAAGTTCCACATATTTGGGGGCACCTTATAAAGAAGAAAAATAGTTAAAAACAATCTCATCTTAACGATATATATTCTAATTTATAAATTGGAATAGCATATATTAGATAATAACTAATAATAAAAAAGAAATTGATAATATATATGTTCATATTGATAAGAGATGAAAAAATATTTAGGAAAAAGAAGATAGCAAAGGATAGAAGAAGAAAAACAAAAAGAGAGAAAAAAG